>NC_052164.1:55827752-56183172 GCF_902713615.1 Scyliorhinus canicula
CACCGGCTACCTTGCTATCCTTGCTACCCTTCTTAAACAAAGGAACAACATTGGTTATTCTCCAGTCCTCTGGGGCATCACCTGAAGACAGTGAGGATCCAAAGATTTCTGTCACAACCTCAGCAGTTTCCTCTCTAACCTCCTTCAGTATTCTGGGGTAGATCCCATCAGACCCTGGGGACTGAGTATTTTTCAAGACACCCAACACCTCGTCTTTTTGGATCTCAATGTGACCCAGGCTACCTGGCTCAACATCCACCAATTCCTTCTCTTGGGTGAATACTGATGCGAAGTATTCATTTAGTACCTCACCCATTTCCTCTGGCTCCACACATAGATTCCCTTGCCTATCCTTCAGTGGGCCAACCTTTTCCCCGGCTACCCTCTTGCTTCTGTGGACGTGAAAGAGACTCCAGGATGATATGTTGCCTCCATGGTGCCATGGTCCAGGATGTCTTAGAACAGATGGTGGGCATTCTGAAGGGGGAGGGCAAACAGGCAGAGGTCGTGGTATATATTGGTACGAATGACATAGGCAGGAAGGGGGATGAGGTCCTCAAGCAGGAGTTCAGGGAGCTAGGCAGAAATTTAAAAGACAGGACTTCTAGGGTTGTTACACCCTGTGCCATGTGCCAGTGAGGCTAGAAATAGGAAGATAGAGCAGCTAAACACATGGCTAAACAGCTGGTGTAGGAGGGAGGGTTTCAGTTATCTGGACCACTGGGAGCTCTTCCGGGGCAGGTGTGACCTGTATAAGAAGGACGGATTGCATCTCAACCGGAGAGGTATAAATATCTTGGCCGCGAGGTTTGCTAGTGTCACATAGGAGGGTTTAAACTAATATGGCAGGAGGGTGGGTACCGGAGCAATGGGTCAGAAGGTGAAACAATTGAGGGAGAACTAGGGAACAGGGCCAGTATGGCTCTGAGATAGAGCAGACGGAGATGTTGCTGAAAGCAGCGGGACTGGTGACCTGAAGTGCATATGTTTTAATGCAAGAAGTATAACAGATAAGGCAGATGAACTTGGAGCTTGGAACTATGATGTTGTTGCCATTACACAGACCTGGTTGAGGGAAGGACAGGATTGGCAGCTAAACGTTCCAGGATTTGGATGTTTTGGGCGGGATAGAGGGGGATGTCAAAGGGGTGGAGGAATTGCGCTACTGGTTAGGGAGAATATTGTCTTATAGATAAATTCTTGATGTCGCGAGGAATTAAGGGCTACAGGGAGAATGCTGGTAGGTGGAGTTGAAATGCCCATCAGCCATGATTGAATGGCGGAGTGGACTCGATGGGCCGAATGGCCTTACTTCCACTCCTATGTCTTATGGTCTTATGGTCTTAATATCACAGCTGTACTGCGGGAAGACATCTCAGAGGGCAGTGAGGCCATATGAGTAGAGATCAGGATTAAGAAGGGTGCAATTCCAAGGTTGGGGTTTACTACAGGCCTTCCAACAGCCAGCGGGAGATAGAGGAGCAGATAGGTAGACAGATATTGGAAAGGAGTAAAAGCAACAGGGTTGTTGTGATGGGAGACTTTAACTTCCCCAATATTGACTGGGACTCACTTAATGCTCAGGGCTTGGATGGGGCAGAGTTTGTAAGGAGCATCCAGAAGGGTGTCTTAAAACAATATGCAGACAGTCCAACTAGGGAAGGGGCTGTACTGGACCTGGTATTGGGGAATGAGCCCGGCCAGGTGATGGAAGTTTCAGTAGGGGAGCATTTCGGGAACAGTGACCACAATTCAGTAAGTTTGAAAGTGCTGGTCGACAAGGATTAGAGTGGTCCTAGGGTGAATGTGTGAAATTGGGGGAAGGCTAATTATAACAATATTAGGCGGGAACTGAAGAACCTAGATTGGAGGCGGATGTTTGAGGGTAAATCAACATCTGACATGTGGGAGGCTTTCGAATGTCAGTTGAAAGGAATTCGGGACCGGCATGTTCCAGTGAGGAAGAAGGATAAATATGGCAAATTTCGGGAACCTTGGATAACGAGAGATATTGTAGGCCTCGTCAAAAAGAAAAAGGAGGCATATGTCAGGGCGAGAAGACAGGGAACAGACTAAGCCTGTGTGGAATATAAGGAAAGTAGGAAGGAACTTAAGCAAGGAGTCAGGAGGGCTAAAAGGGGTAATGAAATTCATTGGCAAATTGGGTTAAGGAAAATCTCAAGGCTTTTTACACGTACATAAAAAGCAAAAGGGTAGACAGGGAAAGGGTTGGCCCACTGAAGGACAGGCAAGGGAATCTATGTGTGGAGCCAGAGGAAATGAGCGAGGTACTAAATGAATACTTTGCATCAGTATTCACCAAAGAGAAGGAATTGGTGGATGTTGAGTCTGGAGAAGGGTGTGTAGATAGCCTGGGACACATTGAGATCCAAAAAGAAGAGGTGTTGGGCGTCTTGAAAAGTATTAAGGTGGATAAGTCCCCAGGGCCTGATGGGATCTACCCCAGAATACTGAAGAAGGCAAGAGAGGAAATTGCCGAGGCTTTGACAGAAATATTTGGAACCTCACTGTCTTCAGGTGATTTCCCGGAGGACTGGAGATTAGCCAATGTTTTTCCTTTGTTTAAGAAGGGTAGCAAGGATAATCCAGCGAACTGCAGGCCGGTGAGCCTTACGTCAGTGGTAGTGAGATTACTGGAGAGAACTCTTTGAGACGGGATCTACTCCCTGTACAAGTGGACATATTAGCGAGAGGCAGCACGGTTTTGTGAAGGAGAGGTCGTGTCTCACTAACTTGATAGAGTTTTCCAAGGCGGTCACAAAGATGATTGATGCAGGTAGAGCAGTGGATATTGTCTGTATGGACTTCATTAAGGCCTTTAACAAGGTCCAGGACAAACCATGTTGTTATCTTTGGTTTGTTGCCGGTGCCATGTGCTGGCGAGGTGAGGAACGGGGAGAGAGTGCAGATAAACACGTGGCTGCAGGGATGGTGCAGGAGGAAGGGTTTCAGTTGCGTGGATAATTGGAGCACATTCTGGGGAAGGTGGGACTTGTACAGACAGGATGGTTTGCACCTGAACCAGAGGGGCACTGTACGTGATACCCAAGAGTTGTAAACAGCCCCCCCCCTCCCCTCCAACTCCTCCTGCCCACTGCCTCTTGCAAAACTCTTCCCCCAACCTTGGTTCCTTCCTCCCAACATTCCACCCTGACTAGACCACTCGGACCATGTTCTTCCAGGCTCCGATACCCGCAGCTCCCCCCCCCCCCACCTCACTCCCGTTCAATGGCCGGTTTAAACCGGCCAGCGCGGAGGCCCCTGCCCGGGTCCCTTTCCCCCTTGCCCGGCCCTAGGAAAACACAGAAATCCCCTTTTAGCACACACACCCCACATATCCACCTACACCCCAAAGAGCCCTCGCTTCTAGTGCAAGTCCCATCACTTCCCTTGTCCAAATATACACACCATTGGCTCCTTTAGCCCGTACACCCGCACGCAGTGAAACAAAAAGGAAGAGACAAAAAAGAAGAAAATACAGTCCTGAGGTTACATCGGCACATGGCCATTTCTCAATTTCTCAGTTCTGCCACAGTCCTTCTGCCTTCGCAAACTCCTCCGCTGCTTCCGCCGTTCCAAAATAAAAGTCCTTGAGCTTATAAGTCACCCTCAGCTTCGCTGGATATACAATACCGCACTGCACTTTGCTAATGTACAGTGCCCTCTTCACCCGGTTGAAAGCAGCCCGCCTCCTCGCCAGCTCCACCGTAAAGTCCTGATATACACGTATACCAGCTCCAGCCCACTACACTGTCATAATATACACCAGTATATCATGGTGCAGACACACACTGATGGGCACACACAGGGACCAATCAACATGTACAAACACCGCAGCCAATCACCAGTTAGAATATGCACACTGTAAAGGCAGAGGGCACCACGGTTCCCGCTCATTCTGGGTGCTGCCTCTGAGTGTAACAAGAACTCATCCAGTCCAGCGCAGACTCTCAACATGTGCTGAGAGAATCAACTGGTTCAGACAAGGCTTAGGTCTCTAGTTTAAGTTGGCATCATTTAGACCCACAGTCACCGTGTGTTAGTTAGTTAGAAGTAGTTAATCAAATTGAGTTGAACCTTCATCAGTGTTGGAAGTGTCTGTTCATCTCTCAAGTCTACACTAGCCAACACTTCATGGTGCCAGAAGTTGAGGGATGCTCGCACTTCCGTGATCTGCCTTCCACCAGTCTCGCGCCATCCTACAGAATGGACTCCGTTCGCCCGCCGCCGCCTCTCCGCATTGCTGGGAATCTGGGCTCTAACTGGAAACTTTTCAAACAGCGCTTCCAGCTGTACCTCGAAGCCAGGGACCTGGAAGCTGCCTCGGACGCACGGAAGATTTCTCTCTTCCTCTTCACAGCCGGTGACCACGCTCTGCACATTTACAATTCGCTCACCTTCGATGAGGGGGAGGACAAATCGAAGTTCAAGACCATAATTCTGAAGTTCGACAGCCACTGCGCGGTCGAGGTCAACGAGAGCTTCGAGAGATATATGGTTCAGCAGCGAATTCAGGGTAAGGACGAGCCTTTCCAGTCCTTTATTACCCACCTCCACGTCCTTGCGCAGTCCTGCAACTACGGGTCCACCTCTGACTCCATGCTCCGTGACCAGATTGTTTTTGGTGTTCAATCTGAGCCCCTGCGCCAGCAGCTACTAAAAGTAAAGCAGCTCACTCTCTCCACGGCCATTGAGACCTGTTTACTTCATGAACATGCCTCCACGCGCTACTCCTGATCCAGGCTGCTGAAACGGCGCAGCAAGCCCCTTACGAGGCAGAATGGGTCCAAATGATTAAATCTTTTCAGGCTCTGGATCTGAACGATGGCGGCCATTTTGCGCGCTCTTCGCGGAGTCCCACGCTTACACACAGCGAGCGTGCTGATGTCACTGACCGCTTTGCGCAGGTGCGCGCTATGCTGGATCGCCTCGCGCATGCGCGGTGGCGCGACGAATGTCCTGACGCTCCGGCGTGCGGCAACTGCGGCTCCGCCCACTTAAAGCGGCAATGTCCCATGAAGTCCCAACGCTGCCTGCAGTGTGGCAAAAGAGGCCACTACGCTGCAATGTGCAGATCTTCCATGCCAGCCCCACAGAGACGTCAGGCCTATCCAGCCTGCCGTCAATGAACCTACTCTAGACCTTGATTCCGACAATGCCTGCAATGACCCACAGGTACCGTTCCAAATCGGTGTCATTACTGCGAAAAGGATGTCCCCCAAGCATGGCACTAAACCCGCCCACGTCGACAGCGTCAGCCAGGATGATGAGTGATTTGCCACCCTTACAGTCAACCAGAGTTCGTCGCCCACCCAGAGACTGAACTTATGAACTCTGTACACATGTGGACTGTCTGAAATGTTCTTTTTCCTATATCCTTTATTGTTGCATTCGTTATCCAGTGATTTGTAAATAGATTCATTGGTTGTTCCAGTTCATGGTAGTCATCTGCACCAGGCACCTTCCTCTGTAAATAGTCTTGTTCCCTGTATATAGCTTTGTACATATGTCTTTGCATCTCACACGTAGCTAGGTACATTCTCCACACACCCACACTGTAGCTTTGCCAGCATAGCGGCAAAATACTCCGTCGGCCTCGGCCCTTCAACTCCTTCGGGCAGCCCCACAATCCTCAAATTCTGTCACCTGGACCTGTTTTCCAGGTCTTCCAATTTTCCTCGCAGATCCTTGTTCACCTCCATCACCTTCCGCATCTCCTTCCCCATCGAGGTAAGTTGATCACCGTGCTGCAACACCGTCTCCTCCACTTCCTTCAGCGCCTCCCCTTGCGCCCGCACCTCCGCCACTGCGCACGCCACCGCTGTCGTCACCGGGGAAATAGCCTCCTCCAGCAGCACACTCAAAACCTCCCTCATCTCCTTCCTCATCGCCTCCAAGTGCTTTGTAAACTGCCTTTCGAATTCTGCAGCCATCACCTTGGTTATTTAGAACATAGAACATAGAACAGTACAGCACAGAACAGGCCCTTCGGCCCTCAATGTTGTGCCGAGCCATGATCACCCTACTCAAACCCACGTATCCACCCTATACCCATAACCCAACAACCCCCCCCCCCCTTAACCTTACTTTTATTAGGACACTACGGGCAATTTCAGAAGTCCAGAGAGGCATCAGTATAATTAGGGATGACCCTAACCTACACTTCCTGATACCTTTGGCAAACACTGCTGACATCGGGACTGGTGTTATATATGGCACCTAGATACAAAGGCGGATTAGGCAACATAAGACATAGGAGCAGAATTAGGTCACATGGCCCATCGAGCCAGCTCCGCCATTCAACCATGGCTGATATTTTTCTCATCCCCATTCTCCTGCCATCTCCCCATAACTCCTGATCCCTGTCATAATATACATCCATGTATATAACGGAGTGCAGACAGGCAGTGATTGACACACTGGATGACCAGTAAGCACACAGAACAGAGCAGCCAATCACCAGCCAACGACCACTATAAAGCCAGAGGGCACCAGTTTTCCCGCTCTCTCGGGACCAAGCCTCTGAGACAGTCAGAGCTCGTGAGCTAGCCAGTACAAACACCATGTGGTAGCTAGTAAGTCTGGTCAGACTAGTGTCAGGTCTCCATTCAAGTCAGCATAGTGTCAACCCACAGTTGAATACATATATAATAGTTTAGATGTTAAATAAAATCGTGTTGCATCTCCAAGTTTTGGAAGTCTGTCTCTCGCCAAACTGCATCAAGTGCAGTCCACGTCGACCCAGCCAGCCCGACACATCATGGTACCAGGTAATGATGTTGAAAATTGACGGACCTACCTTGAGTGAATCAGCGTTGACCAGCAAACAGCCATCCGGTGACATGGAAAACGTCCGTCCTCCTCCAAAGCTCCGCATCGCCGGCAACCTCGGTGCAAACTGAAAGATCTTCAAACAGAAGTTTCAACTCTATCTTGAAGCCACCGATCTCGAGGCCGCATCGGACGCCAGGAAGATCGCACTATTCCTCTCCACAGCCGGGGACCACACCATCCACATCTACAACTCCCTTACATTCGCTGAAGGCGAAGACAAGACGAAATTTAAAACAGTCCTGCTGAAGTTCGACAGCCACTGCGACATTGAGGTGAATGAGATCTTTGAACGGCACATTTTCCAGCAGAGGCTTCAGGGTAAGGATTAACCTTTTCAATCCTTTTTGACCCATCTCCGCATCCTCGCGCAGTCATGTAACTATGACTCGACAACTGATTCCATGATCCGGGATCAGATCGTTTTCGGGGTCCACTCCGATTCCCTTCTCCAGCAGTTCCTGAAAGTCGAGCAGCTGACCCTCACCATCGCCATCGAAACGTGCGTTCTCCACGAACATGCTAACAATCGGTACTCCCACATCAGGGCGGCAGAAACGGCAAAGCAAACCTCCCACGAAGCGGAACGGGTGCAGGCCATCGTACAAATGTAAGGCGTAAATATCGACGAGAGTGGCCATTTTGCGCGCTTCTCCCGGGCCCCTGCACATGCGCGCCATGACCGAGGGGACGGCGAGGCCGATGACCAGCCTGCGCAGGTACGTACGTCGTTCGACTGCACTGCGCATGCGCGTTGAATATGGAACGCGCTGACGTTGGCGTCATGACATGTCTGAATTGTGGCTCCGCCCATTTAAAGCGGCGATGTCCCGGCAAAATCACGATGGTGTCTACAGTGTGGCAAGCTTGGTCACTACGCAGCCCTTTGCAGATCAGCTCCACTGCCCAGCATCCAGCGATCCCAGCCACGGCGCAGAAATGCCTCAAATCCCCATACCGGGTGGGCATCATTACGAAGCATGCGCTGCCTCCTCTCAAGATTGTGAAGCACCTCCCGATCCTCAGCGTGGATCCAGATGACGAGTGGTGTGCTGTCCTCACAGTCAACAAGGCTCGCATCCGGTTCAAACTGGACACCGGAGCATCGGCGAACCTCATCTCGAAATCCGATCTCAACACCATCCGCATCGATCCAAGCATTCTTCCACCGGCCTGCCAGCTCCTTGACTACAATGGCAATGCCATAGCTGCCAGTGGCTCATGCCAACTCGGAGTTTCCAATAAATGATTTAAAGCAACACTGCGATTTGAGATTGTAGGACCTGACAGAGCATCCCTGCTCGGTGCTCGGGCCTGCAAGCTCCTGAACCTGGTTCAGCGAGTCCACAGCATGTCATCCTCACAGGCGACGGCGTCACCTGATGAAAACTTCCAGGCTGAAATTGATGACATCATCATGCAGTACCACAGTGTGTTTGTCGGATTGGGCACACTCCCAAACCGATACAAAATCCTGCTCAACCAAACGCCACCCCTGTGGTTCACGCATCGCGCCGGGTGCCGGCACCCCTCAAGGACCGCCTCAGGCAGCAGTTGCCGGACCTCCAGGACCAGGGCATCATATCAAAGGTCACAGAACCCACCGACTGGGTAAGCTCCATGGTCTGCATCAAGAAGCCGTCAGGGGAGCTTCGAATCTGCATCGACCCCAAAGATCTAAATCGCAACATCATGAGGGAACATTACCTGATACCAAAACGAGAAGAGTTGACCAGCGAGATGGCTCATGCCAAATTCTTTACGAAGTTGGACGCCTCCAAGGGGTTCTGGCAAATACAGCTGGATGCGTCAGTCGCAGGCTGTGCACATTCAACACCCCGTTCAGTCGCTACTGCTACAACCGGATGTCTTTTGGCATCATCTCTGCCTCCGAGGTATTTTACCGCATCATGGAACAGATGATGGAGGGTATTGGGGGGGTGCGCGTGTATGTTGGCGATGTCATAATCTGGTCCACAACTCCTCAAGAACACATCGATCGCCTCAAGCAGGTATTCCACAGAATCTACGAGCATGGCCTCCGACCCAACAGGGCCAAGTGCTCGTTCGGTCAATCAGAAATCAAATTCCTTGGCGACCACATCTCGCAGCAAGGCGTGCAGCCAGATGCTGATAAGGTTTCGGTGATCAATGCCATGAAGACCCTAGAGGACAAGAAGGCGGTCCTCCGCTTTCTAGGGATGGTCAACTTCCTCAGGAAGTTCATCACCAACATGGCTTCCCACACCACAGCCCTCCGCCATCTCGTCAGAAAGTCGTCGGAATTCCAGTGGCTGCCCGCTCATGAGAAAGAATGGCGTGAGCTGAGGGAAAAACTCACCACAGCCCCGCTGTGGTGACAAGTTTTTCGATCCTACTAAGGAGACCAAAATATCCACTGATGCGAGCCAGGACGGTATTGGGGCGGTGCTCCTCCAACGGGATGACTCCTCCTCCTGGGCCCCAGTTGCATATGCCTCCAGAGCCATGACGCCCACTGAGCAATGGTACACTCAAATTGAGAAGGAATGCCTGGGCCTCCTATCGGGAATCGACAAGTTTCACGACTATGTGTATGGCCTCCCAAAATTCATGGTTGAGACGGACCACAGGCCATTAGTCCACATCATCCAGAAGGACGTAAACGACATGGCACCCCAGTTACAATGAATCCTTCTCAAGCTACGCCGCTACGATTTTGAACTTGTCTACACGCCAGGCAAAGAACTTATTGTTGCAATTGCCCTTCCAGGTCTATCACCACACCGTGTGAGCAAACTGACTTTGTCTGCCAAATCGATGTGCAGGTGCAATTGTGTGCCTCCAACCTTCCGGCCTCTGATGAGAGGGTCATTCAAATTTGTGAGGAGACGGCCTGCAGCATGTGATGCAGAACCTCACGAATGGCTGGCAGAAGGGACAGTGTCCCCAGTTTTACAATGTCAAGGATGATCTGACGGTGGTAGACGGCATCCTTATGAAGCTCGATAGAATCGTGATTCCGCAGAGCATGCGAGCTATGGTGTTCGGCCAAATCTATGAGGGTCACCTGAGGGTCGAGAAATGTTGACGCAGAGCTCGGGAAGCAGTCTACTGGTCGGGCATCAGCCAGGACGTTGCCAACACGGTCCTCAACTGCCCTACATGTCAAAACGTTCAGCCAGCTCAACCCAAAGAAACTCTGCAGCAACATGAGATGGTGACCTCCCCATGGTTTAAAGTCGGTGTCGACCTGTTCCACGCCAAGGGGCATGACTATGTCCTCCTGGTCGACTACTTCTCCAATTACCCCGAAGTGGTGAAACTGTCCGAACTCACGTCGAAGGCGGTGATTAAAGCATGCAAAGAAACATTTGCCAGACATGGGATACCGCTCACATTGATGAGTGACAACGGTCCCTGTTTTTACAGCCAGGAGTGTTCTGAGGTTGCCCAGCTATACAACTTTCGTCGCGTCACCTCCAGCCCCCACTACCCGCAGTCAAACGGAAGGCCGAGAAAGGGGTCCATATCATCAAGAGATTACTATGCAATGCTGCAGACTCAGGCTCCGACTTCAACCTGGCGCTCCTGGCATACAGAGCAACCCCGCTGTCCACAGGGTTGTCTCCAGCGCAGATGTCTCCGTGGGCAGCACGGTAGCATGGTGGTTAGCATAAAATGCTTCACAGCTCCAGGGTCCCAGGTTCGATTCCCGGCTGGGTCACTGTCTGTGTGGAGTCTGCACGTCCTCCCCGTGTGTGCGTGGGTTTCCTCCAGGTGCTCCGGTTTCCTCCCACAGTCCAAAGATGTGTGGGTTAGGTGGATTGGCTATGCTAAATTGCCCTTAGTGTCCTAAAAAATAAGGTGGGTGGGTGGTTGTTGGGTTACTGGTATAGGGTGGATACGTTGAATTGAGTAGGGTGATCATTGCTCGGCACAACATCGAGGGCCGAAGGGCCTGTTCTGTGCTGTACTGTTCTATGTTCTATGAAGGGGTTGGATTATGAGAAGAGGTTGAGTAGACTGGGACTGTACTCGTTGGAATTTAGAAGGATGAGGGGGGATCTTATAGAAACATTTAAAATTATGAAGGGAATAGATAGGATAGATGCGGGCAGGTTGTTTCCACTGGCGGGTGACAGCAGAACTAGGGGGCATAGCCTCAAAATAAGGGGAAGTAGATTTAGGACTGAGTTTAGGAGGAACTTCTTCACCCAAAGGGTTGTGAATCTATGGAATTCCTTGCCCAGTGAAGCAGTTGAGGCTCCTTCATTACATGTTTTTAAGGTAAAGATAGATAGTTTTTTGAAGAATAAAGGGATTAAGGGTTATGGTGTTCGGGCCGGAAAGTGGAGCTGAGTCCACAAAAGATCAGCCATGATCTAATTGAATGGCGGAGCAGGCTCGAGGGGCCAGATGGCCTACTCCTGCTCCTAGTTCTTTTGTTCTTATGTTCTAGATGCGCATGAATCGCACTCTGCATACCACGGTTCCAGCCATCCATGTTCCAGACCTTGACCACCTCACGGTCATACAGAAGATGCAGCAGTCTTAGGCCCAACAGAAATTAGCATACGACGCTCATGCCACGAATCTCCCCGAACTGGTCCCAAATGATCGTGTGCAGTTGCCTTACGGCGGCTGGTCCGCCACAGCTATGGTGGTTAGGCAAGTGGCCCCGAGATCGTCCCTCGTCTGCATGGATGATGGCTCCTTCCTACAACGTAACAGACGGGCGCTGCACAGAGTTCCATGCCTGCCACCCAACCGTGATGTCCCGCCCCCCACAATGCTTCCTCCGGACGTGCCTACCATGAGGCCACCAATTTACCAGCAATTCTGCCGAACTCTGCGACCACCACATTGGTGGCAGTCCCGCCTATCCATGTGCAGGCGGCCCCTGATCCACGGTCAACCAGAATTCGTCACCCGCCTCAAAGATTAAACTTCTAGACTGAACTTTTGCACAATTTTGTTACCTCATCGTTTTAACCTCTGTAAATATCATTTCTCCCATTTCATCTGCCCTATATCTGCACTAGCGACACCTTCTTATGTATATAAGTTCATTTTAGCACATTCTGTATATGGTCACGCACATATACACGTCCACACGCACCTTACTATTTATTATCTGAACACAAACAATGTAAAAAAAAAAAAGGGGGGGAAGATGTCATAATATACATCTTTGTATATAATGGAGTGCAGACAGGCAGTGATTGACACACAGGATGACCAGTAAGCACACAGAACACAGCATCCCCACTCTCTGTCTTCTGCCAGTCAGCCAATCCTCTATCCAAGCCAGGATCTTATCTTTAACACCATGGGCTCTTAACTTATTTAGCAGTCTCCTATGCGGCACCTTGTCAAAGGCCTTCTGGAAATCGAAATAAATCATGTCCTCTTCCAGGAGACATGGGCACTCTTCCAGGAGACACATCCGGAGTGAGACTCATACAGAGTGAGAAATTTAAACTTGGTAATTTGGTGCAGTGAGGTAATTCGGTGCAGAGTGTGAGGAGGTGCTTTTTAACCCTGGTAAGTGATTGGTAAGTAGTCTCTCTTTTTCTTTTTATTGTCTAATTTATTTATTTTTATTTTGAAATTCTAGTTGTTTAAGTTTACCAAGGGTTTAAGACATGGCAGGAGATCCCAGACCCGTGTCATGCTCCTCGTGTGCGATGTGGGAGCTCAGGGACACGTCCACTGTCCCTGGCTCCTTCACGTGCAAGAAGTGTGTTCAGTTGCAGCTCTTGTTAGACCGCTTGACGGCTCTGGAGCTGCGGATGGACTCACTTTGGAGCATCCGCGATGCTGAGGAGGTCGTGGATAGCACGTTTAGCGAGTTGGTCACACCGCAGGTGAAGGTTACTGAGGGAGATAGAAAATGGGTGACCAAAAGAAAGAGCAAGAGTAGGAAGGCAGTGCAGGTGTCCCCTGCGGTCATCTCCCTGCAAAACAGATATACCGCTTTGGATACTGTTGAGGGAGATGGCTCAACAGGGGAAGGCAGCAGCAGCCAGGTTCATGGCACCGTGGCTGGCTCTGCTGCACAGCAGGGCAGGAAGAAAAATGGCAGGGCTATAGTGATAGGGGACTCGATCGTAAGGGGAATAGACAGGCGGTTCTGTGGACGCAATCGAGACTCCAGGATGGTATGTTGCCTCCCTGGTGCAAGGGTCAAGGATGTCTCGGAGCGGCTGCAGGACATTCTGGGGGGGGAGGGTGAACAGCCAGCTGTCGTGGTGCACATAGGCACCAACGATATAGGTAAAAAACGGGATGAGGTCCTACAAGCGGAATTCAGGGAGTTAGGAGTTAAACTAAAAAGTAGGACCTCAAAGGTAGTAATCTCAGGATTGCTACCAGTGCCACGAGCTAGTCAGAGTAGGAATGTCAGGATAGATAGGATGAATGCGTGGCTCGAGAGATGGTGCAAGAGGGAGGGATTCAAATTCCTGGGGCATTGGGACCGGTTCTGGGGGAGGTGGGACCAGTACAAACCGGACGGTCTGCACTTGGGCAGGACTGGAACCGATGTCCTAGGGAGGGTGTTTTCTAGAGCTGTTGGGGAGGGTTTAAACTAATGTGGCAGGGGGATGGGAACCAATGCTGGAAGTTGGAAGGTAGTAAAACAGGGACAGAAACAAAAGGAAGTAAGGGGAAAAGTGCAAGGCAGAGAAGACATAGTCAGAAATCCATAAGGGCGACAGTACAAGGTACAGTGACTGAGGGGAGCTCAGTGAATAGGCCCAGTAATAACAAAAGGAATAAAACTGGAGATGTTAAGATTCAAAACAGAGGTAAAAAAACCAACATAAGTGTACTTAACCTGAATGCTCGTAGTATTCGGAATAAAGTAAATGAGTTGGTGGCACAAATCATCGTAAATGACTATGATTTAGTGGCCATTACTGAAACATGGTTAAAGGATGGTCACGACTGGGAGTTAAATATCCGAGGGTATCAAACTATTCGGAAGGACAGAGTGGATGGTAAGGGAGGTGGTGTTGCTCTGTTATTTAAGGATGACATCCGGGCAATAGTAAGGGATGACATCGGTGCTATGGAGGATAAGGTTGAATCCATTTGGGTGGAAATCAGGAATAGTAAGGCGAAAAAGTCACTGATAGGAGTAGTCTATCGGCCACCAAATAGTAACGAGATGGTGGGGCAGGCAATAAACAAAGAAATAACTGATGCATGTAGAAATGGTACAGCAGTTATCATGGGGGACTTTAATCTACATGTCGATTGGTTTAACCAGGTCGGTCAAGGCAACCGTGAGGAGGAGTTTATAGAATGTATCCGCGATAGTTTCCTGGAACAGTATGTAATGGAACCTACGAGGGAACAAGCGGTCCTAGATCTTGTCCTGTGTAATGAGATAGGATTGATTCATGATCTCATAGTTAGGGATCCTCTCGGAAGGAGCGATCACAATATGGTGGAATTTAAAATACAGATGGAGGGTGAGAAAGTAAAATCAAATACTAGTGTTTTGTGTTTAAACAAAGGAGATTACAAGGGGATGAGAGAAGAACTAGCTAAGGTAGACTGGGAGCTAAGACTTTATGGTGGAACAGTTGAGGAACAGTGGAGAACCTTCCAAGCGATTTTTCACAGTGCTCAGCAAAGGTTTATACCAACAAAAAGGAAGGACGGTAGAAAGAGGGAAAATCGACCGTGGATATCTAAGGAAATAAGGGAGAGTATCAAATTGAAGGAAAAAGCATATAAAGCGGCAAAGATTGCTGGGAGATTAGAGGACTGGGAAATCTTTAGGGGGCAACAGAAAGCTACTAAAAAAGCTATAAAGAAGAGTAAGATAGAGTATGAGAGTAAACTTGCTCAGAATATAAAAACAGACAGTAAAAGTTTTTACAAATATATAAGACAAAAAAGAGTGGCTAAGGTAAATATTGGTCCTTTAGAGGATGAGAAGGGAGTTTTAATAATGGGAAATGAGGAAATGGCTGAGGAACTGAACAGGTTTTTTGGGTCGGTCTTCACAGTGGAAGACACAAATAACATGCCAGCGACTGATATAAATGAGGCTATGACAGGTGAGGACCTTGAGAGGATTGTTATCACTAAGGAGGGAGTGATGGGCAAGCTAATGGGGCTAAAGGTAGACAAGTCTCCTGGCCCTGATGGAATGCATCCCAGAGTGCTAAAAGAGATGGCTAGGGAAATTGCAGATGCACTAGTGATAATTTACCGAAATTCACTAGACTCTGGGGTGGTCCCAGTGGATTGGAAATTAGCAAACGTGACGCCACTGTTTAAAAAAGGAGGTAGGCAGAAAGCAGGAAATTATAGGCCAGTGAGTTTAACTTCGGTAATAGGGAAGATGCTGGAATCTATCATCAAGGAAGAAATTGCGAGGCATCTGGATAGAAATTGTCCCATTGGGCAGACGCAGCATGGGTTCATTAAAGGCAGGTCATGCCTAACTAATTTAGTGGAATTTTTTGAGGACATTACCAGTGCAGTAGATAACGGGGAGCCGATGGATGTGGTATATCTGGATTTCCAGAAAGCCTTTGACAAGGTGCCACACAAAAGGTTGCTGCATAAGATAAAGATGCATGGCATTAAGGGTAAAGTAGTAGCATGGATAGAGGATTGGTTAATTAATAGAAAGCAAAGAGTTGGGATAAATGGGTGTTTCTCTGGTTGGCAATCAGTAGCTAGTGGTGTCCCTCAGGGATCCGTGTTGGGCCCACAATTGTTCACAATTTACATTGATGATTTGGAGTTGGGGACCAAGGGCAATGTGTCCAAGTTTGCAGATGACACTAAGATGAGTGGTAAAGCGAAAAGTGCAGAGGATACTGGAAGTCTGCAGAGGGATTTGGATAGGTTAAGTGAATGGGCTCGGGTCTGGCAGATGGAATACAATGTTGACAAATGTGAGGTTATCCATTTTGGTAGGAATAACAGCAAACGGGATTATTATTTAAACGATAAAATATTAAAGCATGCTGCTGTTCAGAGAGACTTGGGTGTGCTAGTGCATGAGTCACAGAAGGTTAGTTTACAAGTGCAACAGGTGATTAAGAAGGCAAATGGAATTTTGTCCTTCATTGCTAGAGGGATGGAGTTTAAGACTAGGGAGGTTATGTTGCAATTGTATAAGGTGTTAGTGCGGCCACACCTGGAGTATTGTGTTCAGTTTTGGTCTCCTTCCTTGAGAAAGGACGTACTGGCGCTGGAGGGTGTGCAGAGGAGATTCACTAGGTTAATCCCAGAGCTGAAGGGGTTGGATTATGAGGAGAGGTTGAGTAGACTGGGACTGTACTCGTTGGAATTTAGAAGGATGAGGGGGGATCTTATAGAAACATTTAAAATTATGAAGGAAATAGATAGGATAGATGCGGGCAGGTTGTTTCCACTGGCGGGTGACAGCAGAACTAGGGGGCATAGCCTCAAAATAAGGGGAAGTAGATTTAGGACTGAGTTTAGGAGGAACTTCTTCACCCAAAGGGTTGTGAATCTATGGAATTCCTTGCCCAGTGAAGCAGTTGAGGCTCCTTCATTACATGTTTTTAAGGTAAAGATAGATAGTTTTTTGAAGAATAAAGGGATTAAGGGTTATGGTGTTCGGGCCGGAAAGTGGAGCTGAGTCCACAAAAGATCAGCCATGATCTAATTGAATGGCGGAGCAGGCTCGAGGGGCCAGATGGCCTACTCCTGCTCCTAGTTCTTATGTTCTTATGTCTACTGGTTCTCCTTTGTCTAACTTCCTGGTCACTTCCTCAAAGAACTCTAACAGATTTGTCAGACCTGACCTCCCCTTGATGAAACCATGCTGACTCAGTCCTATTTTATCATGCACTTCCAAGTACTCCGCAATCTCATCTTTAATAATGGACTCTCAAATCTTACCGATGACCGAAGTCAGGGTAACTGGCCTATCATTTCCCGTCTTCTGCGTCTCTTCCAGTGGTGTGCATTAGTCACTTTACAGTCCTCTGAAACCCTTCCTATCTCCAGTGATGTGTAAGGCTCGCTCCACTACGGAATATGACGTAAAACACCCAGTCGCAAAATGGGCGGCACGGTAACACAGTGGGTAGCACTGTTGCTTCACAGCTCCAGGATCCCAGGTTCGATTCCAGGCTTGGGTCACTGTCTGTGCGGAGTCTGCACATTCTCCCTGTGTCTGTGTGGGTTTCCTTGGGGTGCTCTGGTTTCCTTCCACAAGTTACAAAAGACTTGTTTTTATGTAATTTGGACATTATGAATTCTCCCTATTTGTATCTGAACAGGTGCCGGAATGTGGCAACTCGAGGCTTTTCACAGTAACTTCATTGCAGTGATAATAAGAGCATAAGAACATAAGAACTAGGAGCAGGAGTAGGTCATCTGGCCCCTCAAGCCTGCTCCGCCATTCAATGAGATCATGGCTGATCTTTTGTGGACTCAGCTCCACTTTCCGGCCCGAACACCATAACCCTTAATTCCTTTATTCTTCAAAAAACTATCTGTCTTTACCTTAAAAACATTTAATTAAGGAGCCTCAACTGCTTCACTGGGCAAGGAATTCCATAGATTCACAACCCTTTGGGTGAAGAAGTTCCTCCTAAACTCAGTCCTAAATCTACTTCCCCTTATTTTGAGGCTATGCCCCCTAGTTCTGCTTTCACCCGCCAGTGGAAACAACCTGCCCGCATCTATCCTATCTATTCCCTTCATAATTTTAAATGTTTCTATAAGATCCCCCCTCATCCTTCTAAATTCCAACGAGTACAGTCCCAGTCTACTCAACCTCTCCTCGTAATCCAACCCCTTCAGCTCTGGGATTAACCTCGTGAATCTCCTCTGCACACCCTCCAGTGCCAGTACGTCCTTTCTCAAGTAAGGAGACCAAAACTGAACACACTACTCCAGGTGTGGCCTCACTAACACCTTATACAATTGCAGCATAATCTCCCTAGTCTTAAACTCCATTCCTCTAGCAATGAAGGACAAAATTCCATTTGCCTTCTTAATCACCTGTTGCACCTGTAAACCAACTTTCTGTGACTCATGCACTAGCACACCCAGGTCTCTCTGCACAGCAGCATGCTTTAATATTTTATTGTTTAAATAATAATCCCATTTGCTGTTATTCCTACCAAAATGGATAACCTCACATTTGTCAACATTGTATTCCATTTGCCAGACCCTAGCCCATTCACTTAACCTATCCAAATCCCTCTGCAGACTTCCAGTATCCTCTGCACTTTTCGTTTTACCACTCATCTTAGTGTCATCTGCAAACTTGGACACATTGCCCTTGGCCCCCAACTCCAAATCATCTATGTAGATTGTGAACAATTGTGGGCCCAACACAGATCCCTGAGCGACACCACTAGCTACTGATCGCCAACCAGAGAAGCACCCATTAATCCCCACTCTTTGCTTTCTATTAATTAACCAATCCTCTATCCATGCTACTACTTTACCCTTAATGCCATGCATCTTTATCTTATGCAGCAGCCTTTTGTGTGGCACCTTGTCAAAAGCTTTCTGGAAATCCAGATATACCACATCCATTGGCTCCCCGTTATCCACTGCACTGGTAATGTCCTCAAACAATTCCACTAAATTAGTTAGGCACGACCTGCCCTTTATTAACCCATGCTGCGTCTGCCCAATGGGACAATTTCTATCCAGATGCCTCGCTATTTCTTCCTTGATGATAGATTCCAGCATCTTCCCTACTACTGATGTTAAGCTTACTGGCCTATAATTTCCTGCTCTCTGCCCACCTCATTTTTTAAACAGTAGTGTCACATTTGCTAATTTCCAATCCACCGGGACCACCCCAGAGTCTAGTGAATTTTGGTGAATCATCACTAGTGCATCTGAAATTTCCCTCGCCATCTCTTTTAGCACTCTGGGATGCATTCCATCGGGGCCAGGGAACTTGTCTACCTTTAGCCCCATTAGCTTGCCCATCACTACCTCCTTAGTGATAACAATCCTCTCAAGGTCATCACCTGTCATAGCCTCATTTCTATCAGTCACTGGCATGTTATTTGTGTCTTCCACTGTGAAGACCGACCCAAAAAACCTGTTCAGTTCCTCAGCCATTTCCTCATCTCCCATTATTAAAACTCCCTTTTCATCCTCTAAAGGACCAATATTTACCTTAGCCACTCTTTTTTGCTTTATATATTTGTAAAAACGTTTGCTGTCTGTTTTTATATTCTGAGCAAGTTTACTCTCATAATCTATCTTACTGTTCTTTATAGTTTTTTTGTAGCTTTCTGTTGCCCCCTAAAGATTTTCTAGTCTCCCACCAATCTTTGCTACTTTATATGCTCTTTCCTTCAATTTGATACTCTCCCTTATTTCCTTAGATATCCATGGTAGATTTTCCCTCTTTCTACCGTCATTCCTTTTTGCGGGTATAAACCTTTGCTGAGCACTGTGAAAAATCGCTTGGAAGGTTCTCCACTGTTCCTCAATGATCCACCATAAAGTCTTTGCTCCCAGTCTACCTTAGCTAGTTCTTCTCTCATCCCATTGTAATCTCCTTTGTTTAAACACAAAACACTAGTATTTGATTTTACCTTCTCACCCGCCATCTGTATTTTAAATTCCACCATATTGTGATCGCTCCTTCCGAGAGGATCCCTAACTATGAGATCCTGAATCAATCCTGTCTCATTACACAGGACCAAATCTAGGACCGCTTGTTCCCTCGTAGGTTCCCTCGTATGTGAGGGCAGCACGGTAGCATGGTGGTTAGCATAAATGCTTCACAGCTCCAGGGTCCCAGGTTCGGTTCCCGGCTGGGTCACTGTCTGTGCGGAGTCTGCATGTCCTCCCCGTGTGTGTGTGGGTTTCCTCCGGGTGCTCCGGTTTCCTCCCACAGTCCAAAGATGTGCGGGTTAGGTGGATTGGCCATGCTAAATTGCCCGTAGTGTCCTAAAAAGTAAGGTTAAGAGGGGGGGGGGGTTGTTGGGTTACGGGTATAGGGTGGATACGTGGGTTTGAGTAGGGTGATCATTGCTCGGCACAACATCGAGGGCCGAAGGGCCTGTTCTGTGCTGTACTGTTCTATTCTATTCTATTCTATTCTAGGTTCCATTACATACTGTTCTAGGAAACTATCGCGGATACATTCTCTAAACTCCTCCTCAAGGTTGCCTTGACCGACCTGGTTAAACCAATCGACATGTACATTAAAATCCCCCATGATAACTGCTGTACCATTTCTACATGCATCAGTTATTTCTTTGTTTATTGCCTGCCCCACCATAACGTTACTATTTGGTGGCCGATAGACTACTCCTATCAGTGACTTTTTCGCCTTACTGTTCCTGATTTCCACCCAAATGGATTCAACTTTGTCCTCCATAGCACCGACATCATCCCTAACTATTGCCCGGATGTCATCCTTAAATAACAGAGCTACACCACCTCCCTTACCATCCACTCTGTCCTTCCGAATAGTTTGATACCCTCGATATTTAACTCCCAGTCGTGACCATCCTTTAACCATGTTTCAGCAATGGCCACTAAATCATTGTCATTCACAATGATTTGCGCCATCAACTCATTTACTTTATTCCGAATACTACGAGCATTCAGGTAAAGTACACTTATGTGAGCACTTTCCAGGAGACTCATCCGGAGTGAGACTCATACAGAGTGGAGGATTGAAACTTGGTAATTTGGTGCAGTGAGGTAATTCGGTGCAGAGTGTGAGAAGGTGCTTTTTAACCCTGGTAAGTGACTGGTAAGTAGTCTCTCTTTTTCTTTTCATTGTCTAATTTATTTATTTTATTTTGAAATTGTAGTTGTTTAAGTTTACCAAGGGTTTAAGACATGGCAGGAGATCCCAGACCCGTGTCATGCTCCTCGTGTGCGATGTGGGAGCTCAGGGACACGTCCACTGTCCCTGGCTCCTTCACGTGCAAGAAGTGTGTTCAGTTGCAGCTCTTGTTAGACCACTTGACGGCTCTGGAGCTGCGGATGGACTCACTTTGGAGCATCCGCGATGCTGAGGAGGTCGTGGATAGCACGTTTAGCGAGTTGGTCACACCGCAGGTGAAGGTTACTGAGGGAGATAGAAAATGGGTGACCAAAAGAAAGAGCAAGAGTAGGAAGGCAGTGCAGGTGTCCCCTGCGGTCATCTCCCTGCAAAACAGATATACCGCTTTGGATACTGTTGAGGAAGATGGCTCACCAGGTTTATGGCACCGTGGCTGGCTCTGCTGCACAGCAGGGCAGGAAGAAAAATGGCAGGGCTATAGTGATAGGGGACTCGATCGTAAGGGGAATAGACAGGCGGTTCTGTGGACGCAATCGAGACTCCAGGATGGTATGTTGCCTCCCTGGTGCAAGGGTCAAGGATGTCTCGGAGCGGCTGCAGGACATTCTGGGGGGGGAGGGTGAACAGCCAGCTGTCGTGGTGCACATAGGCACCAACGATATAGGTAAAAAACGGGATGAGGTCCTACAAGCGGAATTCAGGGAGTTAGGAGTTAAACTAAAAAGTAGGACCTCAAAGGTAGTAATCTCAGGATTGCTACCAGTGCCACGAGCTAGTCAGAGTAGGAATGTCAGGATAGATAGGATGAATGCGTGGCTCGAGAGATGGTGCAAGAGGGAGGGATTCAAATTCCTGGGGCATTGGGACCGGTTCTGGGGGAGGTGGGACCAGTACAAACCGGACGGTCTGCACTTGGGCAGGACTGGAACCGATGTCCTAGGGGGGGGGTGTTTTCTAGAGCTGTTGGGGAGGGTTTAAACTAATGTGGCAGGGGGATGGGAACCAATGCTGGAAGTTGGAAGGTAGGAAAACAGGGACAGAAACAAAAGGAAGTAAGGGGAAAAGTGCAAGGCAGAGAAGACATAGTCAGAAATCCATAAGGGCGACAGTACAAGGTACAGTGACTGAGGGGAGCACAGTGAATAGGCCCAGTAATAACAAAAGGAATAAAACTGGAGATGTTAAGATTCAAAACAGAGGTAAAAAAACCAACATAAGTGTACTTTACCTGAATGCTCGTAGTATTCGGAATAAAGTAAATGAGTTGGTGGCACAAATCATCGTAAATGACTATGATTTAGTGGCCATTACTGAAACATGGTTAAAGGATGGTCACGACTGGGAGTTAAATATCCGAGGGTATCAAACTATTCGGAAGGACAGAGTGGATGGTAAGGGAGGTGGTGTTGCTCTGTTATTTAAGGATGACATCCGGGCAATAGTAAGGGATGACATCAGTGCTATGGAGGATAAGGTTGAATCCATTTGGGTGGAAATCAGGAATAGTAAGGCGAAAAAGTCACTGATAGGAGTAGTCTATCGGCCACCAAATAGTAACGAGATGGTGGGGCAGGCAATAAACAAAGAAATAACTGATGCATGTAGAAATGGTACAGCAGTTATCATGGGGGATTTTAATCTACATGTCGATTGGTTTAACCAGGTCGGTCAAGGCAACCGTGAGGAGGAGTTTATAGAATGTATCCGCGATAGTTTCCTAGAACAGTATGTAATGGAACCTACGAGGGAACAAGCGGTCCTAGATCTTGTCCTGTGTAATGAGACAGGATTGATTCATGATCTCATAGTTAGGGATCCTCTCGGAAGGAGCGATCACAATATGGTGGAATTTAAAATACAGATGGAGGGTGAGAAAGTAAAATCAAATACTAGTGTTTTGTGTTTAAACAAAGGAGATTACAAGGGGATGAGAGAAGAACTAGCTAAGGTAGACTGGGAGCTAAGACTTTATGGTGGAACAGTTGAGGAACAGTGGAGAACCTTCCAAGCAATTTTTCACAGTGCTCAGCAAAGGTTTATACCAACAAAAAGGAAGGACGGAAGAAAGAGGGAAAATCGACCGTGGATATCTAAGGAAATAAGGGAGAGTATCAAATTGAAGGAAAAAGCATATAAAGTGGCAAAGATTGCTGGGAGATTAGAGGACTGGGAAATCTTTAGGGGGCAACAGAAAGCTACTAAAAAAGCTATAAAGAAGAGTAAGATAGAGTATGAGAGTAAACTTGCTCAGAATATAAAAACAGACAGTAAAAGTTTTTACAAATATATAAGACAAAAAAGAGTGGCTAAGGTAAATATTGGTCCTTTAGAGGATGAGAAGGGAGTTTTAATAATGGGAAATGAGGAAATGGCTGAGGAACTGAACAGGTTTTTTGGGTCGGTCTTCACAGTGGAAGACACAAATAACATGCCAACGACTGATAGAAATGAGGCTATGACAGGTGAGGACCTTGAGAGGATTGTTATCACTAAGGAGGGAGTGATGGGCAAGCTAATGGGGCTAAAGGTAGACAAGTCTCCTGGCCCTGATGGAATGCATCCCAGAGTGCTAAAAGAGATGGCTAGGGAAATTGCAGATGCACTAGTGATAATTTACCGAAATTCACTAGACTCTGGGGTGGTCCCGGTGGATTGGAAATTAGCAAACGTGACGCCACTGTTGAAAAAAGGAGGTAGGCAGAAAGCAGGAAATTATAGGCCAGTGAGTTTAACATCGGTAATAGGGAAGATGCTGGAATCTATCATCAAGGAAGAAATTGCGAGGCATCTGGATAGAAATTGTCCCATTGGGCAGACGCAGCATGGGTTCGTAAAAGGCAGGTCGTGCCTAACTAATTTAGTGGAATTTTTTGAGGACATTACCAGTGCAGTAGATAACGGGGAGCCAATGGATGTGGTATATCTGGATTTCCAGAAAGCCTTTGACAAGGTGCCACACAAAAGGTTGCTGCATAAGATAAAGATGCATGGCATTAAGGGTAAAGTAGTAGCATGGATAGAGGATTGGTTAATTAATAGAAAGCAAAGAGTTGGGATAAATAGGTGTTTCTCTGGTTGGCAATCAGTAGCTAGTGGTGTCCCTCAGGGATCCGTGTTGGGCCCACAATTGTTCACAATTTACATTGATGATTTGGAGTTGGGGACCAAGGGCAATGTGTCCAAGTTTGCAGATGACACTAAGATGAGTGGTAAAGCGAAAAGTGCAGAGGATACTGGAAGTCTGCAGAGGGATTTGGATAGGTTAAGTGAATGGGCTCGGGTCTGGCAGATGGAATACAATGTTGACAAATGTGAGGTTATCCATTTTGGTAGGAATAACAGCAAACGGGATTATTATTTAAACGATAAAATATTAAAGCATGCCGCTGTTCAGAGAGACTTGGGTGTGCTAGTGCATGAGTCACAGAAGGTTGGTTTACAAGTGCAACAGGTGATTAAGAAGGCAAATGGAATTTTGTCCTTCATTGCTAGAGGGATGGAGTTTAAGACTAGGGAGGTTATGTTGCAATTGTATAAGGTGTTAGTGCGGCCACACCTGGAGTATTGTGTTCAGTTTTGGTCTCCTTACTTGAGAAAGGACGTACTGGCGCTGGAATGTGTGCAGAGGAGATTCACTAGGTTAATCCCAGAGCTGAAGGGGTTGGATTATGAGGAGAGGTTGAGTAGACTGGGACTGTACTCGTTGGAATTTAGAAGGATGAGGGGGGATCTTATAGAAACATTTAAAATTATGAAGGGAATAGATAGGATATATGCGGGCAGTTTCTTTCCACTGGCGGGTGACAGCAGAACTAGGGGGCATAGCCTCAAAATAAGGGGAAGTAGATTTAGAACTGAGTTTAGGAGGAACTTCTTCACCCAAAGGGTTGTGAATCTATGGAATTCCTTGCCCAGTGAAGCAGTTGAGGCTCCTTCATTACATGTTTTTAAGGTAAAGATAGATAGTTTTTTGAAGAATAAAGGGATTAAGGGTTATGGTGTTCGGGCTGGAAAGTGGAGCTGAGTCCACAAAAGATCAGCCATGATCTATTTGAATGGCGGAGCAGGCTCGAGGGGCCAGATGGCCTACTCCTGCTCCTAGTTCTTATGTTCTTATGTACTTATGTTCTTATGTTGGTTTTTTACCTCTGTTTTGAATCTTAACATCTCCAGTTTTAAACCTTTTAGTATTACTGGGCCTATTCACTGAGCTCCCCTCAGTCACTGTGCCTTGTACTGTCGCCCTTTTTGATTTTTGACTATGTTTTCTCTGTCTTACACTTTCCCCCTTACTTACTTTTGCTTCTGTCCCTGTTTTACTACCTTCCAACTTCCTGCGTCGGTTCCCATCCCCCTGCCACATTAGTTTAAACCCTCCTCAACAGCTCTAGAAAACACCCCCCCTAGGACATCGGTTCCAGTCCTGCCCAAGTGCAGACCGTCCGGTTTGTACTGGTCCCACCTCCCCCAGAACCGGTCCCAATGCCCCAGGAATTTGAATCTCTCCCTCTTGCACCATCTCTCGAGCCACGCATTCATCCTATCTATCCTGACATCCCTACTCTGACTAGCTCGTGGCACTGGTAGCAATCCTGAGATTACTACCTTTGAGGTCCTACTTTTTAGTTTAACTCCTAAGTCCCTCAATTCAGCTTGTAGGACCTCATCCCGTGTTTTACCTATATTGTTGGTGCCTATGTGCACCACGACAGCTGGCTGTTCACCCTCCTCCCCCAGAATGTCCTGCAGCCGTTCCGAGACATCCTTGACCCTTGCACCAGGGAGGCAACATACCATCCTGGAGTCTGGATTGCGTCCACAGAACCGCCTGTCTATTCCCCTTACGATCGAGGCCCGTCCCCTATCACTATAGCCCTGCCATTTTTCTTCCTGCCCTGCTGTGCAGCAGAGCCAGCCACGGTGCCATGAAGCTGGCTGCTGCTGCCTTCCCCTGGTGAGCCATCTCCCTCAACAGTATCCAAAGCGGTATATCTGTTTTGCAGGGAGATGACCGCAGGGGACACCTGCACTGCCTTCCTACTCTTGCTCTTTCTTTTGGTCACCCATTTTCTATCTCCCTCAGTAACCTTCACCTGCGGTGTGACCAACTCGCTAAACGTGCTATCCACGACCTCCTCAGCATCGTGGATGGCCCAAAGCGAGTCCATCCGCAGCTCCAGAGCCGTCAAGCGGTCTAACGGGAGCTGCAACTGAACACACTTCTTGCACGTGAAAGAGTCAGGGACAGTGGACGTGTCCCTGAGCTCCCACATCGCACACGAGGAGCATGACACTGGTCTGGGATCTCCTGCCATGTCTTAAACCTTAGGTAAACTTATGCAACAACAATTTCAAAAGAAAAATAAATAAATTAGACAATGAAAAGAAAACTACTTGCCAGTCACTTACCAGGGTTTAGCAACTGCCCGACTTATTACAGGCACTCACCTTCCCGACAGGCTGGAAGGTTAGCAAATTTAAAGGCACTCACTGACCTACCTGACAGGCCCCTGCTCCCACCGAAAATCCGGAGGCTGCTCCCGCTGAAAGGTAAGCAAATTTAAGGGCACTCACTCACCTACCTGACAGGCCCCTGCTCACGCCGAAAATCCGGAGGCTGCTCCCGCTGAAAGGTAAGCAAATTTAAAAGTACTCACTCACCTTCACGACAGGCCCCTGCTCCCACTTCCCAACGACTGTGGTTGTTTTTTTTGGTTAGAGGAGGAGGTAGGGGGGGAAACACTGAGGAAGTGTTTCGGGTTTAACTGTAACTTGACAACAGCCCCTCGACAAACCACCTTCAAATTAGGCTGACCGCACTGCACGTATGCAAATTTCCCCGGAACAGCCAAGCAGTAGCTCTGCTCTGCTGCCCTCTGCTGGATGCTTGCCTTCACTCAAACTCCTCGGGTCTCTTTTGCAGGTAACCTTCAAATTAGGCTGACTGCACTGCACGTATGCAAATTTCGCCGGAACAGCCAATCAGTAGCTCTGCTCTGCTGCCCATGTGACAAGAAAAATTATTATTAAAATGAATGAGGTCGGGCCGGAGAATATTGCATGTTTTCCTGTCAGCCTCCACAGTGGGAAGCACTCGGCATTTCACCACGCCACAGGAATGGGAAAAATCTGATCTATATTGTTAAAACGTAAATAAGGGCGATCATGAGGACATGAAAGCTGAGCTGCTCAAATGAATTGGTAAATTAAGTTAAGTAATACTCAATAACGATGCAGTGGCAAACACATTTGAGGGAATATCTCAGAATATGCAGAATAAATGCTTTCCAGTAAGTAAGAAAAAGTTCAACGGGTAGGCACATCATCCGTGGTTAGCTGAATCATAGAATCATACCCCGACAGTGCAGAAGGAGGCCATTCAACTCATCGGGTCTGCACTAATCCTTTGAATGAGCTACAGGACACTAAGGGGCAATTTAACATGGCCAATCTACCTAACCTGCACATCTTTGGTCTGTGGGAGGAAACGGACAACCTAGAGGAAACACGCGCCGACACGTGCAAACTCGACACAGACCGTGACCGAAGGCCAGAATTGAACCCTGGTCCCTGGTGCTGTGAGGCTACAGTGCTAACCACTGTGCCGCTGTGCTGTTCCAAGGTGGAATGGTTAAAGATAGTACCAAACTTAAAGAAAAAGCTTAGAACTGAGCAAAGACTGGTGGCAGGTCAGATAATTTTTCTGAAAATAAGGAGCAGTAAAGGATGACTAAAATATTAAGAAGGAGAGAAAATTAGAGTGCGAGAAAAAATTATCCAGAAATACACTACACTAACTAAAGAATTTTGAGAAATTGTTTTTTTAAAAAACTGTTAATAAATTGGTCCCAGAGAAAGTGAGTCTGGAGAATTGATAATGGACAAAGAAATGGCAGCTGAACTGATTAGGTATTTTACATCAATCTACATTATATAAGGATATAAGTAACATCCCAGAAACAGCTAATTAACTTTTAACTTCTGCCTCCTTCAATTTGGTCGGCTGTATTTGCTGCTGTATTCAATGCTGACTGGGTGACCACTTTACAGAATGCTCAGTCCATAAGCAACCTTCCCCAACCTTCCTGTCACTTACTATTTCAACCCAGCATCGTTCTCTCATGCCCACATGTCCGTTCTTGGCCTGCTGCAATGCTCCAGTGAAGCTCAACACAAACTGGAGGAACAGCACCTCTGCTTCCAATTAAGCACGCTACAACTGTAAGGATCCTCCTGTTTAATCCCTGTTTGTTCCCCTTACCACCTTTTTATTTTCTGTTAATCTGTTCACTTTTGCAATATTTAGTCCATGGATGGTTAATGCCTTTAAGATCAAGCAGTTTACCTTTAAATTAACAACGGGAAACTCCAGAAGATGTGCTGCTTGGTCTGACATCTGTGATGACACCTCTTGGTGGACGTGGCAGGTGGCCAATGAGATGTTTTAAGTTGCCTGGCCTTTGCTGATACTCAATGCTGATTGGTGCTGACCGTTCTGGAATGTTTTGCAGAGCTAGGAAAGTTTGATCTTGGTTTCAGTTTTAAAAATCCAATGGGAGATCAACATTTTGAATAGAACTCTCTCCAGATAAACTCATCCAGCCAGTATTTCCTCTTTATCCAGCCTGCGAGTTTAATTCCTGAAGGCAGATCTTGAGAGAACTCTTTTGGTTTCTCTCCTTGAAATGCTAACAGGCACATCTAAAATCTCATGGAAGCTGCTTCGCTGATGCTCTTTGTTTCCTCACATAAAGCTGGGAGATATCCTGGTGAGTCTGGAAACCAGTTAAGTTTAAAACACGGGCTGAGGCTAGGGTGAAGATGAGGCTGAGAGTGTTAAGAATGAAACTGGACTGAGCTATTCTTTTGAGTGAAGGCCCTGGGTAACAAAAGTGACTTCCCCAGAGTACACCCTACAGCCTGGGAGTTCTGACTGAATGCCGCTGCCAGAAGATCCTCGTTAGGAACCCGAACAGTGCTTTTGATCACTTCGCATCCTGGGAGGACAGCCTGCTGCAATGACTTCAACTTCGGAAAAAAGGACACTCATCTCTCTCTTTTCATTTCAAACCCTATTAACTTACCCCTTTCCCTTCTTCTGTGTGTGTTTGGGTTGAGGGTGGGACAGTAAAAGGGGGAATAGTAGATTATCTGGCCATTATTCTATTATAATTATTGCATGTTTCAACTTTATTCCTGTTATAAATAAACAGTTGTTGTGTTTAACTTAAATCTTGTCCCTGAAAGTCATTGGAGCAGTCGACGGTCAAAGACTGAATAATAATCTAATCATGTTTATTGGTGTCACAAGTAGGCTACAAGGGGAAGCACAGTTGCTTCACAGCTCCAGGGTTCCAGATTAGATTCCCGGCTTGGGTCACTGTCTGTGTGGAGTCCGTACATCCTCCCCGTGTCTGCGTGGGATTCCTCCGAGTGCTCCGGTTTCCCCCCACAGTCAAAAGATATGCAGTGAAGGCCGATTGGCCATGATAAATTGCCTTTCGTGTCCAAAAAGATTAAGTGGGTTTTGGGAGGACCACAAACAATCCTGCATGAGTTGAAGGATAGAAAGAAATAACATTTATTTACAATAACATAGCACAACAGCAGCAGCAACTTGCTTGCTGCTCACTCTCTTCTAGCTGGTTCCAAACTGGCCAGCTTTATTTAAACAGGGAATCTGCTAATGATTTCTCCAACCCTCTTATTGGGGAAGCTCATACTCCCAAAGGATTGTGGGATTGCCATTAGTTCCCAGCCAGTGGTAAGCAGGCAGGTTATATCATCCACCCCCCCCCAAAAGTCCAAGGAATCCACCGAAGACCATGGCGAAGGAGGGCGTCGGACTCGTTTTGCCGCAGGCCGGACACCACTTGCACGAGGTGCTGGATCGGGCGGCGTGTAACGAGTCGGAGAACGGCGCTTCCATGATGAACGGCGTAACGGTTGTACATCCACGGCCCGTGGGCCCGATGATTCCCCTCTGAGGCGTCCTGTGTCTCCATCTCGGAGTCTGAGTTCACTGCGTCCTTCATCTCTATCTCCACGCGGTTCTGCAACGACCTGCGCAGTCTTTGAGTGCAGCACCAGAGGAAGATTGTGAGGAATACTTTCCACTGTGTCTGGTCTCTGTGGCTGTAGAAATGAGCTCCGGGGGCGGGAAATCTTTGGAAGGGATGGTCTTCTGGACCGAACATGGTCTACATGTTTGCGCTGGAGACGACCTGGAAAGAGATGGGGCCCGTTTGGCGAAAGATTACACCAGGGACCCACTGGGCACCACCAGCAAAATTCCAAACGAACACTGGGTCACCGGGCGCAAACTACGGAATCGGCCGATGCCGCGAAAAACCATGTCCCTGCCATTCTTGGCTGCGGCGTACTTTTGCGCCAGTGTCCGGGAAAACCATGCTAAGGCGGGTGTGAAGTCTCCAGCCCATTAGTAGTTCCGCGGGAGCTACCCCAGTCACTGCATGTGGGGTGGTCCTATAAGAAAACAAAAAATGAGCCAGTCCCGTGTCCATCAACCCAGAAGACTGCTCTTTCGGCTTCGTTTGAATGTCTGCACTGCGCGCTCCGCCAACCCATTTGAAGCTGGGTGGTATGGATATGGCGGAAATGGCGTTTGCCGTTCATCTTCATGAACCTGGCAAACTCCTCACTTGTGAACTGAGTGCCGTTGTCCGTGACCACCACCTCGGGGAGGCCATGCGTGCTGAAAGACAAACTCATCTTCTCGATTGTTGCACAGGACATTGTGCCTACCATCTTATGCACCTCTAACTGTTTAGACTTGGCATCGATTAATAGAAGGAACATGGATCCTTGTAAAGAGCCGGCAAAATCCACATGCAATCGCACCCAAGGCCGTCCTGGCCATTCCCAGTGATGAAGGGGCGCGGCCAGCGGAAGCTTCTGATCCTCCTGACAAATGGAGCAGTTTTGGGCCACCTTCTCAATGTCGGTGTCGAGGCCTGGCCACCAGACATAACTCCGGGCCAATATTTTCATTTTGGTCACACCCGGATGCCCATATCAGCTACTGTCCTATTTCCAGGACAATCACACGCGTCCCCCACAAGAGGATACCATCTTCCACGCTAAATTCTGACAACTTGGAGGAAAATGCCCGCAACTCGCCTGGAAGCTGTCTATGCTGCCCACCATACAGGGCTATGTGCCGAACCTTTGACAGGACTGGCTCCATCTGAGTCCACTTACGGATCTGTGATGCCGTGACAGGCAAGGTGTCCATAAAATTTCGGGTTGCAACCATCTCACCAGCCGTGGGGATCGACATGGGGCCAGTCGATAAAGGCAATCGAGCCGATTGCATTTGCTATCTGGGTTCCTGGTTTGTGCTCGAAAGAATACTCGTAGCCAGAAAGCAACAAAGCCCAGCGCTGGATCCATGCGGAAGCAATGGGCGGTATTGGCTTATCCTTTCGGGAAGGTCCCAGCAGAGGCTTATGATCAGTCACGATAGTGAAGTGGCGGCCATATACGTACTGGTGGAAGCGTTTAACTGCAAAGACCACCGCCAGGCCCTCCTTCTCGATCTGCACGTATTTATTTTCCGCTGCAGTCAATGTGCGGGAGGCAAAAGCTATCAGCCGCTCGGCCCCGTTCTCCATCTTTTGGGACAGAAAGGCCCCAATACCATACGGGGATGCATCACATGTGATGAGCAAAGGCTTTCCAGGATCATAGTGGGTTAGTAACCCATTGTTTTACCCGCCGGAAAGTGGTTTCTTGTGGCTGACCCCAATCCCAGGTGTGATTCTTCTTTAGCAGAAGGTGCAACGGGGCCAGCGCAGTTGCCAGATTGGGGAGGAACTTCCCGCAATAGTTTACGATGCCGAGAAAAGAACGAAGATGCGAAGTGTCAGTCGGGGCAGGGACCTGTTCAATTGTGCGCACCTTCTCTGCGAAGGGGTGCAAACCTTCGCGGTCCACCTGATAACCCAGGTAGTCTACTTCCTTCGCCTGAAAAATGCACTTTTTGTGACGTAAAAGGACTCCGGCCTCCGAAAAGCGTCTAAGGACAGCCTCCAAATTTTCCAAATGTTCCTGCTCCGACGTCCCTGTAATCAAAACATCGTCTAAGTAGACAGCGACACACGGTAAACCTCTCAAAATGCCCTCCATGACGCGTTGAAAAATAGCGCAGGCAGAGGATACACCAAAGGACAACCGTGTATATTCATACAGGCCCAGTGTGTATTAGTCGTTACATATGGCCGGAAGGCAGGGTCCAGCTTCATCTGTAGGTAGGCATGACTCCTATCTAATTTTGTAAACGAGAGTCCGCCTGCAAGCTTCGCATAGAGATCCTCTATGCGAGACATTGGATATCGGTCGAGCCAGGAAGCCGTATTCACTGTAAGTTTATAGTCACCGCACAAGCGAACTGTGGCATCTGGCTTCATTACAGGTACAATTGGTGTTGCCCAGTCAGTGAAACGGACGGGCCTGATAATACCCAAAGTCTCCAAATGAGTGAGCTCCCCTTCTACCTTCTCGAGCAAGGCATAAGGCACCAGGCATGCCCGGAAATAGTGGTGTGGCTCCTAGTTCGATTTGGATATGGGCTACGGCCCCTTTTATTTTCCCCAAACCAGGCTGGAATACATCTGGGTACAGTCATAGCACCTCAGTCAACCCTCCAAAAACTGTTTGGAGGATGTGCTGCCACTGCAGCCGCAAATGGCGCAACCAGTCCCGACCCAACAGGCTGGCACCACGATAAGTGGGAAACGCCCCTCCTGGTGTCCATAACAGGGGTCATCGTAGTTCCTGCAATATTCAATGGCTCCCCTGTATAGATGGTCAACTTGGCCTGTGTGTCGGTTAACGTCAGGGTCTGTATAACCCTGCTTGATGCGATCGAATGTCCTCTGGGCAATCACAGAGACCACTGCGCCAGTGTCCTACTCCATCTCAAGCGGGTGACCATTGACCCGTATGTCACCTTAATGGGGGCCACACGGGGAGCTGCCGCACAATGCAGCTGCAGGCAGTCGTCCTCCGTCTCCATGTCCTCGGGAGTAGTCGCCGCAGGTTCATTAAAATTGATGGAACGGCTTCTGGGCTGGTCCCAGTTTCTGTCAGAACGACGGCATCTCTGGTGCCCCCAGGACCAGCGTCCGCGACGGGGTCGGCGCCCACAAGTCTGATCTGGACCTGGCTCCTCATCCATTGGTTCTGGAGAAGACTCCCTTCGGGGATTAATGTCCGACGGCCACTGGCGTCGATTTGGACGTCACCTCGCCCAAGGTACCACTGGGGTGTGGGGGGCACTTTCGGATGGAAGGGGTTGCGCCCCAAGGCATGCCCCTCCATTCCCTGTAGCTCCTGCATTCCTCGTTCCGCGCTCTCTCGGGACAATACTATTTGAATGGCCTGTTGAAAAGTCAATCTTGGTTCAGCTAACAACTTTCTCTGGGTGGCCGCATTGTTAATACCGCGAACCAAACGGTCGCGTAACATTTCTGACAAGGTCTCACCATACTCACAGAACTCCGCAATCCTGCGCAGCCTGGATAGAAAGTCGGCAAGGGATTCTCCTGGGGTCCTCTCAGTGGTATTAAACCGGTAACTGGACTATCGTGGATGGGGTTCGGTTAAAATGTTGCCCCACTATGTTCACAAGTTCATCAAACTGGCGCTCATTTTCGGTGATGTTGTTTGCCCGGAAATAGTAACGCATCCTTTGTGCGTACTGGTTCCAGCTTTCCAGCGCAGCATCAAAAACATCCAAACGTCCATACAGAGGCATGGTGTAATAGAAAACAACTTCCAACCTGTGTCCAACAAAAATCCAGGGAGGTGGCTTCAGCAGTGTAGACAGCTATTCACTTTAACCCTCGTCACCAGTTTTGTGAGGGCCACAAAGAATCCTGCACGAGTGGAAGGATAGAAAGAAATAACATTTATTTACAGTAACATATATATACAACAGCAGCAGCAACTTCCTTGCTGCTCACTTCTAGCCAGTTCCAAACTGGCCAGCTTTATTTATGCAGGGAATCTGCTAATGATTTCTCCGCCCCTCTCATTGGGGAAGCACGTACTCCCAAAGGATTGTGGGATTGCCATAAGTCCCCAGCCAGTGGTAAGCAGGCAGGTTACAACAGTGGGTTTACTGGGTTACGGGGAATTTATGGAGGCAAGGGCTTAAGTACGATGCTCTTTCCAAGGGCCGGTGCAGATCTGATGGGCTGAATGGCTTCCTTCTACACTGCAAATTGTATGTATGATTAACACTGCAATGAACTTACTGTGAAAATCCCCAAGTCGCCAAACCACAGTGTCTGTTTGGGTCCACTAAGAGGTGAATTGGACATTTTGCATTTCCGAACAAGCAAATCTTTCCGGACTTGTGGGAGGAACCCAGAGCACCCAGAGGAAACCCACGCAGACACTGGGAGAATGTGCAGACTCCACTCAGATGGTGACCCAAGTCAGGAATAAAGCCTGGGTCCTTGGTGCTGTGATGTAACAATGCTAACCACTGTGCCACTGTGCTGCCCACTTCCAAAATTGTATGCAAATTATTGGTTCAGTCACTTGTGTTGGGACTCCGGGGTCTATGAGGCTGAAATCGACTGCGTACTAGCCCAGGGTGTCGTAAAATTAACATTGTGTTCAACAACTTCAGACCATGACCTGATGAAATGTATCCAAGGCTAGAGAGCAAATTGCCGTCCCCTAGTTGAGATATTTGAATCATCGACAGCGGCAGGAGAGATGTCTGAAGATTGGAGGGGAGCAAATGTTGTGCCCTTGTTTAAGGAGGGCTGCAGGGATAAGCCTGGGAACTACAGATCCGTTAGCCTTACTTCTGTAGTGGGTAAATTGTTAGAAAGTACTCTAGGGGACAGGATCTACAGGCATTTAGGCAGGCAAGGGCTAATTAGGGAAAGTCAGCATGGCTTTGTAAGGGAAAAGTCATGTGTCAAGTATTTGATCGAATTTTTTGAAGGGGTAACCAAGAAGGTAGATGAGGGCAGTGCAGTCGACGTTGTCTCCGTTGTTAGCAAGGCCTTTTACAAGGTACCGCATGGTAGGTTGTTGCAAAAGGTTAAATCTCACGGAATCCAGGGTGAGATAGCCAATTGGATACAAAATTGACTTGACGATCAAAGCCAAAGGGTGGTTGTGGAGGGCTGTTTTTCAAACTGGAGGCATGTGACCAGTGCAGTGCCTCAGGGATCGGTGCTGGGCCCACTGTTATTTGTTATGTATATTAATGATTTGGATGAGAATGTAGGAGACATGGTTAGTAAATTTGCAGATGACACCAAGATTGGTAGCATAATGGATAGTTTATATAAGATTGCAACAGGATCTTGACGAATTTGGCCAGTTGGCTGATGGATGGCAGATGGAGTTTAATTTGGATAAATGTGAGGTGATGCGTTTTTGTAGATCAGATCAGGGCAGGACCTACTCAGTTAATAGTATGGAATTGGGGAGAGTTACAGAACAAAGAGATCTAGGGGTACAGGTTCATATCTCCTTGATGGTGGAGTCGCAGGTGGACATGCTAGGTTTTATTGGTCAGAATATTGAATATAGGAGTTGGGACGTCCTGTGGATGTTGTACAAGACATTACTAAGACCACACATGGAATACTGTGTTCAGTTCTGGTCACCCTATAATACGAAGGATATTGTTCAACTAGAAAGAGTGCAGGAGAGATTTACGAGGATGCTACCTAGACTTGATGGTCTGAGTTATAAGGAGAGGCTGGATAGGCTGGGACATTTTTCCCTGGAGCGTAGGAGGCTTCAGGGTGATCTAATAGAGGTCTATAAAATGATGAGGGGCATAAATAAGGTCGATAGTCAACATATTTTCCCAAAGATAGAGGAGTCTAGAACTATAGGGCATAAGTTTAAGGGGAGAGACACAAAAGAGACCAGAGGGGAAATTTCTTCACACAGAGGGTGATGAGCATCTGGAATGAGCTGCCAGAGGCAGTGGTAGAGGTACAATTTGTTCCTTTAAAAAACAGTTAGACAGTTACATGGGCAGAGGGATATGGGCCAAATGCGGACAAGTGGGACTAGCTTAGTGATGGAAACTGGGTGGCATGGACAAGCTGGGCAAAAGGGCCTGTCTCCATGCTGTAAACATCTATGACTCTATAAGTGGGAAGTAGAGGACCCTCGACCATTGCAATTGCAAAACATATTTGATGTTCTTGAAACTTGTGTGTACACGACTGAGGGCTGCAAACCTGGATGAGTCTGTATCCAGCACCACCACACTCGGCCGGGTTCGGTGCCCCCAGCCGAGGGGGGCTTCTGCAACGGCTGGGGAAGGTGGCCAGGGCTGGGTTGTGGGGTCACGGTTGGTGGGTTGGATCGGGCATGGCCAGCGCCATGTTGTATGGCGTGACCGCTGCAGGTCGTCAGCCGTGCACGTGCGTGGCCCGGGACCCAGCTATTCTCCGGCCATTTTTGCCGCGATCCATGGGTGTTTCACCCGGCGCCATTGCTAGACCCTCACCGGTATTGGAATCAATGAGGGGTTCACGCCGATTTGACGGTTGTAAAACACCACGGGTCCCACACCGGCATCGGCAATTAGCTGCTTGAACGGAGAATCCAGCCTTGATCTGGTGAGTCATTTAACACTGGAAGTAAAGAGGGCTTTAAACTAAATAAAGGGTAAGGGATCATATGAGGAAGATTAAGTAAATTAATGGGAAATGATAATCTGAGTATGGCCCTATCTACGGGCGCGCTCTTAAGTTAGCAATCATTGTCCCTTCCTGGCATACTTTGATTATGAGTAAAATAAACTGAATTAAGAGCGCTGTATCTCAATGCCCACAGAATTCCGAATACAACTGCTGAATCGGCAGCTCAAACAGGAATTCAGGAGTATCAAATGATAGCCATTACATCATGTGGCTGCATAGATGTGGCTACAAGGACTGGGTGTGCGGCATTCAGGAAGGGCAGGCCGTTGGGAAAAGGTGATGGGATAGCTTTGTAAATTAAAGAGGATGTTAGTTCTGTAGGGAAAGATAAAATTAGTTCTAAAGATCAAGAATCTAGAATCCCTACAGTGCAGAACGAGGCCATTGGGCCTATCGAGTCTGCACCAGGCCTTCATCTGCATCTCATTAGCGGGATGTAAATAGTTTCACACTGGCCTCTGATGGGTTTTCTGACCCATCATGGCCTGCACCAGTGTAAGATCCAGTGGGAAATTTATCCTACCATGAAATCGATTTTCGGCCTCCAACTGAATTCTCCAACCATCGAGCAAGGACTTGGGACAATTACACCTCAGGGTTTTAAATTTAAACACTGGAGACTATGAAGCAATGAAGAAAAATTGGCTATGATAGATTGGGAAACTATGTTCAAGGCAATGACTGACATTTAAAAAATTAATAAGTATATTTCTTTGATGCACAAAAACCAAGAATGGAAAGTGTTTTGATGAACAAAATAAATCAAGGATTGTGTGATGTTATTTGCTTTCTCAATGAGGATAGCTTCGAAGTGTAGTGTCTCACAAAGAACATCAAACTAAGTTTTGAACAAAGCTAATTTATTTACACTACAACTGAATAGATTCGACTTGCTTGTTAAGATATAAAAGATTACAGATAAACTAAAACTATGATTCTAATTACAGAGCTTCTGATAACACGACTCTTCACTATCTTGCCTAACAACCTTTTCCCTGATTCGAGAGTATCACATATATCACGTGTATGTGCTTGATCGCCAGCTAATGGTTGGATGCAGCTGCAGTAAATTGTTAACGTTTCATTACTCTTACATGATACATATTGTCACAGATTGCAAAGGCCTATAAAATTGCCAAAAATAGTAAGCAAATGTGGATATTTTAGAATACTGCAAAGAAGTAAATATTTCCTATATTTATCAAAGAGCGTGAAGGGAGCCAGGAGTTTAGAGTGCAGCTGACTGGAAGCAGAATCGGAGGGCGGAGGTCCAGTTGGTCTACGGGGCAGCTAATTCTGTAAAGTAAGAGGGGATGGAGGCTAGGGCAGTTGCATGCTCCTCCTGTAGGATGTGGGTGGTGAGGGATACCACTGGTGTCCCCGCTGACTATACCTGCGGGAAGTGCACCCAACTCCAGCTCCTCCGAGACCGTGTTAAGGAACTGGAGCTTGAGCTGGATGAACTTCAGATCATCCGGGAGGCAGAGGGCGTTATCGAGAAGAGTTACAGGGAGTTAGCCACACCCAAGGTACTGGACAAGAGTAGCTGGGTTACAGTCAGGGAAAAGAAAACTAACAGGCAGACAGTGCAGGGATCCCTCGTGGCCGTTCCCCTTCAAAACAAGTATACCGTTTTGGATGCTGTTGGGGGGGATGGCCTACCGGGGGAAGGCCCTAGCGGCCAGGTCTCTGGCACTGAGTCTTGCTCTGGGGCTCAGAAGGAAAGGGGGGAGCATAGAAAAGCAATAGTAATAGGAGATTCAATGGTTAGGGGAATAGATAGATGATTCTGTGGTCGTGAGCGAGACTCCCGGAAAGTATGTTGCCTCCCAGGTGCCAGGGCCAGGGATGTCTCGGATCGTGTCTTCAGGATCCTGAAGGGGGAGGGTGAGCAGCCAGAAGTCGTGGTGCACATTGATACCAACTACGTAGGTAGAAAAAGAGGTGTGGAGGTTATAAACAAGTTTATGGAGTTAGGCTGGAAGTTAAAGGCCAGGACAGACAGAGTGGTCATCTCTGGTTTGTTGCCGGTGCCACGTGATAGCGAGGCTAGGAATAGGGGGAGAGTGCAGTTGAACACGTGGCTGCAGGAATGGTGTAGGAGGGAGGGCTTCAGGTATTTGGATAATTGGAGCGCATTCTGGGGAAGGTGGGACCTGTACAAGCAGGATGGGTTGCATCTGAACCAGAGGGGCGCCAATATCCTGGGGGGGAGGTTTTCTAGTACTCTTCGGGAGGGTTTAAGCTAATTTAGCAGGGGAATGGGAACCGGATTTGTAGTCCAGCAACTAAGGAAGCCGATATTCAGGACGCCAAAGCACGTAGTGATGCAGTGGGGAAGGTAACACTGACAAAGGAGAGTACTTGCAGGCAAGGAGATGGGTTGAAGTGTGTATACTTCAATGCAAGAAGCATCAGGAATAAGGTGGGTGAACTTATGGCATGGATCGGTATTTGGGACTACGATGCGGTGGCCATCACGGAAACTTGGATAGAAGAGGGGCAGAAATGGTTGTTGGAGGTCCCTGGTTATAGATGTTTCAACAAGATTAGGGAGGATGGTAAAAGAGGGGGGGGGGTGGTGGCATTGTTAATTAGAGATAGTATAACAGCTGCAGAAAGGCAGTTCAAGGGGATCTGCCTACTGAGGTAATAGGGGGTGAAGTCAGAAATAGGAAAGGAGCAGTCACCTTGTTGGGAGTTTTCTATAGCCCCCCCAATAGCAGCAGAGGAGGAACAGATTGGGAAACAGATTTTGGAAAGGTGCAGAAGTCACAGGGTAGTAGTCATGGGTGACTTCAACTTCCCAAACATTGAGTGGAAACTCTTTAGATCAAATAGTTTGGATGGGGTAGTGTTTGTGCAGTTTGTCCAGGAAGCTTTTCTAACACAGTATGTAGATTGCCTGACCAGAGGGGAGGCCATATTGGATTTGGTACTTGGTAATGAACCAGGGCAGGTGATAGATTTGTTAGTGGGGGAGCATTTTGGAGTTAATGACAACAATTCTGTGACTTTCACTTTAGTAATGGAGAGGGATAGGTGTGTGCAACAGGGCAAGGTTTACAATTAGGGGAAGGGTAAATACAATGCTGTCAGACAAGAATTGAAGTGCATAAGTTGGGAACATAGGCTGTCAGGGAAGGACACAAGTGAAATGTGGAACTTGTTCAAGGAACAGGTACTGTGTGTTTTTGATATGTATGTCCCTGTCAGGCAGGGAAGAGATGGTCGAGTGAGGGAACTATGGTTGACAAGAGAGGTTGAATGTCTTGTTAAGAGGAAGAAGGAGACTTGTATAAGGCTGAGGAAACAAGATTCAGACTTGGAGCTGCTGGAGGGATACAAGATAGCCAGGAGGGAACTGAAGAAAGGGATTAGGAGAGCTAAGAGAGGGCATGAAAAATCTTTGGCGGGTAGGATCAAGGAAAACCCCAAGCCCTTTTACACATATGTCAGAAATATGAGAATGACTAGAGCGAGGATAGGTCAGATCAAGGACAGTAGCGGGAGATTGTGTATTGAGTCTGAAGAGATAGGAAAGGTCTTGAACAAGTATTTTTCTTCAGTATTTACAAACGAGGGGGACCATATTGTTGGAGAGGACAGTGTGAAACAGACTGGTAAGCTCGAGGAGATACTTGTCAGGAAGGAAGATGTGTTGGGCGTTTTGAAAAACTTGAGGATAGACAAGTCCCCCGGGCCTGACGGGATATATCCAAGGATTCTATGGGAAGCAAGAGATGAAATTGCAGAGCCGTTGGCAATGATCTTTTCGTCCTCGCTGTCAACAGGGGTGGTACCAGAGGATTGGAGAGTGGCGAATGTCGTGCCCCTGTTCAAAAAAGGGAATCGGGATAACCCTGGGAATTACAGGCCAGTTAGTCTTACTTCGGTGTTAGGCAAAGTAATGGAAAGGGTACTGAGGGATAGTATTTCTGAGCATCTGGAAAGACACTGCTTGATTAGGGATAGTCAGCACGGATTTGTGAGGGGTAGGTCTTGCCTTACAAGTCTTATTGACTTCTTTGAGGAGGTGACTAAGCATGTGGATGAATGTAAAGCAGTGGATGTAGTGTGCATGGATTTTAGTAAGGCATTTGATAAGGTTCCCCATGGTAGGCTTATGCAGAATGTAAGGAGGCATGGGGTAGTGGGAAATTTGGCCAGTTGGATAACAAACTGGCTAACCGATAGAAGACAGAGAGTGGTGGTGGATGGCAAATATTCAGCCTGGAGCCCAGTTACCAGTGGCGTGCCGCAGGGATCAGTTCTGGGTCCTCTGCTGTTTGTGATTTTCATTAACGACTTGGATGAGGGAGTTGAATGGTGGGTCAGTAAATTTGCAGATGATACGAAGATTGGTGGAGTTGTGGATAGTGAGGAGGGCTGTTGTCGGCTTCAAAGAGACATAGATAGGATGCAGAGCTGGGCTGAGAAGTGGCAGATGGTGTTTAACCCTGACAAGTGTGAGGTTGTCCATTTTGGAAGGACAAATATGAATGCGGAATACAGGGTTAACGGTAGGGTTCTTGGCAATGTAGAGGAGCAGAGAGATCTTGGGGTCTATGTTCATAGATCTTTGAAAGTTGCCACTCAAGTGGATAGAGCTGTGAAGAAGGCCTATAGTGTGCTAGCGTTCATTAGCAGAGGGATTGAATTTAAGAGCCATGAGGTGATGATGCAGCTGTACAAAACCTTGGTCAGGCTACATTTGGAGTACTGTGTGCAGTTCTAGTCACCTCATTTTAGGAAGGATGTGGAAGCTTTAGAAAAGGTGCAAAGGAGATTTACCAGGATGTTGCCTGGAATGGAGAGTAGGTCTTACGAGGAAAGGTTGAGGGTGCTAGGCCTTTTCTCATTAGAACGGAGAAGGATGAGGGGCGACTTGATAGAGGTTTATAAGATGATCAGGGGAATAGATAGAGTAGACAGTCAGAGACTTTTTCCCTGGGTGGAACAAACCATTACAAGTGGACATAAATTTAAGGTGAATGGTGGAAGATATAGGGGGGATGTCAGAGGTAGGTTCTTTACCCAGAGAGTAGTGGGGGCATGGAATGCACTGCCTGTGGAAGTAGTTGAGTCAGAAACGTTAGGGACCTTCAAGCGGCTATTGGATAGGTACATGGATTAGGGTAGAATAATGGAGTGCAGATTAATTTCTTCTTAAGGGCAGCACGGTAGCATTGTGGATAGCACAATTGCTTCACAGCTCCAGGGTCCCAGGTTCGATTTCGACTTGGGTCACTGTCTGTGTGCGTGGGTTTCCTCCGGGTACTCCGGTTTCCTCCCACAGTCCAAAGATGTACAGGTTGGGTGGATTGGCCATGATAAATTGCCCTTAGTGTCCAAAATTCTATGATTAACCTAGAACACAAGTTCGGCACAACATCGTGGGCTGAAGGGCCTGTTTCTGTGCTGTATTTCTCTATCTAAGGGCCAAGAAAATGATTCAGAAACAGAACATAGAATATGAGAGTAAACTGGTGAGAAACATAAAAATGGACTGTGAAGACTTTTTAAATTTCATTCGTGGGATGTGGGCATTGCTGGTTGGGCCAGAATTTATTGCCCGTCCCTAATTGTCCTTGTGAAGGTGAGCTGCCTTCTTGAAGCGTTGTAGTCCATGTGGTGCAGGTACACCCACAGTGCTGGTAGGAAGGGAATTCCATGCTTTTGACCCAGTGGTAGTGAAGGAACAGCCGATTTAATTCCAAATTATATGGTGCAAGGGAATAGTGGCTTGGAGGGTAGGTTCCAGGTGGTGATGTTTCCATGTATCTGCTGCCTTTGTCCTTCGAGATGGTCATGGTTGTGGGTTTGGAGTCTATAGATATGTAAAAATGATAAATTCGCAATAATAAATGTGGTCATTACAAGCAGACTCTGGAGAATTTAAAATGGGGAATAAGGAAGTAGCAGTAAAACAAAGGAAATACTGGGGCAGGATTCTCCACCTGCGGGATTCTCCGTTGCGCCGGCAGCGAACCAACGCCCCTGGGTTTCCCAGTAGCATGAGGTGGCCTCAATGGGAAATCCCATTGGCAGGTGATGGAAACAGACAATCCCGTTGCCGGCGAGGGCTGCTGCCGAGGAACATATGGCTGGTGGACTGGAAAATCCCACCCTTTGACGCTCAGTCAGTTGTGTACCGCCACGTGCCGTGTATCCCAAGCTTTGGAATAAATAATTCTTGTTTCACTCAACTCAGTGTGGACTCCCACTTCTTGCAGATAAAAAACTGACGATGCTGAGTAAACTTGGTCCTCTGTCAAAGCAGTGGTCTTATTGCTCCACAACCTCCTGATATTTGTTTGGCAAGTAGGAGCCCGCATTTCTTTGCTATGCCGCTGTATGGATGTCTGGACGCTTTTGACACGGGGGAGGGGGGGGGAGGATTGGGCCCGGTATGCACATACGCTATTATTTTCGCACCAACAATATCACGGAAGGTGAGCCTCACATGGTGATCTTGCTCACCACTTGCGGGCGCATATTTATGAGATTATCGTACCCTCACGTACCCGAGGGCACCAAACGGCAGCATCTTTGCACAGCTTGTTGATCATTGATCAGCATTTTCGCCACCTCCCGTGACCGTCCATCAAGTTAACACAGCTGAGCGAATACCAACTGAGTGGGTCACTGTCTTTGTCACCTGATGGAAGAAACTCGCCGAAATTTGTGAACATGGGACTTTGTTATCCGAGATGTTACACGATCACCTCATCTGCGGCCTTGGAGATACAGAGACGCAATGGCGGCTCTTGGCCGAGCCTTCCCTGAACCAACAGCAGGTGCTACAGATCTCATTGTCTCGGGAGAGCGCGGAGCGTGGAGGCAAATGTCTAGCATCGAGGTCCCTCCCATGGTAAACCCTCCCACTCAGTCCGACAGATGACAACTGGACTAGCAACGCATTCTGTAGGTCAGGTCCAGTGACTTTTCCTGAAATTGGACGTGACGGTCCGCCTTTCCGTTGACTACAAGCTGACGATCAATACCGCTATCCCATGCCTTATATTGACGAACAGTATACCAAGCTGGCTGGTGGGTGTTCTTTTACCAAGTTAGAAATGAGAAAAGCATACTTGCAACGAGAACTCGACAAATTCTCTCGGCAACATGTCACGATAAATACGCAGGGGAGCCTCTACGAATAAACCTGATTCCCTTTTGGGGTCTCCTCAGCGTGTGCCACATTTCAGTGCATTATGGAGAATACTCTGTGCAGGTTGCAGGAGATGCGATATACTTTGATGATGTCCTGGTCACAGGAGCTCCTGACCAGGAGCACTTATAATAACAAAAATAATAATATTAATTGTTATTATCACAAGTAGGCTGACTGCAATGAAGTAGCTGTGAAAATCTCCTAATCATCACATTCCGGCGCCTGTTCGGATCCTCAGGAGAATTCAGAATGCCCAAATTACCTAACAGCGCGTCTTTCGGGATTTGAGGGAGGAAACCAGAGCACCCAGAGGAAACCCACTGTTGCTCGTTCTGGGTGAGTGTGCTTTACACTCAAATGGCTCTGTTTTATTCCTTAGCTCTAGATTCGCCAGGTATCCTTATGATACCGCCACAAGATTCAAGTTCAAGTTCAGGTCAAAGACTCAATACACCAGTTAGTAAGTTCAAACAAGACACGTTTATTATTACAGTTATTTACTACTCATGCATATAACACTAAAAGACTAGGCTATTCCTACCACTAACAGGCCAATACTTATCTGGAATAAGGGAACTGCCGGATCAGGAAACAATGGCCTCTTGCTTTGTCCTGGATCCGCAGGCTTCCAGTTGGTGTGGACTAAAGGGGTCAGGAGTGTCTACTCTCGTAGCGTGCGTTGTATGACACTTACTTGTCGGTGTAGCAATTGGCCTGGCCTCTATGTCTCACGTTCACGGTCCTGGACAGTTGCTGCACAGGTGTTCTGCTGGGAGGGCCGGCTGAGAGAGCGGAGTGCTGGCTGAGAGAGGCTGGCTAAGAGAGCGAGCTGTGGTCGGGGTCTCTGTCTTATACTGTTTTGGGTTTTGTGCCCATCTGGGCAGACCCTCTATAAACTTGCAATCGATTGGGTCTCTTCCCAATCGATTGATTTGTATTTCCCCAATAACGGGGCTGTTCCTCGATCACTGGGTGGTTCTTTCCACCTTATTTGTGTCCTTTGTTTCAGACTCCACTGGCACCGGGATGTCTGACCTTCTATAGAATGTTTCAATCTCTTCTAATTGTTGTGTCCATTGTGCCTGGGAATCACCGGAAATCGCTCACTTAATATGCGCAGTCGTTAGTTACAATGCTGTCTGGTTTCTTTAGAAGCTAGAATACACAGGGGATTCTGCAAACTGCTTGTCTCTTTGCAACTGTCCATTTTTCCCTGTAACCTTTGCGTTCTTGCATTTTGTGTGAGGAAGTGGCCAACCCAGGTGGCTACACCACACAGACACGGGAGAACGTGTAGACTCCACACAGACAGGGCCACAAGCCGGGAATCAGACCTGGAACACTGGAGCTGTCAGCAACAGTGCTAACCATGCCGCCCATAAGGAATCTGGAGGCGGTGCTGCAACAGTTTCCAGAGTTTGGTATCTGTCTGGGTTGGGAAAAATGCTCCATGCCAAAGAGATCGTCTACTTAGGACATCCCGTGGACCACACTGGATTCCACCCAATGGCAGAAAAGGTACGTTCCATTCAGTTGGCCCCCATTCCAATGGATACGATGGAGCCCGGTTCATTTCAAGGCCTGGTGAACTATTACAGGATGTTTGTCCCTTGTGTGGTAGTATGACTAGTACTACGGTACCTAGCAATGCCGAGACACATTGGTGGAGAAGGCTCGCGGCTCATTGGCCCGATGGTATGTAACACTAGTCACCCATTGATTAGATTTGTAAGGTAGCACCCGCCCAGTAAGGCGGGGTATAAGAGGCGTGTATCCCCCACAACTTCCTTTCTGTACCTGAGCTTCTGGGGGAAACATCTTGTCTATTAAAGCCTTCAGTTCGGACAACCTCGCTTCTGTGATCATTGATAGTGCATCAATTTAATAGACAAGATTTTAAAGGATGGAGCTCCGCATCAAGGTGGAGTGTCTACAACTCAGCCCCTACACAGCTAACGCAGCAGCAACCTTTAAGCACTGGTTAGCATGTTTCAACGGCTACCTCGGCACGGCAGAAAGCACACCCACGAGGGAGCAGAAACTACAGATCTTGCACTCGAGAGTGGGCCTGGACATCTACATGCTCATTGAGGACGCTACTGACTACGATTCCGCAATGTAACTACTCAAAGGACATTATATCCGCCCAGTAAACCAAGTCTACTCCCGGCATCTACTGGCAACGAGGCAGCAGAGCCCTGGTGAGTCACTAGATGAGTTCTATCGTGCGCGCCTCGTGCGAGGGAGGAACTGCAGCTGCCCACAAGTTTTGGCGAACGAACATACAGAGCTATTGATCCGGGACACTTTTGTTGCGGGTATACAGTCCCCACAAATCCGGCAGAGACTGCTTGCGAAAGAAACTCGGAGCCTCAAGGAGGCATGGGCCCTCGCGTACTCGCTGGACGTTGCCTCCCGAAATGCCCGTGCCTACGCCCCCGACCGCGCGGCGGCCCCCTGGGCAGCATGGAATTCCCCCTCAGCGGACTCTGAATCGCCTCAGGCCTGCGCTGCGAGATGCCCCACTGGGCCCCGTTGTTATTTCTGCGGGCAGGCGAAACACCCCCGGCATCGCTGCCCAGCCCGTTCGGCAATGTGTAAGGGGTGCGGCAAAAGGGACCATTTCATGGCGGTCTGCCAGACCCGGGCAGTCACTGCGGTCCCGGGCAGCGAGTGCGGATCACCGCTCCAACCCTCTCCATGGGTCCCGTGCGGCCCACGAACATCGCCATCTTCCTCCCCCAGCGCCACGTGGGCCTCCGGGCACCGCCACCTTGCTCTGCCGACGCGTGTGGGGGATGGGCGGCGCCATTTTGTCCACCCTCAGCAATGTGCGACCAGTGGGCGCCGCCATCTTGGACCAACTCCAAGGACCTCAGCGCGGGTGACCACACACCACCCGATGATGATTCTGAACTCCAGCCACGGTTGGCATCAGTGACCCTGGACCAGTCTCGACCCCGCACTCTTTCCACAGCGACAACGATGGCATTGATCAATGGGCACGCGACGTCCTGTCTGCTCAACTCTGGGAGCACGGAGAGCTTTATACACCCCGATACGGTAAGACGCTGTTCTCTCCCTGTTCACCCCGTCAATCAAAAAGTCTCCCTGGCCTCTGGCTCCCATTCAATTGAAATAAAAGGGTATTGTGTAGCGAACCTCACGGTCCAGGGAAGGGAGTTCAAGAATTACATGCTCTATGTCCTCCCCACCTCTGCGCGGCCACACTCCTAGGGTTAGATTTTCAGTGTAATCTTCAGAGTCTAATGTTTAAATTTGGTGGCCCTATACCCCCTCTCACTGTCTGTAGCCTCGCGACCCTCAAGGTTGACCCCTCCTCCCTGTTTGCAAACCTCACCCCGGATTGCAAACCCGTCACCACTAGGAGCAGACGGTACAGTGCCCAGGACCAGATGTTCATCAGGTCTGAGGTCCAGCGGCTTCTGAGGGAAGGGGTCATCGAAGCTAGCAACAGCCCCTGGAGAGCTCAAGTTGTGGTGGTAAAGACCGGGGACAAGAACAGGATGGTCATCGATTACAGCCAGACCATCGACAGGTTTACGCAACTGGATGCGTACCCCCTATCCTGTATATCCGACCTGGTCAACAGGATCGCGCAGTATAAAGTCTTCTCCACGGTAGACCTAAAGTCCGCCTACCACCAGCTCCCCATCCGCTCGAGTGATCGCAAGTACAGTCGAGTTGGATGGGCGACTCTCCCACTTCTTAAGGGTTCCCTTCGGTGTCACAAACGGGGTCTCAGTCTTTCAGCGAGAAATGGACCGAATGGGCAACATTTCCGTATCTCGATAATGTCACCATCTGCAGCCACGACCAGCAGGACCACGACACCAACCCCCGCAAATTCCTCCAGACCGCAAAACTCCTGAACCTAATGTATAACAAGGATAAATGCGTGTTTAGCACCGACCGCCTAGCCATCCTCGGCTACGTTGTGCGAAATGGAATGATAGGCCCCGACCCGGAACGCATGCGCCCCCTTATGGAGCTCCCCCTCCCTCACTGCTCCAAGGCCCTGAAGCGCTGCCTCGGGTTCTTCTCTTACTACGCTCAGTGGGTCCCCAACTACGGCGTCAAAGCCCGTCCTCTTATCCAAACAACTACCTTCCCCCTGTTGACGGAGGCCCGCCAGGGCTTCAGCCGCATCAAAGCGGATATCACAAAGGCCACGATGCGCGCCATCGACGAGTCCCTCCCCTTCCAAGCCGAGAGCGACGCATCCGACGTAGTTCTGGCGGCTACCCTCAACCAAGCAGGCAGACCCGTGGTCTTCTTCTCGCGTACCCTCCATGCTTCCGAAATCCGCCACTCCTCGGTCGAGAAGGAAGCACAGGCCATAGTAGAAGCTGTGCGACATTGGAGGCATTACCTGGCCGGCAGGAGGTTTACCCTCCTCACGGACCAACGGTCGGTACTTTCATGTTCGACAATGCACAGCGGGGCAAGATAAAGAACGATAAGATCTTGCGGTGGAGGCTCGAATTATCCACCTATAACTACGAGATCCTGTATTGTCCCGGGAAGCTAAACGAGCCTCCTGATGCCCTGTACCGCGGCACATGTGCCAACGCACAAGTGGACCGCCTCCGAGCCCGTCACGAGGACCTCTGCCACCCAGGGGTTACTCGTTTCTTCCTTTTCGTAAAGACCCGCAACCTGCCCTACTCCATCGAGGAGGTCAGGACAGTCACTAGGAACTGCCACATCTGCGCGGAGTGCAAGCCGCACTTCTACCATCCGTAGAAAGGCTTCCCCTCCCCTCTACCAACCGCACACGTACTTCCTCAACGTGATTGACGAGTACTCCCGCTTCCCGTTCGCCATCCCCTGCCCCGATGTGACCACAACCACCATCATCAAAGCCCTCCACAGCATTTTTTCCTTGTTTGGATTCCCCGCCTACATACACAGTGATAGGGGGTCCTCCTTTATGAGTGATGAACTGCGTCAATTCCTGCTTAGCAAGGGCATTGCCTCGAGCAGGATGACCAGTTACAAGCCCCGGGGTAACGGACAGGTTGAGAGGGAGAACGGAACAGTCTGGAAGACCATCCTACTGGCCCTACGGTCCAGGAATCTCCCGGTCCCTCGCTGGCAGGAGGTCCTCCCAGACGCCCTCCACTCCATCTGGTCTCTGCTCTGCACTGCAACTAACCAAACACCTCACGAACATCTCCTTGTCTTCCGTAGGAAGTCCTCCTCAGGCACCTCGCTCCCGACCTGGCTGGCAGCCCCCGGGCCCATCCTGCTCCAGAAATACATGCGGGTGCACAAGTCGGACCCGTTGGTCGAGAGGATCCATCTACTCCATGCTAACCCCCAGTACGCGTATGTGGAGTACCCCGACGGCCGACAAGACATTGTCTCCCTACGGGACCTGGCGCCCGCCGGATCCCCTCCCTCATCACCAGCCCCACCCTTCCCCCCACCGGCGCACCTCACTGTCGCCCCCTTCCCTAGACAACCTGGTTTTCCCGCCGGCCCTCCCTGGACCCCTCCGCCCACTGCTGCACTCTACAGACGCTCCCTTCCCTGGTCAGTCAACCTCCCCACCAGCGCCATCTAGAGGTCAGGACGCCCCCTCCCTGGGTCGGCCACCCTCACCAGCACCATCTAGGGGTGTTGAAGCCGCTAAGGGGACTGGATCCACGCTCCCGGAGTCACAGACACCTGCATCTCCACCGACGTCTCCGCCGAAGCTCCGACGATCGCAAAGGACAACCAAGGCCCCCGATCATTTGATTGAGTCGCTATGAACTGCATATAGACTTTTAATGTGACATGTACATGGCCAATTGTGAAATTGCAAAACTGTATTATGTCCTTGTAAATAGTTATGGGCCAGTGAGCAGACGCAGTATGAGAGTAGTGCAGTACCTCAACACTAGTCATACTACCAGTTATGCTATTCAACCCGTGTGGACTGCCAGTTATGGCTGGGTGACCAAGCCGCCCCACCCCCCACCGCTGGGTTCTTTTTTTCAACAGGGGGTGAATGTGGTAGTATGACTAGAGTATGACTGGTGGAGAAGGCTCGCTGCTCATTGGCCCGATGGTATGTAACACTAGTCACCCATTGGTTAGAATTGTAAGGTAGCTCCGCCCAGTAAGGCAGGGTATAAGAGGGTATCCCCCACAGCTTCCTTTCTGTACCTGAGCTGCTGGGGGAAACATCTTGTCTATTAAGTTCAGTTCGGACTACAACCTCGCTTCTGTGGTCATTGATAGTGCATCACCTTGCAACCGTACTAGCCTTTCTGCTTTTAAAGGAGCAGGACTGGGTTTGGGGTGCGATCCAGGAGGCGGCTTTCCGATGCATCAAGCAAAGTTTGTCATCATCCAGCATATTGACACACAACGACTCGAGCAAGCCTTTGATCATCACCTGGCATGTGTCCCCTAAAGTTACTGGGGCCGTTCTGGCCCATTGGATGCAAGATGGTAGAGAACGGCTTTCGTGTCCCAGATACTTACCCAGGCTGAGCGTAAATAAGTTCAGATCGAGAACAAGGGTCTGGCTGTGGTGTTTGGGTGCGGAAAATCTACCAGTACATGTTCGGTCAGCACTTTAACATCATTACGAACCAATCTCTACTGGGCCTCTTTTGTGAGAACAATGCGACCCCACCTTTGCATTGGCAAGCATCCAATGCTGGGCACTACTATTGGCCACGTATGAGTATTCTTTTGAGCATTGGCCAGATGCCCACGTAACACAGAGAGACGAGCTGGGTCGCTTGCCCCTACCAACTGAGGCCTCGCCTCCCCCTCCGGCAGATGAGGTCATGGCCGAATAGAACTTCATGGTTTAACGCCAGTCAATGCATCCAGCATTTGCGAATGGACCCAGAGAGATCCCATCCTTTCCAAGGTATGGCATCTGGTCCTGATTGGAGGGCGGTATCAACAGTACACAAGAAACTATGGGCTTTCTCCTCAAAGATGTCTGAGCTCAGTGTGGAAGACAGTATCCTCCTGTGGGGTGTGATCCCGGAAAAAGGCCAGGGGCTCATATTGAAGGACCAATATAACGGACATCCAGAGGTTTCTGAAATTAAGATGTTGACAAGGAGCTATGTTTGGTGGCTGGGGCTCGATACTGACTTCAACTGGGTGGCTCAGCAATGCTGACGCCCGGGTTCACCTGACTTTGCTGGTCCCTTCTTGGGTTCCATGTCCTTCTACTGGTTGATGTCCATTCAAAGTGGTTCGAGGTCGACATCCAGTGGCGGCTATGAAGGTGTACGTCACACATTTGGTGGCTCCCGCTTGGGTCGGACTTTGGGACCTTTCCCCCCCCCGTTTTTTTTTACTGTAATTGATTTGAAAAATCGATGACAGAGGCAATTGTGTACTGAATTCCCACATCGGTGCAAGGAGAGAAGGACTAGAAGTGCTCGTAACTGCAGAAACAGAAAGACAGAGAAGGCTTGGGCTGAAGCTGCACCGGGAGTAAGCATGGTGGAGGACTGGACTCTGGCTTGTCAACCCAGTGGTCAATGGAGCAGCTTATGCAAGTTATCCAGGAGGGCTTTGCCAAGCAGAAGCAGGACTGCTTGGACTCGATTAAAGAGGCAATTGCGCGGCTGGAACTTAGATTGGATGCTCAAGATCGGGCGATCCAGAAAGTAGAGAAGGCGCTGGCTGATCAGGAGGAACATCAAACAGCGGTAGAGTTGGAGGTGGGGATGCTGAGAGACCAGCAGAAAAGGCTCCTGAGAAGGTGGAAGACCTAGAGAACAGGTCCCGCCGGCAGAGCTTGAGAAGCGTTGGGCTCCCGGAGGGGTCTGAAGGAGTGGACGCTGGGGCATACATAGCGGCCATGTTCGAGAAGCTGCTGGGGGATGGGGCATTCTCCCGACCCTTGGAGGTGGACAGGGCTCACAGAGTCCTCACGAGGAAGCCACGAATGGGAGACCCCCGAGGGCAATGGTGGTGAGATTCCACAGGGATTTGGATAAGGAGCGTATTTTACAGTGGGCCAAGTAGACACGGAGCTGTAACTGGGACAACAGTATCCTGCGGATCTATCAGGACCTGAGTGCAGAGGTGGCCAGGAGAAGAGCGGGGTTTAACCAGATCAGGTCAACCCTTTTCAAGAAAAAGGTGAAGTTATGGCTGTTGTATCCGGCCTGCCTCTGGGTCACGTATGAGGAGCAACATTTCTATTTCGAGTCGCCTGAGGAAGAGCTGGATTTTGCGGAAAGCAAAGGACGGTGTCGGACTGAGAACTTTGAACTCTGCTGCAATAGAACATAGAACATTACAGCGCAGTACGGGCCCTTCGGCCCTCGATGTTGCGCCGACCTGTGAAACCATCTGAAGCCTATCTGACCTACACTATTCCATTTTCATCCATATGTCTATCCAGTGACCACTTAAATGCCCTTAAAGTTGGCGAGTCTACTACTGTTGCAGGGCATTCCACACCCCTACTACCCTCTGAGTAAAGAAACTGCCTCTGACATCTGTCCTATATCTACCACACCTCAATTTAAAGCTATGTCCCCTCATGTTGGTCATCACCATCCGAAGAAAAAGACTCTCACTGTCCACCCTATCTAACCCTCTGACTATCTTGTATGTCTCTATTAAGTCACCTCTCAGCCTTCTCCTCTCTAACGAAAACAACCTCAAGTCCCTGAGCCTTTCCTCGTAAGACCTTCCCTCCATACCAGGCAACATCCTAGTAAATCTCCTCTGAATCCTTTCCAAAGCTTCCACATCCTTCCTATGATGTGGTGACCAGAACTGCATGCAGTACTCCAGGAGCGGCCGCACCAGAGTTATGTGCAGCTGCAGCATGACCTTGTGGCTCCGAAACTCAATCCCCCTACTGATAAAGGCAAGCACACCATATGCCTTCTTAACAGCCCTTTAACCTGGGTGGCAACTTTCAGGGATTTACGTACCTGGATGCCGAGATCTCTCTGTTCATCTACACTACCAAGAATCTTGCCATTAGCCCAGTACTCTGCATTCCTGATACTCCTTCCAAAGTGAACTACCTCACACTTTTCCGCATTAAACTCCATCTGCCACCTCTCAGCCCTGCAGAGCTGCAGCTTATCTATGTCCCTCTGTATCCTATAACATCCTTCAGCACTATCCACAACTCCACCGCCCTTCGTGTCATCTGCAAATTTACTAACCCATCCTTCTACACCCTCTTCCAGGTCATTTATAAAAATGACAAACAGCAGTGGCCCCAAAACAGATCCTTGCGGTACACCACTAGTAACAACTCTAGGATGAACATTTGCCATCAACCACCACCTTCTTTCAGCTCGCCAATTACTGATCCAAACCGCTAAATCACCTTCAATCCCATACTTCCGTATTTTCTGCAATAGCCTACCATGGGGAACCTTATCAAACGCTAATGTTTATGTTTCAAAAAAAAGTTTCTCCTTTTTCGTTTTGCGGACGTTATTTGTAAAGGCTGCTGTATTGATCTGGGGCCAGTTACAGAGCGGAGTGAGTTAAAGTTCATATTTGCACTGTTGGGGGATGGAGGTGTGTTTGTTCAGATGCTGGTTCTTTTGCTTGATCTTTTCTTTGTTCAACTTGGGATTTTTTTTCTCTGTTGGGTAATTGTGTTGGGATTGTTCATTTGAATATCTATGTATGAGCGGGGGGGAGGGAACAATAGGTTCCCACCTTCAATCCCATACTTCCGTATTTTCTGCAATAGCCTACCATGGGTGGCACCAGGGGCGGGCTACCTGTCTGGCACCAGGGGCGGGCTAGCTTACGGAAGCTTGGTGGAGGGGTGAGCAGATGTTAGGCTTATCAAAAGGGTTGATTTATTTTGCGCTGTTACGAGTGGGGAGGGGCGGAAAATGATCTGCTGACGAGGGAGGAACTTTTGCTGAGGGACAGAGAGGACGTCGGGGCTGGAGCCTGGAGGCGGGCCGGTGGAGGCGTGGGACGCGGGCTGGCGACTGGCCCAAAAGAGGGGATGGCTGATCGGCGAAGGGCGGGGTTTGATTGGCCCCCCAACTAGACTGATTACCTGCAATGTAAGAGGGCTCATTGGGCTGATGAAGAGGGCACGCGTGTTCGTGCACTTGAGAGGACTGAAGGCGGACGTGGTAATGCTGCAGGAGACGCACCTTAGAGTACCTGACCAGATTAGATTAAGGAAATGTTGTGTCGGACAGGTTTTTCACTAAGGACTGGACTCAAAGACTAGAGGGGTCGCAATCCTGATCAATAAGCGAGTGGCGTTTAAGGTGGGAAGAATAGTTTCGGATGTGGGAGGCCGGTTGATGCACGATCAATTGTACAAAGACTAAGGTTGGATACAACTGTGGCTTTATTGCAGTAAGATGTGTGGCCTCCCACAGCAGCTGGCGAAATGGCTGCTGAATAAAGGACATGCATATTTATACACCTCCTACTGGGCGGAGCCAGCAGGCAGGGGCTACCGGCGAACCTGTAGTACAGGCCTCCCTTACATCACCTAATACAGGTGTAACAGTGGTTTACCACACCGGTTCATTATGGTCAGTGGGAAATTGGAGGGGGTGCAGGTGGTACGAGTAAATGCATATGCGCCAAACTGGGACGATGTGGAGTTTAGAAAGAGGATGCTGGGAAAGATACCAGAGCTGGATTCGCTTAAGCTGGTCATGGGAGGGGACTTTAACACAGTTATTGACCCTGGTTTAGACCAGTCAAGCTCAAAAACGGGAAGGGTGCCAGCAATGGCTAAGGAGCTAAAAGAGTTCATGGAGCAGATGGGGGAGTGGACCCATGGAGGTTTGGGCAGCCAGGAGAGAAAGAGTTCTCCTTCTACTCACATGAGTGGTTTCTTTATTCTGAGCAGGGCTCTACTGACCGGGGTGGTGGACATAGGGTACTCGGTGATCACAATCTCAGACCATGCTCCGCACTGGGTTGACCTGCAGGTTAGTAAAGACAGTAACCAGCGCCCGCACTGGAGGTTAGATGTGGGACTTTTAGTGGACAAAGTGGTGTGCGGGCTGTTGAGGAAATTTATTCAGAACTACCTGGAGGTTAATGACATGGGGGAAATTTTGGCAGCGGTGGTCTGGGAGGCATTGAAGGCGGTGGTTAGAGGGGAGCTCATCTTGATACGGGTCCACAGGGAGAAGGTATACAGGGCAGAATGGACCGACCGGTAAAGGAGATACTACAGATCATAGGAGGTACGCGGAGACCCCAGAGGCAGGGCTTTTAAAGGAATGGCGGAGGCTACAGGCGGAGTTCGGCTTGTTAACAACAGGAAAGGTGGTAGAGCAACAGAGAAAGGCGAAGGGGGCAATTTTTGAGCATGGGGAGAAGGCCAGCAGAATGCTTGCACAGCAGCTTAGAAAGAGGGAGGCAGCCAGGGAGATAGGCAAAGTAAATGTCGGAGATGGGAACCTGGTTGTAGACTCAGCAGGGGTGAATAAGGCGTTTAAGGAGTTTTATAGTAGGCTTTATGGGTCGGAACCCCCAGCTGGGCCTGAGGGGATGAGGCACTTCCTAGGGGGGCTGAATTTCCCGAAGGTGGACGACGAGCTGGTGTAAGGGCTGGGGTCCCCGATTGGGATCGAAGAGATAGCGGAGGGTCTGAAGGCCATGCAGTCGGGTAAAGCCCTGGGGCCGGACGGGTACCCAGTGAAGTTCTATAAAATGTTCTCTAGGATATTGGGGCCACAGTTGATGAGGACATTCAGTCAGGCAAGGGAGAGAGGGGTGCTTCCCCCGACGATGTCACAGGCCATGATTTCGCTGATTCTGAAGCGGGACAAGGATCCGGAACTGTGTGGGTGCTACAGGCCGATATCCCTATTGAATGTGGACGCCAAACTGCTGGCCAAAATTTTGTCCTCTAGGATTGAAGACTGTATTCCGGACGTGATTAGGGAGGACCAGACGGGTTTCGTTAAGGGAAGTCTCACTTCACGCAGCTGACCTTCTCCTATATGTTATGGACCCAGTGGAGGGGTTGGAAGAAATCATAAGGATTCTAGGGGAATTTTGCCGGATTTCGGGGTACAAACTAAATATGGGGAAAAACTAGATGTTTGCGATCCAGGCAAGCGGACAGGAGAGGCGACTGGGGGAACTGCTGTTTAGAGTGGTAGGGGGAAGTTTTAGGTATCTCGGCATCCAAGTGGCGCAGGAATGGATACGGTTACACAAACTTAATCTGGCCTGTCTGGTGGACCAAATGAAGGACGATTTTTGGAGGTGGGTCACGCTCCCATTGTCACTATCTGGGAGGGTCCAGACGATGAGGTAAATATTGGTCCTTTAGAGGATGAGAAGGGAGTTTTAATAATGGAAGATGAGGAAATGGCTGAGGAACAGAACAGGTTTTTTGGGTCAGTCTTCAAAGTGGAAGACACAAATAATATGCCAGTGACTGATAGAAATTAGGCTATGACAGGTGAGGACCTTGAGAGGATTGTTATCACTAAGGAGGGAGTGATGGGCAAGCTAATGGGGCTAAAGGTGGGCAAGTCTCCTGGCCCTGATGGAATGCATCCCAGAGTGCTAAAGGAGATGGCTAGGGAAATTGCAAATGCACTAGTGATAATTTACCAAAATACACTAGACTCTGGGGTGGTCCCGGTGGATTGGAAATTAGCAAACGTGACACCACTGTTTAAAAAAGGAGGTAGGCAGAGCGCAGGTAATTATAGGCCAGTGAGCTATCATCAAGGATGAAATAGCGAGGCATCTGGATAGAAATTGTCCCATTGGCAGACACAGCATGGGTTCATAAAGGGCAGGTCATGCCTAACTAATTTAGTGGAATTTTTTGAGGACATTACCAGTGCAGTAGATAACGGGGAGCCAATGGATGTGGTATATCTGGATTTCCAGAAAACCTTTGACAAGGTGCCACACAAAAGGTTTCTGCATAAGAACAAAGAACAAAGAAAATTACAGCACAGGAACAGGCCCTTCGGCCCTCCCAGCCTGCGCCGATCCAGATCCTTTATCTAAACCTGTCTCCTATTTTCCAAGGTCCCTCTGTTGCTGCCCGTTCATATACCTGTCTAGATGCCTCTTAAATGATGCTATCGTGCCCGCCTCTACCACCTCCGCTGGTAAAGCGTTCCAGGCACCCACCACCCTCTGCGTAAAAAAACTTTCCACGCACATCTCCCTTAAACTTTTCCCCTCTCACCTTGAAATTTTCAGGAGCGTGGAGTGTGCTTTCTTTTTTCCGCGAGAGCAGGAACCAGGGGAGCTGTTTGCAGTTTCAGTGCGTGGGAAGAACTGAGTGGGAGCGGTAAGTTTACCTATTTTTAAAAAAACTTCCCTTGCAGTTTCAGTGCATGGGAGGAGCTGAACGGGAGCGGTAAGTTTACATATTTAAAAAAACTTCACTTGCAGTTTCAGTGCATGGGAGGAGCTGAACGGGAGCGGTAAGTTTCCATTTAAAAAAAAAACTTCCCTTGCAGTTTCAGTGCGTGGGAGGAGCTGAACGGGAGCGGTAAGTTTCCATTTTTTTGTAAACTTCCCTTGCAGTTTCAGTGCGTGGGAGGAGCTGAACAGGAGCGGCCGAATTGCGCTCTGGGAAGGTGAGGAGACTTCATAAAAGAGCGGAGAGACAGGGGTGAGACTTCATTTCAGGAGCGCAGAGTGTGCTTTCTTTTTTCAGCGAGAGCAGTAACCAGGGGGCTGTTTGCAGTTTCAGTGCGTAGGAGAAGTTGAACGGGAGCGGTAAGTTTACCTATTTTTAAAAAACTTCCCTTCCAGTTTCAGTGCATGGGAGGAGCTGAGTGGGAGCGGCCTAATTGCGCTCTGGGTAGGTGAGTGAACTGATATACTTGGGCAGCGGCTAAACCCGAGACACTACACGTGTAGTGTCTCCCACCTGCCCTCCTCCTCTAACCAAAAATAAAGACTGTTGATAAGGAGCAGCGGACTTCAGATTCTCGGCGGGAGCAGTGGTGAGGGGTCGCTGTGAAGGTAAGTTTACCTCTTTAATACTTTAAAAACTTACTTGGAAGGGTGACATCATAGCAAAGCACTGACCTGATTGGCTGGTAAGGAAAGTGCTCCAATTAGCAGCAGCTGGGAGAAATTTAACTCTTCCTGTGTTGGTGAGTATTGTGATTGGTAAGTAAAGTCTTTGTTTTTTTACCTCTCAATTATTAATTATTTAATAGTATAGTTTGTAGTCAGTTAAGGTAAAGGCTAAAACTGGCAGGAGATCCCAGACCCGTGTTATGCTCCTCGTGCTCAATGTGGGAGTTCAGGGACACACCGATGCCCCTGACTCCTTCATGTGCGCGAAGTGTGTCCAGCTGAAGCGCCTGTTAGACCGCATGCCGGCTCTGGAGCTGTGGGTGGACTCACTTTGGAGCATCCGCGATGCTGAGGAGGTCGTGGATAACACGTTCAGTGAGTTGGTCACACCGCAGGTTAGGATTGCTGAGGGAGATAGGGAATGGGTGACCAAAAGGCAGAGAAAGAGCAGGAAGGCAGTGCAGGTGTCCCCTGCGGTCATCACCCTCCAGAACAGGTATACCGTTTTGGATACTGTTGGGGGAGATGACTCATTAGGGGAAGGCAGTGGTAGCCAGGCTCATGGCACCGTGGCTGGCTCTGCTGCACAGAAGGGCGGGAAAAGGACTGGCAGGGCTATAGTCATAGGGGATTCAATTGTAAGGGGAGTAGACAGGCGTTTCTGTGGTTGAAAACGAGACTCCCGAATGGTATGTTGCCTCCCGGGTGCTCGGGTCAGGGATGTCTCTGATCGGCTGCAGGACATACTGAAGGGGGAGGGTGAACAGCCAGTTGTCGTGGTGCATATAGGCACCAGCGATATAGGTAAAAAAACAGATGAGGTCCTACAATCAGAATTTAGGGAGTTAGTAGATAAGTTAAAAAGTAGGACCTCAAAGGTAGTAATCTCAGGATTGCTACCAGTGCCATGGGACATTCAGAGTAGAAACTCAAGAATAGTCAGAATGAATACGTGGCTTGAGAGATGGTGCAGGAGGGAGGGGTTCAGATGTTTGGGACATTGGAACCGGTTCTGGGGGCGGTGGGACCATTACAAACTGGATGGTCTACACCTGGGCAGGACTGGAACCAATGTCCTAGGGGGTGCTTTTGCTAATACTGTTGGGGAGGTTTTAAACTTATGTGGCAGGGGGATAGGAACCAGATTAGGAAGTTAGAGGTCAGTATAGAAGCAGCAACTAACGCCAGTAAGGTACGAGATAATAAACTCAATGTGACTAGGGGGAAGAGTAGACAGGGAAGAGTTGATGAACGCAAAGGGACAGGTGGTCTAAGGTGCATTTGTTTTAATGGCAGAAGTGTAGCAGGTAAGGCAGATGAACTTAGGGCTTGGATCAGTACCTGGGAATATGATGCTATTGGTATTACTGAGACTTGGTTGAGGGATGGGCAAGACTGGCAACTGAATATCCCAGGGTATAGATGCTTCAGGAGGGATAGAGACGGAGGTAAAAGGGGGGGAGAGGTTGCATTACTCATCAGAGATGATATCACAGCTGTGATTAAGGAGGGCACGATGGAGGATTCGAGCACTGAGGCAATATGGGTGGAGCTAAGAAACAGGAAGGGTGCAGTAACATTGTTGGGACTTTACTACAGGCCTCCCAAAAGCGAGCATGAAGTAGAGGTACAAATATGCAGACAGATTATATAAAAATGTCGGAGCAATAGGGTGGTTGTGATGGGAGATTTTAACTTCCCCAACATTGAATGGGATTCGTGTAGTGTTGGAGGTGTAGATGGAGCAGAGTTTGTAAGGAGCATCCAGGAGAGTTTTTTAGAGCAGTTTGTAAATAGTCCAACTCAGGAGGGGGCCATACTGGACCTGATATTGGGGAATGATCCCGGCTAGGTGGTTGATATTTCAGTCGGTGATTACTTTGGGAATAGCGATCACAATTCCGTAAGTTTTAGAATACTCATGGACAAGGACAAGAGTGGTCCTAAAAGAAGAGTGCTAAATTGGGGAAAGGCAGAGGATAGCAGGGGCAGCAGGGTAGCATGGTGGTTAGCATAAATGCTTCACAGCTCCAGGGTCCCAGGTTCGATTCCCGGCTGGGTCACTGTCTGTGTGGAATCTGCACGTCCTCCCCCTGTGTGCGTGGGTTTCCTCCGGGTGCTCCGGTTTCCTCCCACAGTCCAAAGATGTGCGGGTTAGGTGGATTGGCCATGCTAAATTGCCCGTAGTGTCCTAATTAAAGTAAGGTTAAGGGGGGGGGGGTTGTTGGGTTACGGGTATAGGGTGGACACGTGGGTTTGAGTAGGGTGATCATGGCTCGGCACAACATTGAGGACCGAAGGGCCTGTTCTGTGCTGTACTGTTCTATGTTCTATAACAAAATTTGCAGGAGCTAGGGAATGTGGATTGGGAGCAGCTGTTTAAGGGTAAATCCACATTTGAAATGTGGGAGTCTTTTAAGGAAAGGTTGATTAGAGTGCAGGACAGACATGTCCCTGTGAAAATGAGAGATAGAAATGGCAAGATTAGAGAACCATGGATGACGGGTGAAATTGTGAGACTAGCTAAGATGAAAAAGGAAGCATTCATAAGATCGAGGCAACTCAAAACTGATGAAGCTTTGGAGGAATATCGGGAAAGTAGGACGAATCTCAAACGCGCAATAAAGAGGGCTAAAAGGGGTCATGAAATATCTTTGGTTAACAGGGTTAAGGAAAATCCCAAAGCCTTTTATTCGTATGTAAGGAGCAAGAGGATAACTAGAGAAAGGATTGGCCCACTCAAAGGCAAAAGAGGGAATTTATGCATGGAGTCAGAGGAAATGGGTGAGATTCTTAATGAGTACTTTGCATCAGTATTCACAAAGGAGAGGGACAAGACGGATGTTGAGGCTAGGGATGGATGTAAAAATACTCTAGGTCAAGTTGTCATACGGAAGGGGGAAATTTTGGATATTCTAAAAGATATTAAGGTGGATGGGATATTAAGGCCCAGGACCGGATGGGATCTATCCCAGGTTACTGAGGGAAGCGAGGGTCGAAATAGCTGGGGCCTTAACAGATATCTTTACAGCATCCTTGAGCATGGGTTAGGTCCCGGAGGACTGGAGAATTGCTAATGTTGTCCCTTTGTTTAAGAAAGGTAGCAGGGAAAATCCAGGGAATTATAGACCTGTGAGCTTGACGTCAGTGGTAGGCAAACTGTTGGAGAAGATACTGAGGGATAGGATCTATTCACATATGGAAGAAAATTGACTTATCAGTGATAGGCTGCATGGTTTTGTGCAGGGAAGGTCATGCTTACAAACCTAATAGAATTCTTTGAGGAAGTAACAAAGTTAATTGATGAGGGAAGGGCTGTAGATGTCGTATACATGGACTTTAGTAAGGCGTTTGATAAGGTTTCCCATGGCAGGTTGATGGAAAAAGTGAAGTCATATGGGATCAGGGTGTACTAGCTAGATGGATAAAGAACTGGCTGGGTAACAGGAGACAGAGAGTAGTGGGGGAAGGGAGTGTCTCAAAATGGAGAAGGGTGACTAGTGGTGTTCCACAGGGATCCGTGCTCGGACCACTGTTGTTTGTGATCTACATAAATGACCTGGAGAAAGGTATAGGTGGTCTGATTAGCAAGTTTGCAGATGATACAAAGATTGGTGGAGTTGCAGATAGCGAGGAGGACTGTCAGAGAATACAACAAAATATAGATAGATTGGAGAGTTGGGCAGAGAAATGGCCGATGGAGTTCAATCCAGGCAAATGCGAGGTGATGCATTTTGGAAGATCAAATTCAAGAGCGGACTATATGGTCAATGGAAGGGTCCTGGGGAAAATTGATGGACAGAGAGATATGGGAGTTCAGGTCCATTGTACCCTGAAGGTGGCAACGCAGGTTAATAGAGTGGTCAAGAAGGCATATAGCATGCTTGCCTTCATCGGACGGGGTATTGAGTACAAGAGTCGGCAGGTCATGTTACAGTTGTATAGGACTTTGGTTAGGCCACATTTGGTATACTGCGTGCAGTTCTGGTCGCCACATCACCAGAAGGATGTGGATGCTTTGGAGAGGGTGCAGAGGAGGTTCACCAGGATGTTGCCTGGTATGGAGGGGGCTAGCTATGAAGAAAGGTTGAGAAGATTAGGATTGTTTTCATTGGAAAGACGGAGGTTGAGGGGGGACCTGATTGAGGTCTCCAAAATCACGAGAGGTATGGACAGGGTAGATAGCAATAAGCTTTTTCCAAGAGTGGGGATATCAATTACAAGGGGTCACGATTTCAAAGTGAGAGGGGGAAAGTTTAAGGGAGATGTGCATGGAAAGTTTTTTACGCAGAGGATGGTGGGTGCCTGGAACGCTTTACCAGCGGAGGTGGTAGAGGCGGGCACGATAGCATCATTTAAGAGGCATCTAGACAGGTATATGAACGGGCGGGAACAGAGGGAAGTAGACCTTGGAAAATAGGAGACAGATTTAGATAAAGGATCTGGATTGGCGCAGGCTGGGAGGGCCGAAGGGCCTGTTCCTGTGCTGTAACTTTCTTTGTTCTTTGTTCTATTAAGGGTAAAGTAGTAGCATGGATAGAGGATTGGTTAATTAATAGAAAGTAAAGAGTGAGGATTAATGGGTGTTTCTCTGGTTGGTAATCAGTAGCTAGTGGTGTCCCTCAGGGATCCGTGTTGGGCCCACAATTGTTCACAATTTACATAGATGATTTGGAGTTGGGGACCAAGGGCAATGTGTCCAAGTTTGCAGATGACACTAAGATAAGTGGAAAAGCGAAAAGTGCAGAGGATACTGGAAGTCTGCAGAGGGATTTGGATAGGTTAAGTGAATGGACTAGGGTCTGGCAGATGGAAGACAATGTAGACAAATGTGAGGTTATCCATTTTGGTTGGAATAACAGAAAACAGGATTATTATTTAAATGATAAAATATTAAAGCATGCTGCTGTGCAGAGAGACCGGGGTGTGCTAGTGCATGAGTCACAGAAAGTTGGTTTACAGGTGCAACAGGTGATTAAGAAGGCAAATGGAATTTTGTCCTTCATTGCTAGAGGGATGGAGCTTAAGACTAGGGAGGTTATGCTGCAATTGTATAAGGTGTTAGTGAGGCCACACCTGGAGTATTGTGTTCAGTTTTGGTCTCCTTACTTGAGAAAGGACATACTGGCACTGGAGGGTGTGCAGAGGAGATTCATTAGATTAATCCCAGAGCTGAAGGGGTTGGATTACGAGGAGAGGTTGAGTAGACTGGGACTGTACTCGTTGGAATTTAGAAGGATGCGGGGGGATCTTATAGAAACATATAAAATTATGAAGGGAATAGATAGGAAAGATGCGGGCAGGTTGTTTCCACTGGCGGGTGAAAGCAGAACTAGGGGACATAGCTTCAAAATAAGGGGAAGTAGATTTAGGACTGAGTTTAAGAGGAACTTCTTCACCCAAAGGGTTGTGAATCTATGGAATTCCTTGCCCAGTGAAGCAGTTGAGGCTCCTTCATTAAATGTTTTTAAGGTAAAGATAGATAGTTTTTTGAAGAATAAAGGAATTAAGGGTTTTGGTGTTCGGGCCGGAAAGTGGAGCTGAGTCCACAAAAGATCAGCCATGATCTTATTGAATGGCGGGGAGGCTCGAGGGGCCAGATGGCCTACTCCTGCTCCTAGTTCTTATGTTCTTATGAAGATGACTGTCCTTCCGAGATTCCTGTTTGTGTACCAGTGTCTCCCCATCTTTATTCCACGGACCTTTTTTAAACGGGTCAACAAAGTTATCACGGGCTTTGTATGGGCGGGCAAGACCCCGCAAATGAAAAAGGGGAGCTGGGGAGATGGCAGGCTGGCGCTGCCAAACTTCAGTAACTATTATTGGGCAGCGAATATAGCCATGATCAGGAAGTGGGTGGTAGGAGAGGGTCGGCATGGGAACGTATGGAGGCGGCTTCATGTAAGGACACCAGCTTGGGGGCATTGATAACGGCGCCTCTGCCGTTCCTGCCGACACGGTACTCCACCAGTCCCGTGGTGGTGGCAGCCCAGAGAGTCTTGGGAAGCATGTGGGAGCAGAGCAATCATCAGTCTCGTCCCCAATCTGCAATAACCACCGGTTTGCCACTGGAAGGATGGACGGGGGGTTTCGGAGATGGCAGATAGCAGGAATTGAGAGGATGGGTATATGTTCATAGAAGGGAGCTTTGCTAGCTTGAGGGAGCTGGAGCAGAAATTTAGATTGTCGAGGGGAAACTAATTTAGGTACCTGCAGGTGCGGGACTTCCTACATAGGCAGGTCTCAACCTTCCCACTCCTACCACCAAGGGGGATTCAGGATAGGGTAGTTTCCAGAGTGGGGGGTTGGAGAAGGGAAGGTCTCCGACATCTATAAGGAGCTCATGGGGTCAGAGGACACGCAGACTAAGGAGCTGAAGCGCAAATGGGATGAGGAGCTGAAGCGCAAATGGGAAGAGGAGTTAGGAGGAGAGAGAGGATGGTGTCTGGGCGGATGCGTTGAGTAGAGTCAACGTGTCCACAACATGTGCCAGGCTCAGCCTGATACAGTTCAAGGTCGTTCACCTGGCTCATATGACAGTGGCCCGGATGAGCAGGTTCCTTGGTGTAGAAGACAGGTGTGCACCGGATCCGGAGGTGGGGACTTTCAGGGTGTCGGAAGATCCGGGAATCCAGGAGGAGAAAGAGGCAGGCGTTCTGGTCTTACTATTAGCTTGGAGGGTCTCAAAGCCCCCAAAGTCGGAGACCTGGCTTACTGACATGGCTAGCTTTCTCTGTTTGGAGAAAGTCAAATTTGCCTTGAGAAGCAACCGTTTGTCGGCTTCTTTGCAGAAAATTAATCATCAGCAGAAGGGGCGGTGGGGGGGGGCTTCATTTAGTTTAGAGTAGGGGGTTAATAACGGTTGGACCTGTAAGGGAGGAAGCTGGCTTTTTTGCACTTTGTTTATAGACTTAGATATATTTTTTATTTTGTTGTTGTAAAACCAAAAATACCTCAATAAAAAAGTAAGTGGTTAGAGGTCCACTGGATCACAGTGATCACCTCTCACGCTACCATCGTCAAACTGGGTCTCCCTTTTTCCACAGATGGCATGCCCGAAACCCTTGTTGTGGAAAACTGGGCTTCCTTCACCAGTCAGGAGTTTGTGGCATTCATTAAGGTCAACGAAATAAGGATGGCTCCTTGCCACCCGGTGACTAACGGTTTGGCCCATCTAGATGGTCAAGTGGAAGCACTGCGGGCAGATGTTGGGCTCACTGGACTCGAGATAGGCTTGGTTTTTGGTTGCCTACCAGACCACGCCACATGCAGTGATGGGAGGGAAACTGTCAGAGTTGCTAATGGGCCGTGGCACCTGATAATTTGTTCCCAGATATCGGGGCAAAGTACGCCGGGCTCAAGAGCAGCAGGGACGTTACCCTGCTCCACATCTTCTGCCCAGATGGTTTTCTCCAGGGGACGCTGCTTTCGTCCGGAATTTTGCCTTCTGTGCCTGCTGGCTTTCGGGGATTATTCTCCACTAGAGTGCTCCGGTCTCCTACCAGGTTCAGGTCAGAAGCTAGCAAATATGATGCCATTTGGATCACCTTCGAATGCACAGACCTTGGTCCGGTTTCTAACGTTGGGTGGATTCGGTCTCGCAGTCCGACAGGGCCACTGTGACACCGCGTGCTGGCCTTGCTATACATCTGCAGGACCTACTGATTCCGATATGGAGACATGTAGCCTTTCGCGGCCACCAAGGTGGACTCCACTGCACACCCGCCTCTACCATTATCTTGCCGTGGCGTTCCAGTAGAAAATGTCTCTCCCTGGCGTGATTTTTGCCATTGGATCCAATGCCATGGACAAATTATGTTCTGTTGGAGCTAAAGCCGAGACCGTCACCCCTCCTCTCCTTCTGTTTCCCTGACCGGCCGACACTCCCTTGGTTGGGTAGTGCCAAGTATACAGGGCTTTGTAATAAATCATTCTTGTTTCACTCAACTTGGTGTGGACTCTCCCTTCTTGCAGATACAAAACTTTCGACAAAGCCCCACGCAGGAGTGCGATCTAACGGAAAAGTTTCCAAGTGTTATTTGTGGCGGGATTTGCTGGGAATTTCTTCCCGGCTCTGTTGGCGAGTTCCCCACTGCTATCTAATCACACTTAATCACTTTTCTGGACCCTGCAGACAAGCCACAGTTGGGGCAGAATTTACTGGCTCTTCACGCCGGCTGGAAATTCCGGTCCCATGCCGCTGCACATGTTTCCCAGCGACAAGAGTGTGCAGTCAACAGGCAGTCCCGTTGACACCGGTAGATCCCGCTGGCGGGCCGCCTCCAATGTCAAAAAACACACGGCGGGGCAGTCGGTAAATCCCGTCCTCAGAAGTATTTTGACCACTGGGGAGCAGACCAGTTCCTCGGAGATCGGGTCACCACTATGAAAGGCTGCCCTAATCTCTGAGTGAGCTTGAGGGTTTCCCACAACTCCCACCCATGAATAATGTAATCCCCCATACACATGGGCATTACCCCACGCCCCCTCATGTGATGACACCCGCTATGGGGTCACTGAGGAACTCCACTTTTCAGGCCTTCTCATGCCCCCTTTCGCAGGACCCCAACCTTCCAGAGGCCCTTTCAAACCCATCCTTCATTCCACCTCCACACGATGTTCATGGGCATGGCCCCCCTCAGGCCATCTGGGCATCCTGGCACTTCTACTCTGGCACCCTGACAGTGCTCCTGCCAGTTTGGTAGTGCCACCTGGGCACCTTGTGCTAGTCACTGGCTGATGTGGAACAGAACCAGAAGCTGGTGGCACAGTCACTGGGTGATGTGGCGCAGTTCCAGACACGTGAGGTCCACTCCCTGTGCTCCATGGTCACAAGCATGCAGACCCTGATCAAGATGGTAGCGGACCTCCAGGACTGACAGCACCAGGTGGCGGGACAGCCTCCGGGGTTAGTTCCGTTCACCCCCCCCCCCCCCCCCCCCCCGCCATATAGAAGAATCTATTTTTGAATCTGTTGGTGCGTGTTCTCAGACTTTAGTATCCACTGCCCAATGGAAAAAGTTGGAAGAGTGAATAAGCAGGTGAGAGGGGTCTTTAATTATGTGGCCCGCTTTCCCAAAGCAGCGGGAGCTGTTGACAGAGTCAATTGTTGGGAGGCGGGTTTGTGTGATGGACTGGACAGTGTTCACAACTCTGTGGTTTCTTACGATCTTGGGTCGAGCAGCTATCATTCAAGGCTGTGATGTAGCCAGATAGGTGTTCTATGGTGTATCTGTAAAAGTTGATAAGAGTCAATGTGGACATGCTGAATTTCCTTAGTTTCCTGAGAAAGTATAGGTGCTGTTGTACTTTCTTGATGGTAGCGTCGACGTGGGTGGACCAGGACATCATTGGTGGTGTGCATACCTGGTAATTTGAAGCAGTCAACCATCTCCACCTCAGTCCTGTTAATGCAATCAAGGGTGTGTACAATAGTTTGCTTCCTGAAGTCAATTACTAGCTCGGTAGCATTGTGGATAGCACAATCGCTTCACAGCTCCAGGGTCCCAGGTTCGATTCCGGCTTGGGTCACTGTCTGTGTGGAGTCTGCACATCCTCCCCGTGTGTGCGTGGGTTTCCTCCGGGTGCTCCGGTTTCCTCCCACAGTCCAAAGATGTGCAGGTCAGGTGGATTGGCCATGATAAATTGCCCTTAGTGTCCAAAATTGCCCTTAGTGTTGGGTGGGGTTACTGGGTTATGGGGATAGGGTGGAGGTGTTGACCTTGGGTAGGGTGCTCTTTCCAAGAGCCGGTGCAGACTCGATGGGCCAAGTGGCCTCTTTCTGCACTGTAAATTCTATGATCTCGGAACATCGAGTGAGAGATCGTTGTCGTTACACCACTCCACTAGGTTCAACAAAAAGGGAATCCACTTTCTAAACAGCCAGCTTGTGTGCGACCACCAGATGAGGACCAGGACATATGTACATGCTTCCCAGGGAGTGTGCATGACAGCTATATCCTGGAGCAGTCGGACATCCCTTAGCTTTTCGAGGGCGCTGTGCTGGAGGTGCAGGGGGAGGAATATGTGGCTACCTCACCGCCCCGCCATTTCTCACCCTCCAGATTCTGTGTAACATCAATCCAGGGTGATGGAAGTACGTTGCGGATGGGTCACTGTTGAGGACAGGAAGGTGATAACCTGCAGAGAGCTGAGCACTGGAGCTTCTTGTTCAATGCCATAGTCTGACCCCTGCCTGTCTGCTGAGTGCTCGCTCACAACCATCACCTGCACTTGGTGTGCCGTTGGTGGTGGGCGGAGGGGGGGGGGGAGTAGGAATCCAGGACCGTCATATCCGGGGAGGCAGGGCATGAGTTAGCACAAACTCAGTTAGCACAAATTGCAGTAATCCTTCACAACCTTTCAATTCACTCACTAAATAATGATAATAAATTGATTGTTTTGTATGTTACAAGAGGTTGGACGAATGGTGAAATTAAAATTTCAGGCCAGTTTGCAGACATGACTAGTTAAGGTTCTAATCACTAAGTTACTGAAGCACACGAGGTAAAGTACTGTTTAGATCATAGATCATAGAATTGGGGCCTCACGGTAGCTTGGTGGTTAGCATCAATGCTTCACAGCTCCAGTGGTCCCAGGTTCGATTCCCGGCTGGGTCACTGTCTGTGTGGAGTCTGCACGTCCTCCCCGTGTGTGCGTGGGTTTCCTCCGGGTGCTCCGGTTTCCTCCCACAGTCCAAAGATGGGCGGGTTAGGTGGATTGGCCATGCTAAATTGCCCGTAGTATAAGGTTAATGGGGGGATTGTTGGGTTACGGGTATACGGGTTACGTGGGTTTAAGTAGGGTGATCATTGCTCGGCACAACATTGAGGGCCGAAGGGCCTGTTCTGTGCTGTACTGTTCTATGAAATTTACAGTGCAGAAGGAGGCCATTCGGCCCATCGCGTCTGAACCGGACCTTTAAAGAGCACCCTACTTAAGCCCACGCCTCCACTCTAGCCCCATAACCCAGAAACCTCACCTAACCTTTTGGACACTAAGGGGCAATTTAGCATGGCCAATCCACCTAACCCGCACAGAGAGTCATAGATGTTCACAGCATGAAAACAGGCCCTTCGGCCCACTTGTCTATGCCACCCAGTTTCTATCACTAAGCTAGTCCCACTTGCCCGCATTTGGCCCATATCCCTCTATACCCACCCTGCCCATGTAACTGTCTAACTGTTTTTTATCTTGCATAACCTTCTTCACTATCCACGATGCCACCAATCTTGGTGTCATCTGCAAACTTACTAATCATGCCTCCTACATTCTCATCCAAATCATTTATAGATAACAAATAATAGTGGACCCAGCACCGATCCCTGAGGTCACAGGCCTCCAGTTTGAAAAACCACCCTGCACAACCACCCTTTGGCTTTGGTCCCCAAGTCAATTTTGTATCCAATTTTGGATCACCCTGGATTCCGTGAGATTTAACCTATTGCAACAATGTACCATGTAGTACTTTGTCAAAGGCCTTGCTAAAATCCATGTGGACAACATCGACAGCACTGCCCTCATCTACCTACGACCATGGGCAGGTATTGTCAGACATTGTCGAATTATGCTGAGCACCAGAGCTCATCGCAGAGTTCTGCGATGGGTTGTCATCATCCTTCATCCCATGGGCCAGACCCGCTATTACTGCCAACCCAGGGATCGCACCCCTTAGTGAGGCAGTTTGAATCACAAAGGGGGTTTCAAAGGGCGGGGAGTGGCACAGGGAGGGTGTTTATGGGAGGGGGTGGGGGGCAGTGTGGGAGGGGATGTCAGTGCCCCTGGCCAATCCCTGCAGCAGGCTACCACAGTGTGGTACTGTACTGGAGGACCTCTCCTTAGCAATTCAAACACCTGAACCACATCTTCAGGATGCCGAAGCACCGCTCGATCACACCCCTGGTTGCTGCATGGGCTTGTAGCGGGTCTACATGTCCGTCTGTGGCCTCCGAATAAACCATCATCAACCATGACCACAGTGGATAACCCCTGTCGCCGAGAAACCAACCATTCTAGCCGGGGGAACGCTACAAAGAGATTGGGAACCGTCAAGTGTGCCAGGATGAAGGTATCATGCACACTGCCCAGGTACCAGGTGCATCTCATGGTCACACATCAGCTGCACATTCATCAAGTGGAACCCATTTCTGTTTGTGAAGACTGGACTGTCATCTGTAGGTGCTCAGACTATTTTTTAACTTGAAGCTAAACTGAAGTTTTAACACTTTCTTAGCTCACAAATGCAGAAAATGCTTAAATGTAAAACTATACCTTATTCCTAACACCCACACAATAAATATAAGCTACTTAAACTATCTCTATTTCCGAACTGATTTTGCTGCAGTTATTTTAATTTTACCGCAGTGATTTTAATTTTACCACAGTGATTTTAATTTTACCACAGTGATTTTAATTTTACAGCAGTGATTTTACCGCCGTGATTTAAATTTTACAGCAGTGATTTTGCAGCACTCTGGGATGTCGCGGAGATGCAACGCCTGTTTTATTTTTTGTTAAGCTGCTTTTGTAGAATCTGTTGGTTATACTGTGTCCCTTTGTCTCAATTAGATAAATCCGCTGGGCTGGAAGCTGGTATTGGCTCGACTTTGACTGTGATACTCACCCTTGCTCTGCTGGGTGTGTGCTTCTGGAAGAGAGGTAGATTACGCAATATCTAATATCTGTTCATTGCAACCATGTGCACCAACCAATTATCGTCTGTCTTCCACAAAACTAATTGTCTCAAACTATCTGCCATTGGATCCCTAAAGGCAGCAAATGATAGGGAATTATAAGCAAGGGGTACCACAGTGATTAGCACAGCTGCTTCACAGCGCCAGGTTCCCGGGTTCAATGCCGGCCTCGGGTAACTGTCTTTATGGAGTTTGTACTTTATCGCTGTGGCTGACATGGATTTCCTCCGGGTGCTCCGGTTTCCTCCCACAATCCAAAGATGTGCAAAGGTTGCCAATGCTAACTTGCCCCCTTGTGTCCAAAAGGTTAGGAGGGGTTACTGGGTTTGGGGGATAGGGTGGGTTGCTCTTTCAGAGAGTCAGTGCAGATTTGATGGCCCAAATGGCCGCCTTCTGCGCAGTAGGGATTCTTTGAAAAGGAGAATTAATTAATGGAAATGGCAAATATAATACATAATTCTTCAGGTACTGCCCTCTCCCTTTCAAACCTGCTGTCTTGACTAACCTCTTAAAATGTATAACCTTAACTCCATTGTACTTACAAACTACATCTCATTCTTCAAACTCTATTTGACCTTCAAAGATGCCCTGTGTTTGACATCTTTGGTCACACCATCTTCTTCCAATACCTTTCTTTTCTGACCAGCCAACATGGAATTTTCAGCAATGTCTTCTATTCCCCTCCCTGCACTGTTATTTAAGGAATCACATAATACTCCATTCTATTTTTCATCAACATGCTATCTCTGGGTAGCATTACCTGAAGCTACATGATCAGGTTATACTTGTATGCTGATGACACCCAGTTCTCCCTCACCTTGACCTCTCTCGATCCCTTCACTGCCTCTGTGTTTTCCAACTACTTGGTGAACCACCAGTCCTCAATTATTTTTATTTTTTATTTTTATTTTTTTTATAAATAATTTTTATTGAAATTTTTACAAAATACAAAATATAAACATCTTAACTCTATTAACGTACAACCGCGGTAACACCCCATAAACAATGCCCTCCAGCTTCAAGAGCAACTTCAAACAAAAGGAAGAAACAAAAACAAAGAAAAAGAGAAAAGAAAAAAAACAAACAAAGGAGAGAGATAGCACCCTCCACAAACCCTTGTGCACAGTTATCCCTCCCCCCAATCCTTACCCCCCCCCCCCCCCCCCCCCCCCGGGTTGCTGCTGCTGTCGGCCTGTTTCCCTACCGTTCCGCCAGGAAGTCCAGAAAGGGCTGCCACCGCCTGAAAAACCCCTGTACTGATCCCCTCAGGGCAAATTTCACCCTCTCCAATCTAATGATCCCGCCATATCAGATATCCAGGCCTCCACGCTTGGGGGCGTCGCATCCTTCCATTGGAGCAAGATCCTCCGCCGGGCTACTAGGGACGCAAAGGCCAGGACCCTGGCCTCTATCGCCTCCTGCACTCCCGGCTCCACTGCAACCCCAAAAATTGCGAGTCCCCAGCCTGGCTCGACCCTGGATCCCACCACCCTCGACACCGTCTTTGCTACCCCCTTCCAAAACTCCCCCAACGCTGGGCACGCCCAAAACATATGGGCGTGGTTCGCTGGGCTCCCCGAGCACCTAGCACACCTGTCCTCGCCCCCGAAAAACCTACTCATCCTTGTCCCAGTCATGTGCCAGCTATGCAGCACCTTGACCTGTATGAGGCTAAGCCTCGCACAGGAAGAGGAGGAATTCACTCTCTCCAGGGCATCCGCCCACGTCCCCTCCTCAATCTCCTCCCCCAGCTCCTCTTCCCACTTCCGCTTCAGTTCCTCCACCGAGGCCTCGTCTACCTCCTGCATTACCCGGTATATGTCCGAGATCCTCCCTCCTCCGACCCACACCCCCGAGAGCACCCTATCCCGCACGCCTCGTGGGGGCAGCAAGGGGAACCCCTCCACCTGCTGCCTGGCAAACGCCCTCACCGGGATGTACCTAAACATGTTCCCCGGGGGGAGCCCAAACTTCCCCTCTAACTCCCCCAAGCTCGCGAACCTCCCCTCCACAAACAGGTCCCTCAACCTCCTAACCCCTGCCCTGTGCCAGCCCAGAAATCCGCCATCAATGCTCCCTGGGGCGAACTGATGGTTCCCCCGTATCGGGGCCTCCATCGAGCCCCCCATTTCTCCCCTGTGCCGTCTCCATTGCCCCCAAATTTTGAGGGTAGCCGCCACCACCGGGCTCGTGGTATACCTTGTTGGAGGGAGCGGCAACGGCGCCGTTACTAGCGCTTCCAGGCTCGTGCCCACACAAGACGCCCCCTCCATCCTCTTCCACGCTGCCCCCTCCTCGTCCATTACCCACTTACGCACCATCGCTGCGTTGGCCGCCCAGTAGTACCCACAGAAGTTGGGCAACGCCAGCCCCCCCCTATCCCTGCCTCGTTCCAGGAACACTCTTCGAACCCTTGGAGTCCCATGCGCCCACACAAAACCCGTGATACTGCTGTTGACCCTCCTGAAAATGGCCTTTGGGATAAAGATGGGGAGGCACTGGAACAAGAACAAAAACCTCGGGAGCACCGTCATCTTAACGGACTGCACCCTCCCCGCCAGTGACAGCGGTAACATATCCCACCTCTTAAACTCCTCCTCCATCTGCTCCACCGACCTTGTGAGGTTGAGCTTGTGCAGGGCCCCCCAACTCCCAGCCACCTGGACCCCTAGGTACCTGAAGCTCTTCCCTGCCTGCTTCAGTGGGAGCCTACCAATCCCCTCCTCCTGATCCCCCGGATGCACCACAAACACCTCACTCTTGCCCAGGTTCAACTTAAACCCCGAGAAACCCCCGAATTCCCCAAGGATCCTCATCACCTCCGGCATCCCCCCCACCGGGTCCACCACATACATCAGCAGGTCGTCCGTGTACAGTGACACTCGATGCTCCTCCCCACCCCGCACCAGGCCCCTCCAGTTCCCTGACTCCCTCAATGCCATGGCCAGGGGCTCAATTGCCAACGCAAAGAGCAAGGGGGACAGGGGGCACCCCTGCCTCGTCCCCCGATGCAGCCGAAAGTACTCCGACCTCCTCCTATTCGTGGCTACACTTGCCATCGGGGCTTCGTAGAGCAGCCTCACCCACCGAATAAACCCCTCCCCAAACCCAAATCTCTCCAACACCTCCCACAAGTACTCCCACTCCACCCTATCGAAGGCCTTCTCCGCGTCCAACGCCACCACTATCTCCGCCTCCCCTTCCACCGCCGGCATCATAATGACATTGAGGAGTCTTCGCACATTTGTGTTCAGCTGCCTTCCCTTCACAAACCCCGTCTGGTCCTCATGTATGACCCCCGGCACACAATCCTCTATTCTAGTGGCCAGGATCTTTGCCAGCAGCTTGGCATCGGCGTTCAGCAACGAAATCAGCCTATATGATCCACACTGCAGAGGGTCCTTGTCCCGCTTCAGGATCAAGGAAATCAGCACCCGCGACATAGTTGGGGGCAAAGCCCCCCCCTCCCATGCCTCGTTAAAGGTCCGAACCAACAGGGGGCCCAACAGGTCCAAATACTTTTTATAAAATTCCGCCGGAAACCCGTCCGGCCCCGGCACCTTCCCCGACTGCATTCTCCCTATCCCTTTGCCAACCTCCTCCAACTCGATCGGTGCCCCTAGTCCCTCCACCCGCTCCTCTTCCACCCTCGGGAAACGCAACCTGTCCAGGAAGCGCCCCATTCCACCCTCCCCCACCGGGGACTCAGAGCGGTACAGTTCCCCATAAAAGTCCCTGAAGACCCCATTGACCTCTACCCCCCTCCGCACCACCTTCCCAGCGCTCACTCCCCCAATCTCCCTGGCCGCGTCTCGCTTCCGGAGCTGGTGCGCCAGCATCCTGCTCACCTTCTCCCCGTGTTCATGCACCGCCCCCTGTGCTTTCCTCCACTGGGCTTCCGCCTTTCTGTTCATCAGTAGGTCAAATCTGGCCTGTAGGCTACGCCCCTCCCCCAGCAATCCCTCCTCCGGGGCCTCCGCATATCTCCTATCCACCTGCACCATCTCCCCTATCAGTCTTTCCCTTTCCCTCTGCTCCCCCCTCTCCTTATGGGCTCGGATGGAGATCAATTCCCCCCTCGTCACCGTCTTCAATGCCTCCCAGACCGTCCCCATCCGAACCTCCCCGTTATCATTGGCCTCGAGGTATCTCTCAATACACCCCCGGACCCTCCCGGCCACCTCCTCCTCTGCCAGCAGCCCCACCTCCATGCGCCAAAGCGGACGTTGGTCCCTCTCTTCCCCCAGCCCGAGGTCCATCCAGTGTGGGGCATGGTCCGAAATGGCAATGGCGGAGTATTCCACTTCCTCCACCCTCGGCACCAGCCCCCTGCTCAGGACAAAAAAGTCAATCCTCGAGTAGGCCTTATGTACATGGGAGAAAAACGAGTATTCCCTGGCCCTTGGCCTCTCAAACCTCCAAGGGTCCACCCCCCCCATCTGGTCCATAAATCCCCTCAGCACCTTAGCCGCCGCCGACCTCCTACCCGTCCGGGACTTGGATCGATCCAATGGGGGAACCAGCACAGTGTTAAAGTCTCCCCCCATGATCAGGCCCCCCACCTCCAGGTCCGGAATGCGGCCCAGCATACTCCGCATGAACCCCGCATCGTCCCAATTTGGGGCATAGACATTCACCAACACCACCCGCTCCCCCTGCAGCTTGCCACTCACCATCACGTACCTCCCGCCACTGTCAGCCACCACCTTCAACGCCTCAAACGACACCTTCTTCCCCACCAGGATCGCCACCGCTTTACTCTTCTCGTCCAGCCCTGAGTGGAATACCTGGCCCACCCACCCCTTTCTCAGCCGGACCTGGTCCACCACTCTCAGGTGTGTCTCCTGGAGCATGGCCACATCCGCCTTCAGTCCCTTCAGGTGCGCAACTACCCGGGTCCGTTTGACCGGCCCATTCAGCCCCCTGACATTCCAGGTTATCAGCCGGATCCGAGGGCTCCCTGCCCCCTTCCCCTGCCGATTAGCCATACCCCATCCCTTGCCCACTCCTGGCCAGCGTCCCACGCTCTGCCAGTTTCCCACGGCGGCACCTTCCCCCCTCCAGCACTCCCTGCGTCCTCCAGCTGCTTCCTGACCGTTTCAGCAGCAACCCGGTAACCCCCCCCCAAGGCTAGGAACCCTCCTAGCCGCACCCCCCCCCCCTCTACAGCACTCCCGTGAGCCAGCTATCTTCTGCTGACCCCGGCGGCTCCCGCCCTACTTTCGGCTCCTCCCAACGTGGGACTGCCCCTCCCCCATAGTGCCCATCAACCAGTCCACCCTCCCCCGCTCCTGCGCGGGAAAAGAAAACCCCGCCCCCTCCCTCTCCCAGCGCGGGGACCCCGCAGAAAGCCCGCGCTTTTGCCCTGCCGGGCCCCGCCTCCTCCAGGGCCACTCCCATTGTCAGTCCCCCCCACCAGCTCCCCAAACACCCCGTTTACCCCTCAGTCCAAACCCGTCCACCCAACTCCTGCTAGAAAACCTATAAAGAAAACACCCGTACGGCATCACCCCACCCACCCTACGGCCACCCCACATCATACCCTAAACCCCGCAGATACACATACAGTATAAATAAATACAGTATTCCACAGCATCCGCCATTCGGGGGACCCTCAGTTTGTGTCCAGTTTCTCGGCTTGCACGAAGGCCCACGCCTCCTCCGGGGACTCACAATAGTGGTGCCGATCCTGGTAGGTGACCCACAGACGCGCCGGCTGCAGCATTCCAAACTTCACCTTCCGTCTGTGGAGCACCGCCTTTGTCCGGTTAAACCCGGCCCTCCGCCCCGCCACCTCCGCACTCCAGTCCTGGAGGATCCGCACCTCCGTGTTCTCCCATTTGCTGCTCCGCTCCTTCTTGGCCCACCGGACCCACACACTCACGATCCACAAACCGGTGGAACCTTACCAACACCGCCCGCGGCGGCTCGTTCGGCTTGGGCCTCCTAGCCAGACTTCTGTGGGCCTCCTCCAACTCCAGGGGCTCCTGGAAGGACCCAGCCCCCATCAGCATGTTCAGCATCATCACCACATAGGCCGCTAGGTCCGACCCCTCCAGCCCCTCCGTGAGGCCCAGGATCCGTAAATTCTTCCTCCTCGACCGGTTGACCAACTCCTCGAACCGCTCCTGCCATCTTTTATGGAGCGCCTCGTGCACCTCCACCTTCCCCACCACGGCCACGACCTCGTCCTCCCTCTCGGTGGCTTGCTGCTGCAGCTCCTGGATCGCAGCCCCCTGGGCTGTCTGGGTCTCCATCAGTTCCCTGTTGGTTACCTTGATGGACTCCAGCAGCTCCACTTTCAGATCCTGGAAGAGGCTCAGCAGAGTCGTCTGTACCCACTTCTTCAGTTCTTCAAAACTTTCGCCGGCCGCCATTTTGTCCTGCGGGTCCCGATTTTTTTCAAAAGTTTTTCCTCCCGATTCTCTCCCTGCTCCGCTCCTGGTCTGCACCATGGGACCTCTGGGGAAACTCCTGGCCTCTTCCCCCGTCGGGATTTGCCTCTCAAGCTCCGTTGGGGGCCTTTAAAAAAGCCCCGAAGTCCGTTTTTTTCGGGAGCCTCCGAACGTGCGGCTCAGCTGGTCATTGCCGCTACCGGAAGTCCGCCACCAGTCCTCAATGAATCAGCTCTTCCACTTAAATATTGGGAAGACAAAATCACTGCTCTCATAGAATCATAGAATTTGCAGTCCAGAAGAAGGCCATTTGGCCCATCGAGTCTGCACTGGCCCAAGGAAAGAGTATCCTACGTATGCCTACACCTCCACCCTATCCACGTAACCCAGTAACCCCACCTAACTTTTTTTTGGACATTAGGCAATTTAGCATGGCCAATCCATCTAACCTGTACATCTTTGGACTTTGGGAGGAAACCAGAGGACCCAGAGGAAAACCACGCAGACACAGGGAGAACATGCAGACTCCTCACAGACAGTGAGGCAAGCCGGGAATCGAACCTGGGACACTGGAGCTGTGAAGCGACAGTGCTAACCACTGTGCTAACCTGCCACCCTCATGCCTCCCCCACTACTTCACCTCCACTCTGACGGAAATACCTATAGGTTCCATCCCCATACTGTCCACTTCTGGTGGCTGATCTGTTTGTAACCTTATTTTACACTGAATTGATTTTTAGACCACATAATATTCCTGTTTTGCAAAAATGCTTTTGTCAACCAGTAACAAAGTCCATTTACTGATTAAATGTGTTTGCTATCTTCAGAATCAACTCTTCCAATACCCTCTAGTCAAACTCGCATCTTCCAGTCTGCATAATTTAAGTGGGGCTGACATTTTGGTGCTGCACCCTAGTTGACCAAAAATCTTTAGCCCTCTTTAGCCCTACCCCAGTTCTTCAAAAGAATCAGATCCTCCATGACCTTCACCTTCTCTCTGTACCTTCTCCAAGTATAACACCTCTTGAAGATATATCCTCCAAGCTGCCTGTTGTGCGTCCCCCACTTTCTTTACACCGTTAGTAGTTACGCCTTTGGTCTGATTTCTGTTCATCAGACTTGGTGGGCGGGATTCTCCGGTTGGCGCTGCCCAAATCGCATTTGGGGATCAGCCGGAGAATCCCCATTCGTGCCAAAATCGGGGGACAGCACCACTTTTGTGATGCTCCGCCTCCTAAAAAACGGCGTGCTCTAGGAGTACGCCGCACAACGTATGGACGGCCGCAGGATGTCACCTGATGCCGTCCCCGATGCTCCACCCCCGATGGGCCGAGTTCCCGACGGCATGGGTCATTGGTGCTATTTATTTTGTGGACCCTGTGGGTTGGCTGCGGAATGTGTCCATAGACTCATGAGTCCAGTGCCGCCACTACCCCAGGGGGGGCTTTGGCGGGGCCTGGGGGCACTGGTGGGGGGTGTTCCGGGTGTGGCGCGGGGAGTTACTAGGGGACTGTATTTGGCAGGCCGTGACCGGACCGCGCGTGGCTGGTGCCATGTTCACGGCGTGGCCGCTGCAGGCTGCCACTATGCACATGTGCGGCCACGGACCCGGCGACTCTCTGGCCGTATCCGCAGGTAAAGCCAGGGGCTCGACGCTGCACGACTGCTATCCCCCCCACCCCCTCCCCCCCGCCGAACAGAGGATCAGTGCAGCTGATGCCCAGTTTTTTTCTGGTACATTGGCGTCAGCACTTCGTCTATTTTGTGATAGGGAATATTTTTAATGGCGCATATAATCTTTTCTGCTTCTTTACTTTTCTCATGTTCCTATTTTAAGTAATAATCTCCAGCTGTGTAATATTTACTATTTCCTCGCAGGAATGTCAAAAAGCAGAAACGAAATGAGGTGAGAACATTGAGGATTGAATTGTGAACATTTTACTGACCAAACTCAGCTGAAAAATATCCAATTGTGAACCGTGAGACACAGGATGATCTTATTATCATCTACCCTTCGAATTAATAAGGTTTTCAGCATGACAGGGTAGATATATTAAAGGTAGAATGGACATTATTATTCAGAATATTAAAAACACATACACAGTAGCAGTTATGATAAAACATTTTAATATTTTAGCTGGAGAATCTGCAAATGTCTCAGCTTTGAAATTAGGGGTGCGATGTCATGGCCGTGTTGCGTCTGATCCATGTGAGACGGTTAGATTGCAGGAGAGGCCAAAATTTGGATACGCGCCAGGCGCCATCCATTTTCAATCTAACGGGCCCACTCCCGTTGGTGGGTTCCGGATGATGCCTAGACGTGGCGAGGTTCCAATTGACACCAATTGAGGACAATCTCCATATCATTAACGGGACGGATGCCCTATCGAACGACCTTCCAAGATCTAACCGACTACTCAGCTGAAGGTTACGTGGCCGCCGTTTAGCACACCTATTTAAAAATAGGAAACTGACACAATGGCTGCTGAGGAGATCGGTGGAGGGGAGTAGCCATCTATAAAATCAGGAAGTCAGCCTGGAGCTCTGGAGTTGCTGCCCCAGTGCTCGATGGGGGTAGGGAGTCCCCGGAGGGGGTGGCCTGGTTGAGGGTTGGCCACCGTTGGTCATCCCTGGGTTGGTGGAGCTCGGGGCTCGGGACACACTGGTCCTAAAGGCCACCCCCAGGATCATGTATACCCATAACAGGGGCAACAAAAGCTGCTCCCAATCCGTCCCACCAAACACCCCCGGGGAGAGCTTTGTCCATGGTAATATGGTGAAAGTCACTTTAACTCCCGGTGACTGCAAGCAGCCTCTGGTCGCACATCTGAAGGCTATTGCTCTCAGGGAACTAGCATTGCTAGTGAGATGAGCTCCTGAGTGGAATCCCGTGGGTACATGTGCTATGTCGCAGGCGAGTGTTATTGACTAGCATTCCAATCAAACAGTCTGTGGTGATCCAACCACTGTATATATGTGTGCTTGCAGTAGGGGGATATATGGCCGTACCTGTATTACAGGTTTCTCCAGTAAGTCCCTGTCGGCTAGCTGCGCCCACAGGGAGCTGGATAAATATTCGTAAGTTTCACTGAGACAAAATCTTGCGGTGGAGGATCGAGCTCTCCACCTATAATTACGAGATCTTGTATCGCCCCGGCAAGCTCAACGAGCCCCCAGACGCCCTCTCCCGAGGTACTCCCAGCGCACAAGTGAACCAGCTCCGTGCCTTGCATGAGAGCCTTTGCCATCCGGGGGTCACTCGTTTGTACCACCTAATCAAAGCCCGCAATCTGCCCTACTCCGTCGAGGAAGTACGGACAGTCACCAGAGACTGCCAGGTTTGTGCGGAGTGCAAGCCGCACTTCTTCCGGCCAGACTGCGCGCGCCTGGTGAAAGCGTCCCGCCCCTTTGAACGCCTCAGCGTGGATTTCAAAGGGCCCCTCCCCTCCACCGACCGCAACACCTACATCCTTAGTGTGGTCGATAAATTCTGTAGGTTCCCCTTCGCCAACCCATGCCCGGATATGACGTCTGCCACCGTCATCAAGGCCCTTGATTCCATATTCGCTCTGTTTGGTTTCCCCGACTACATCCACAGTGACAGGGGATCCTCATTCATGAGCGATGAGCTGCATCAGTTCCTACTCAGCAGGGCTATCCTGCAGGACGACCAGCTACAACCCCCGGGGAAACGGGCAGGTAGAAAGGGAGAACGGGACGGTTTGGAGGGCCGTCCAGTTGGCCCTACGGTCCAGGAACCTCCCAGCCGCTCGCTGGCAGCAGGTCCTCCCTGACGCGCTCCATTCCAATCGGTCACTACTGTGCACCGCGACTGAACGTGCTTTTGCTTTCCCTAGGAAGTCTACATCCGGGGTGTCGCTCCTGACTTGTCTCACGACTCCGGGCCCAGTCCTTCTTCGTAGGCATGTCAGGCACCACAAGGCGGAACCCCTGGTGGACAAAGTACACCTGCTCCACGCGAACCCCCAGTATACCTACGTGGAGTTCCCCGACGGCCGTCAGGACACAGTCTCGCTCCGGGACCTGGCTCTCTCGGGTGCCGATCCCATGCCCACGCCCCTTCCCCCTCTTTTTCCCCGGTGCCCCCCTATTCGTCCCCACCAGGTCCATCCCTCGTTCCCCTGCCCACGCTGGAGGACATGGAAGATTTCGGCTCGCTCCCGGAGTCATCCCGCCACTGGCCAGCACCAACACCGCCAGCACCTGCACCGTCATCACCAATGCCGCCTGTGCCGACGCCGCCACCGCAGCTACGTCGCTCGCAACGGAACGTTCGACCGCCGATCCGACTCAACCTGTGACCGGATTGCCTGATGGATTCTTGGTTTTCTTTTGTTTTGCCCATTTGTACATAGATCACTATATGTATTATAGTTCCACGTCACCCCCGCCGGACTCATTTTTTACAGGGGGCGAATGTGGTGATCCAACCACTGTATCTATGTGTGCTTGCAGTAGGGGGATGTATGGCCGTACCTGTATTACAGGTTTCTCCGGTAAGCCCCTACCAGCTAGCTCCGCCCACAGGGAGCTGTATAAATATTCATAAGCTTCACTGAGATGCCATTCTGCAGCTGCCGCCGGAGGAATAGAATCTCAATTTAATAAAGCCTCTCTTGTACTTCACTTGAATCTTTGTGTAAAATTGTTAGCGCTACACAGTCAGGCCTGGATACTTTGCCTGAACTCTGAGACCGTCAACACCAGAGGCAGCAGCCAACAATCAAACACCTTGGAGCTGGACTGCAACATGGGGGAATATCCCTGCAGCCAGAGGGTGAGTGTGGGTGTGTGTGTGTGTGTGTGGATCCGGCAGAGAACCTGAGCCCGGTCCAAGTAAAGTTCCTGGCCGCGGTCTGAGTTCCAGGGCCTCTGCAGTGTCCGGGTGTGCGTGTGCAGGGTCAGGGGTACCCCACCAGAGTCATAGAGCCATACATGTTTACAGCATGGAAACAAGACCTTCGGCCCAGCTTGTCCATGCCACTCAGCTTCTATCACTAAGCTAGTCCCGCTTGCCCGCATTTGGCCCATCCTCCTCTATACGCACCCTGCCCATGTAACTGCAAAACTGCTTTTTAAAAGACAGCCGCTTTGTCCGGTGTCTGGCTGTCTGACCTGTCACCTGCATCACAACTTACTGTAGTGGGTAAGTTGTGAGAAGATCTGGGCCGCACGGTAGCATGGTGGTTAGCATAAATGCTTCACAGCTCCAGGGTCCCAGGTTCGATTCCCGGCTGGGTCACTGTCTGTGCGGAGTCTGCACGTCCTCCCCGTGTGTGCGTGGGTTTCCTCCGGGTGCTCCGGTTTCCTCCCACAGTCCAGAGATGTGCGGGTTAGGTGGATTGGCCATGCTAAATTGCCCGTAGTGTCTTAAAAAGTGAGGTTAAGGGGGGGTTGTTGGGTTACGGGTATAGGGTGGGTACGTGGGTTTGAGTAGGGTGATCATTGCTCGGCACAACATCGAGGGCCGAAGGGCCTGTTCTGTGCTGTACTGTTCTATGTTCTATGTTCTATATTCTGAGGGACAGGATCTACAGGGATTTGGACAGGCAAAGGCAAATTGGGGAAAGTCAGCATGGCCTTGTGAGGGGAAAGCCATGTCTCACTAATTTGATTGAGTATTTTGAAGGGGTAACCAAGAAGGTAGATGAGGGCAGTGCAGTCGACGTTGTCTCCATGGATTTTAGCAAGGCCTTTGACAAGGTACCGCATGGTAGGTTGTTGCAAAAGCTTAAATCTCATGGAATCCAGGGTGAGGTAGCCAATTGATACAAAATTGGCTTGGCGACCAAAGCCAAAGGGTGGTTGTGACTGCTCACCAATTGGTCGAGAGGCAAGTAGACCCCGCCTCCGAGGCGGGGTATAAGTACCCAGAGTTCCCGGCGGTCAGCCTTTCACTGTAGTCGACCACCGGGCTAAAATCTAGCTGATTAAAGCCTAAGTTTGGACCTTCATCGTGTCTCGCGTCCAATTGATGGTACATCACTCTTCCAACTTCTTCCATCGGGCAGGAGATACAAAAGTTTGGAACACGCACAAACAGATTCAAAAACAGCTTCTTCCCCGCTGTTACCAGACTCCTGATTGACCCTCTTATGAACTGACCTGATTAATATTACACTCCTGCATGCTTCACCCGATGACGGTGTCTATGTATTTGCATTGTGTACATTGCCCTATTATGTATTTTCTTTTTATTTATTTTCTTGTCATGAACTTAATGATCTGTTTGACCTGCTCGCAGAAAAATACTTTTCACAGTACCTCGTACACGTGACAATAAACAAATCCAATCCAAATATACCCCAAACTGTTGAGGGAGGCAAGGCAGGAGATATCAGGGGAACTGGCAGTAATTTAAATCCCTCCGAATGCAGGTTAGTTGCCAGAGGACGGCTCATTATTAAAAAAGGGAGGTGGGGATAAACCAGTCAGTCTAACCTCAGGAGTGGGAAGTTATTGGAAAGAATTCTGAGCGACAGAATATATCTGGACTTGGATATACATGGATTGACTTCAGGTGATGCTAAGCGGACACACATGAAATGAAATGAAATGAAAATGAAATGAAATGAAAATCGCTTATTGTCACGAGTAGGCTTCAATGAAGTTACTGTGAAAAGCCCCTAGTCGCCACATTCCGGCACATGTCCGGGGAGGCTGGTACGGGAATCGAACTGTGCTGCTGGCTTGCTTGGTCTGCTTTATAAGCCAGCGATTTAGCCTTGTGAGCTAAACCAGCCCCTTATGAGGGGCTCTCCTCCCAACTAGAACCAAAAAAGTTAATTTCAGAAGAATTGCAGCAGGGGCGGGGACAGGCAGGGTGAGACCCGGGAAGGGGGGAGCAGGGGGAGAATACGGAACAGATGGGACAGAATGGGGAAAAAGAGTTGGCAACAGGATTGGCTTGGGCAGGCAGGGAGCAGGCTGAGGAATCAAGATGGCACCGCAAGCAGCTAGAAGGTCCCTAAACAAAGGGAAACCTTCGGGGTGCACCCACGTGGCGTACACACAGTTTGTGGCCGTATTGGGTGGCCTCATGGACAATGGGGAACCCCGGAGCGCAGATGCCCGACCTCATGGTGAGAATGGTGACCGTAGCCATTTTGGATGGCCCCCTAACAAAGGGAAACCCCAGATTGCAGGGCCGCATCCACCAGTAAGTATGATTGCTCCCGCGGGAACGGGGGGTCAGAAACCCCCCACCAGGATAGTTACGATGTAAGGGGATTTAACGGTCCAGTGAAATGATCCAGAGTCTTTGCCCACTTAAGAAGCCTAAAGGCCGACATAATGTTCCTGCAGGAGACACACCTGAGGGAAAAGGGCAGCACGGTAGCATTGTGGATAGCACAATTGTTTCACAGCTCCAGGGTCCCAGATTCGATTCCGGCTTGGGTCACTGTCTGTGCGCAATCTGCACATCCTCCCCGCGTGTGCGTGGGTTTCCTCCGGGTGCTCCGGTTTCCTCCCACAGTCCAATGAAGTGTAGGTTAGGTGGATTGGCCATGATAAATTGCCCTTAGTGTCCAAAATTGCCCTTAGTGTTGGGTGGGGTTACTGGGTTACTGGACTCGATGGGCCAATTGGCCTCCTTCTGCACTGTAAATTCTATGAAAAGGACGACTGCTTGTAAGAAAGGGCTGGGTGGGGCAGACGTACCATTCATGCTACGGAACGAGGGCCAGGGGAGTAGCCATACTGATTAGTAAGAGGACGAGGTTACGGACCAAGGGGGCAGTACATCATGGTCAATGGTGTCCTAGATGGGGCACCGGTGGTACTGATAAATGTGTACGCATCCAACTGGGACGACACAGACTCCCTAAAAAAGACCATGGTGGAAACCCCCGATATCGACACACACTGACTGATTATTGGGGGCGACTTTAACTGCGTTCAGGACCCGTTGACCGACTGATCAAACCCCAGAACGGGGAAAAAGACTGGTATGGATAGAAAACTGGAAACATTCATGGAACAGGTGGGGGCGGTGGCCCCATGGAGGTTCCTGCACCCTGGCGAGTGGAAATTTTTGTTCTTCTCATCGGTCCACAAGGTATACACCAAGATTGACTTCTTTGCAGTGGGGAAATCGATGGTTTCAGGGATAGTAGGAGCAGAATACTCCGCAATAGTGATCTCCGACCACGCTCCGCACGACGTAGATGTGAGGTTAGAGATGGACCGTGCCCCACATGGAGGTTGGACATGGACCCCTTGACCGATAAGGCCTTCTGCCAGGAAACATCACAAACCATAGGCGACTACGTGACTGACAACTAGAACATAGAACATAGAACATAGAACGATACAGCGCAGTACAGGCCCTTCGGCCCTCGATGTTGCACCGACATGGAAAAAAAAACTAAAGGCCATCTAACCTACACTATGCCCTTATCATCCATATGCTTATCCAATAAATTTTTAAATGCCCTCAATGTTGGCGAGTTCACTACTGTTGCAGGTAGGGCATTCCACGGCCTCACCACTCTTTGCATAAAAAACCCACCTCTGACCTCTGTCCTATATCTATTACCCCTCAATTTAAGGCTATGTCCCCTCGTGCTAGCCACCTCCATCCGCGGGAGCAGGCTCTCGCTGTCCACCCTATCTAACCCTCTGATCATTTTGTATGCCTCTATTAAGTCAAAACTAGAACGGGGAAGTCTCACCTTCCACGTTCTGGGAGGGACTGAAGGCGGTGATCAGAGAGGGCATTTTAGCCTACATTTAGCCAAGGCTCGCAGAGACAGGAAAGAGAGGGCGGCCAGGCAACAGCTGATTGACTCCAACCGTAGAGCTGGCCCTGACCATAGAGCTGCTGGCGGAGGGAAAAAAGTTACAAATACACTTTAACCTGCTATCCACAAGGAAAGCAGAGTGCCAACTCCACCAGACACGGGGGATCCTCTACGAACATTGAGAAAAGGCTGGTCACCTACTGGCGCACCAGCTGAGAAAGCAGGCAGCCACGAGGGAAATAGTGCAGGTAAAATATAGCAGAGGCAGATTGGTAACGGAACAAAAAGAGGTCAATTGTGCATTCAAGACCTTCTACTAAGGGCTGTACACCTCCGAACCTCCCAACGGGGATGCGGGGATGAAATAGTTCCTTGAGGGACTGGCCATGCCAGTTGTGGGGGAAGCACCAATAAATCTGGTAGAAATCATGGAGAACATCAGCTCCATGCAGGTGGGGAAGGTGCCGGGACCGGATGGGTTCCCAGCTGACTTCTACAAATAATTTGTGCCGGCCCTAGCCCCACATTTAAGGGACATGTTCGCAGACTCGCTGGTGAGGTGTACCCTGCCTTCTACCCGAACACAGGCCACGATATCGCTGATACCCAAAAAAGACAAGAACCTGATGGAATGCGGCTCTTACAAACCCACTTCACTCCTAAATGTAGACGTGAAAATACTCGTAAAGGTCCTGGCCAGGAGGCTGGAAGGCTGCGTACCAGAGGTGGTCGCAGAGGGTCAGATGGGCTTTGTCAAGAGTAGGCAGCTTACTACGAACATCATGCGGCTGCTGAACGTAATAATGACTACCCCGGGGAGAGAACACCAGAGGTGATTGTCTCCCTGGACGCCGAAAAGGCCGACTGGAGTGGTTTGGACTAGGGGCAGGATTCCCCTTCTGGGTGAAACAATGCCCCACAGCACAGAGGCATAAGGCAGGGCAGCCCAGTGTCCCCACTCCTGTTTGCCCTTGCAATTGAACCCCTGCCGATTTCTCTGCGAGATGCGAAAAGTTGGAGGGGCATTCAGAGGAGAGGAAGAGAGCAGAGTCTCACTCTATGCGGATGATCTGCTCCTCAATGTCTCAGAACCACAGGAAGGCCTGAGAGCAACCATGTCGCTCCTGAAAGAGTTCGGAACCTTCTCGGGTTATAAACTTAGACGAGGCAAAAGCGGGGCATTCCCGGTGAACCCAAACGTGGAAGGGACAGAGCTGGAGGGACTCACATTCAAACTAGCCCAAAACAAATTCCACCACCTGGGGATCCAAATAGCCCGGGTCTATACACAGATTCATAAGTGGAATCTGACCAGCCTGGCTGAGGAAGTCAAAAAGGGCCTACAGAGATGGGACACTCCCGCTCTCCCTGGCAGGGAAGGTGCAGACGATCAAGATGAACATACTGCCGAGGTTCCTCTTCCTATTCAGATCTTCATCCCCAAGGCCTTTTTCCAAAACATAGATGATCATGGTGTTTGTGAGGGGTGGGTAAGAACCTGAGAGTCCCCAAAACAACACTTGCAAAGGAGAAACGATAGTATCATAGAATTTACAGTGCAGAAGGAGGCCATTCTGCCCATCGAGTCTGCACTGGCTCTTGAAAAGAGCACCCTACCCAAGGCCAACACCGCCACCCTAACCCCATAACCCAGTAACCCACCCAACACTAAGGGCAATTTTGGACACTAAGGGCAATTTATCTTGGCCAATCCACCTAACCTGCACATCTTTGGACTGTGGGAGGAAACCGGAGCACCAGGAGGAAACCCACGCACACACGGGGAGGATGTGCAGACCCCGCACAGACAGTGACCCAAGCCGGAATCGAACCTGGGACCCTGGAGCTGTGAAGCAATTGTGCTATCCACAAGGCTACCGTGCTGCCCTTGTAGGTTTGCACGACCAAACCTACAATATTACCACTGGGCAGGTACGGCAGAGAGAGTGAGGGAATGGATATGTGAGCCCATCACGGAATGGGTGCGGATGGATGAAGCCTCCTTCGCCACGGCAGCGCTCCCATCAGCCCCCCCCCCCCCCCCCCCCCCCCCCCCCCGATGAAACGCACATCCAGCCCAGTGATGGTAGGTGGAATCAGATGAGGCAACATTTTTGTCTGACCGAGATGTCCCCCATTTCTCCCATCTGCGGAAACCACAGGTTCCCAACAGCCATGCCAGACACCACCTTCAAAAAATGGAGACAGGACTGGGGGACGCTGACGGTCAGGGACTTTTACATGGGGCACAGACCAGCGACACTGGGCGAACTGACGGAGGAGCTGGAACTACTGGCAGGACAGAAACTTAGACACTTACAGGTAAAGCACTTCCTCCGGAAGGAGACAGTAGGATGTCCTGGGGGTCACATTACTAGGGGACCTGATAAACACGGACAGTAAGGAAGAGGGAAACTGCGGGAAAATCTACGGACAGCTACTGGACAATGCGAGACTGCCACTGGATGAAGCCAGACTGAAATGGAGAGACGAACTAGGGACAGAAGTGGGTTGGGGACCCAGCAGTGAAGCATGAGCAGGGCCAACTCCACCTCCTCCTGCCTAAGGCTCAGCCTCATGCAGCTCAGTGCAGTGGTGCACAGAGCATACCCAATCAGAACCCTAATCAATAGGTTCTTCCACGAGATGGAGGATAAATGGCAGCACGGTAGCCTTGTGGATAGCACAATTGCTTCACAGCTCCAGGGTCCCAGGTTTGATTCCAGCTTGAGTCACTGTCTGTGCGGAGTCTGCACATCCTCCCCGTGTGTGCGTGGGTTTCCTCCGGGTGCTCCGGTTTCCTCCCACAGTCCAAAGATGTGCAGGTTAGGTGGATTGGCCATGATAAATTGCCCTTAGTGTCCAAAATTGCCCTTAGTGTTGGGTGGGGTTACTGGGTTATGGGGATAAGGTGGAGGTGTTGACTTTGGGTAGGGTGCTCTTTCCAAGAGCCGGTGCCGACTCGATGGGCCGAATTCTGGGCACTGTAAATTCTATGATACTATGAAATGTCAATGGTGCCAGAGAGGCCCGGCCAACCACACACATAAGTTTGGGCCTGTCCCAGACTTTCAGGGTTCTGGTCAGCCTTCTCCAAAGCAATGTCCAAGATGGTGAGGGTGGAACCGTGCCCAAGAGTGGCGATCTTCGGGGTATCCGAACAGCTAGAGCTACACATGGGGAAGAGGGCTGACGCCCGAGCTTTCGTTCCCTAATCGCATGCCAGAGAATCCTTCTCGGCTGGCGATCAGCAGCACCACCCACAGCTGCGGGCTGGCTGGCAGACCCGGCAGAATCCCTCCACTTGGAGAAGATCAAATACACCATTCATGGTTTGGAAGAAGACTTCCTCAAAGTATGGGGACAATTCATCTGCCTCTTCCAAGATCTGTTCGAAGCCACCAGGGAAAAAAGTGAGAGATGGGAGAAGACAGACAGAAACACACAACTCTGAGGGAGGGGGGGGGGGGGGGGGGGGGGAGAGGAGGGAACTCAGGGGAACTACAGGGAGAAACACCAAGGGAGAGGAAGGGGGCAGAAGGACCCCCCCCCCCCTTCCAAACTCGCAAGGCAGGCAGCAGAAAACATAAAGGGAAATGGGAGAATATGAGCCAAGGGGAGTACACCCTGAATGGAAAGGGGGTTGCAGGGGGTGGGGGGGTGGGGGGGGGGGGGGGGAGGAAGACAGACAATATCAATATGTATATAAGAACCACGTGTGCTGTAAATATTAAAAGTAAAGTGTTACAGTATATAAATTGAAAATGTCTTTAAAAATATATTTTTTTAAAAGGATACACATGGATTAATCTGGGATAGTCAGTATGGATGTGCTGGGGGAAGGTCGTGTTTGACAAATTTGATAAAATTTGCTAATTGAGGTAACCAGGAGTGTTGATGAGGGTAATGCATTTGATGTGGTCTATATTGACTTTAGCATATTTTATCCCTCATGGCAGACTGGTGAAAAAAGTAAGGGCTCATGGGATCCAAGGCAAAGTGGCACATTGGATCAGAAATTGGCTGAGAGGCGGGAAGCAGAGGGCGATGGCACAGGGATATTTCTGTGACTGGAAGTCTATTTCTAGTGGGGTTCCGCAGGGCTCGGCACTGGGGCCTTTGCTATTTGTGATGTACTTAATGATTTGGACTGAAAGTAGAAGTCTGTGGATGACTGATAGAGCAGTAAATAACAAGGATAGTCATAGGTTGCAGGAGGATATCAATGGATTGTTCAGGTGGGTAGAGAAGTGGCAAATGGAATTCAACGCAAAGTGTGAGGTAATACACTTGGGGGGGGGGGTGCGAGCTAACGAGGATAATTATTACACCATGAATGGCTGGACCCTGTAAAGTACTGAAGATGAGCGTGACCTTGGAGTGCATATCCATAGATCCCTGGAGATGGTAGAGCAGGTTGATAAGATGGTTAAGAAAGCATATGGGATACTTGCATTTATTGGCCCAGTTATAGAATTCAGGAGCAGGGAGGCCGTGCTGGATCTCTATCAAACAGTTGATTGGACACAACTGGAGTACTGCGTGCATTATGGTCACCGCATTATAGAAAGGCTGTGATTGCACTGGAAGGCAGCAGAGAAGATTTGCCAGGATGGAGGGTCTGAACTATGAGGAAATATCATATGGGGCTGTTTTCCTTGGAGCAGCGAAGACTGGGAACATAACTGACAGAGGCGTATGAGATTCTGAGGGACATAGATCGAATGGATAAGAAAGCACTTTTTCCATTAGTAGAAAACAAAGATAAGCCCCTTAAACATCACTTGCGCATCTGCTCCCACCAGCTCCTCCAGCACCGATTTCCAGGAACCTACTACCCTCTGTGTAAAAAAAACTTCCCTCGCACATCTCCTCTAATCTTTGCTCCTCGCACCTTAAAACGATGTCCCCCAGTAATTGACTCTTCCACCCTGGGAAAAGATTCTGACTTGAGAAACCAATTACTATATCACCACGCAAACCCCATACTGTCATAATATACACACAAGTATATGATGGTGCACAGACAGGCAGTGATTGACACACAGGATGACCAATGTACACACAGAACACAGCAGCCAATCACCAGACAGGACACGACCACTATAAATTCAGAGGGCACTAGTTTTCCCCCTCTCTTGGGATCCAGCCTCTGAGACAGTCAGAGCCCGTGAGCAACAATTAGAACATACAGCATGTGGTAGTAAGATAGTCTGGTCAGGTTAGCCTCAGGTCTCCAGTCAACTCAGCATAGTGTCAACCCACAGTTTAAGTATGTATGATAGTTAAGAGTTCAATAAAATCGAGTTGCATTTCTTCAAGTGTTGGTAGCCTGTCTCTCTCACTGCTTCAGTAAACGCAGTCCTCACAGACCCAGTTTACCCAACGCATCACATACAATCAACGAGAGCAACCTCCTATACAGCGGCCTCCAGTAATTCTGCAACCTCCCTAGTAAGTGCACGTCCTAGCGCCGATTAGTACTCCCTTTTATGAATGGAAACCTGGTGGAAAGGCTTCTGTAGACAAAGAGCATGCGGGTGCTAGGTTTGCTACCCCAATGCTCGGCGGAGGTGGGGGACCCTCCACAGGGGCAGGCCGCCATGGGTTGGGGGAGGTGCTGGGAGGGCAACCGGGGGGTAACTGCTCGCGGCACCACCATGCCAATCCTGGATAGTGTTTAACCATTCTGGAGCAACCGTTGTCCCTGCCCATCTGCCCCACCGATCACTCATACCCCCCACCAACTGCTGAGGCCTCTGGCTGTGTGGCCGAAGGCTATTGCTGATACGGAATTGGCAATCATGGTTACGTGAGCACTTTACAGATGCCAAGTGGATAACCATGGGTGGGAGGGCCATGTAGCATATAGTAGTCATTGCCTAGCATTCAAATAAAATCTTGTGCTTGAACACTGTGAGAAGCAACACCACACACACAACAGCCAACATCCGAACATCCAGGGGATGGGACACAGCTCTGGTGACATGTCCAAGGATGGAGGATGGGTGAGCACCACAGGGAGGGGGAATGCCTGGAGATATGCCTGGATCTGGAGGTCGGTGCGCATTGCAGAAGAAACTGACAGAGGCATCATAATGGTTTATGCAAAAAGGAATTTAATGTGCTGTACTCCCACTCCCAGTGGTGCCGCCACCCAAACCCCCTCCCTAACCCCCCAATTCCTCTCCCCTCCCCCGGTGTCCTCAGTGATCCTCAACATGCCTTACCCTCCTAGCTCTACCACTACATCCAGGTGTTTCCCAGGATGCACATCTGAGGAGGAGGTAGTCAACCTTTGGTTTCCCTAATGGGAGTCCTTTGGCAGATTTGGGGCCAGAGGGCCTTCGCTCACTTGTCGGCGGCATAGCCATGCCACCCTGTCCCGTCTGCTGGCTGCAAGATTCTGCCTCATCAGAGGGGTAGAATTTAGGGAGCAGATAGCCCCCATTGCCACTCCATGTGATGGATCCAGGTTGGCATTCAGTTCTCCCTCCTCCCGGTCGCTGCCCTTAGTGCCCTGGGGTCCACCTTGGGTCGGAGGGGGAGCTGGTTCATGCCCTGGATGCCCCTGCATCATCTGGCTCTGCCAGCCCTGGTGGCTCCCCAAGGTCTACACCATTGTGTAAATGCTCTCAGTGATGATTCTCCGTGACTGGGACATGCTCTGCAGTGCATCAGCTATGTTCAACTGCGACTGGGACAAGCCCTGCAGCACTTCGGCCATGCCCATCTGAAACGGGACATGTTCCGCAAAACCAGTTGACAGCTACCGCCATGGTAGCACCATCTCAGTGGTGCCTTGTGACTCAATCTCCGGGACCCTCGGGGGAGCATCTCTCCTGGCCTCCACTGCGTCCAGGAGCCTCCCTAGGTCAGCATCCCCGAATGTTTGGGCTGTTCTCCTCGGTGTCATTTTTACGAGCTGGCTGAGGTTGGCTGAGCAAGTGCAACTTTAGTGCTGCTTGACCTTGTTAGCGGGGGGGCTGGCGAGCACGCTCCCGGTGAATCAACTGGCGAGCTGGCATTCGAGGCAGGAAACCTGTGAGGCACCATTAAGTGGACCAATTCATGTTGAATTGCGTTGCTGGGAAACCCGCAGCATTTCCCGCTCGCTAACACACTTAAAAATATTTCCAGAGAATCACGCCTATGTTCCAAGTGTGGCAAGCTAAGGTTCTAAAAAGCAGCAACATGACTTTCCCATGTCCTGGCCGATGAAGGCAAGCATGCAGTATGCCTTCTTGACCATATTCTCCACTTGCATTGCCACTTTCAGTGATCTATGGACCTATACATCCAGATCCCTCTGCCTGTCAGTACTCTTCAGAGTTCTGCCTTTACTGTATATTTGCCACCTGTGTCAGGCCTTCCAAAATGCATGACCTCACATTTCTCCAGATTAAACTCCATCCGCCATTTCTCCGCCCAAGTTTCAAACTGATCCATATCCTGCCATTTCCTCTGACAGTTCTTTCGCTATTTGCAATCCCACCAACCTTTGTGTTGTCTGCAAACTTAATAATCAGACCAGTTGCATTTTCGTCCGAAGCATTTATATATACTACAAACAGCAAAGGTCCCAGCACTGATCCCTGCAAACACCACTAGTCACAGCCCTCCATTCAGAAAAGCACCCTTCACTACTACCCTGTGACTTCCATGACCGAGCCAGTTCTGTAACCATCTTGCCAGTTCACCTCTGATCCCGTGCTACTGTTCCTTCTGTACCAGTCTGCCATGAGGGACTTTGTCAAAGGCTTTACTGAAGTCCATGTAGACAACAATAATTAAAATAAGAAAATTAATCTTTATTGTCACAAGTAGGCTTACATTGAAATGAAATTACTGTGAAAAGCCCCTGGTTGCCACATTCCTGCGTTTGTTTGGGTACAATTCAGAATGTCCAAATTACCTAACAGCACGTCTTTCGGGATTTGTGGGACGAAACTGGAGCACCCGGAGGAAACCCACGCAGACAAGGGGAGGACGTGCAGACTCCGCACAGACAGTGACCCAGCCGGGAATCGAAACTGGGACCCTGGTGTTGTGAATCCACAGTGCTAACCACTGTGCTACCATGCTGCCCTTCATCAACCATCTTCGTCACTTAGAGAGGTCAGGAGGCATAGATTTAAGGTAACAGGTGGAAGGCTATGAGGGAAGTAACATTCATGCCATTCAAGTAGCAAGCAATGAACAGAACAAAGAACAATACAGCATAGGAACAGGCCCTTCGCCAATCCAAGCCTCCACCAACCATGCTATCCATCTAATCTAAAACGTTCTGTACTCCGGGATTCCCATCCTATTCATGTATTTGCCAAGATGTCCCATAAACGTCATATTTGGAGAGTGCAGAGGAGGTTTGCCAGGATGTTGCCTGGTATGGAGGGTATTAACAATGAGGAGAGATTGAATAAACTGGGATTGTTCTTCCTAGAAAGACGGAGGCTGAGGGGCGACCTGATAGAAGTTTATAAAATTTTGAGGAGTATAGATAGGGTGAACAAATGGCGGCTTTTCCCAGGGCGGATATGACAGTTACAAGAGAGCACAAGTTCAAGGTGAGAGGGGATTGGTTCAATGGAGATGTACGGGGGAAGTTTTTTACACAGAGGGTGGTGGTGGCCTGGATTGCACTGCCAAATGAGGTGGTTGAGGCAGATCCATTAGCGATCTTTAAGACTTACCTGGATAAACAGACTGCGTATGGAAGGATACAATCGTTTGGTCTAGATAGAAGACGTGATCAGCGCAGGCTTGAAGGGCCAAAGGGCCTGTTCCTGTGCTGTACTGTTCTTTGTTTGTTATGTCCCTATGTGGAGAAGTTTTTTCACCCAGAGGGTGGTGGGAGTCTGGAACTCACTGCCTGAAAGTGTGGTTGCGTCAGAAACCCTCATAACATTTAAGAAGTATTTAAATATTCACTTGTGCTGCATAACCTTTCGGGGCTGGGGGCCAAATGTTGGAAACGGGATTACTGTAGTCAGATGTCTGTTGACTGGAGTGGACATGATGAGCCGAATGGCTTCTTTCTGCGTTGTAAATGTCTATGAATCTGTGAAAAAGCATCACCAGGGCTCCTGAGGCAGCACCTTCCAAACACGCAACCGTTACCTTCCAAAAGGATAAGGACAGCTGATATCTGGGGATACAAACACCTAGTTCTCTCCAGATCACCAACATACTAACTTGATAATATATCACCGATCCTTCGCTGTCACTGAGTTAAAATCCTGAACTCCTCCATCAGGTGGACTGTAGCAGTTCAAGAAGGGGGGCTTACCACAACCTTTTGAAGGGCATCTAGGGACAGGTAATAAATGCTGGTTTAGCCAGTGATGCATACATCCAATAAAGTAATTTTTAAAAACTGCTACCACATTCAGCGTGAGATAGAATCCCTACAGTGCAATCAACCCATCGGGTCTGCACCGACCCTCTGAAAGAGCACCTTACTTAGGCCCACTCCCCCACCCTATCCCTGTCTTTGGACATTTAGGGGTAATTTAGCATGGAGAATACACCTCACCTGCACATCTTTGGACTATGGGAAGAAACTGGAGCATCCGAAGAAAACCCACACATTTAATTTCACCTAATTTCAGAAGGACATGGAAGCTTTGGAGAGAGTGCAAAGAAGGTTCACTAGGATATTGCCTGGCCTCGTGGATGTTCGTGGAGGGGCTGGTTTAGCTCACCAGGCTAAATAGCTGGCTTTTAAAGCAGGCCAGCAGCACGGTTCGATTCCCGTACCAGCCTCCCCGGACAGGCGCCGGAATGTGGCGACTAGGGGCTTTTCACAGTAACTTCATTGAAGCCTACTCGTGACAATAAGCGATTTTCATTTTTCATTCATGTTGGCTATGAGGTTGAATAAACTAGGTTTGTTATCACTGGAAAGACGGAGGCTGAAGGGAGACCTGATAGAAGTCTCAAAATTATGAGCGGCATAGACAGGGTGGATAGTCAGAGGCTTTTTCCAGGGGCGGAAGTGTCAATTACAAGGGGGCCCAGGTCCAAGGTGAGAGGGGGAAAGTTTAAGGGACATGTTCATTAATGTCTCTTAAGTTTTTCGCTTAGAGAGTGGTGGGTGCCTGGAATACACTGCCAGAGGATGTGGTGGAAGCAGGCCCATTAGCATCATTTAGGAGGCATCTGGCTGAACACATGAATAGGGAGGAAATAGAAGGACACGGACCAAGTGAGGGCATCATGATCGGCACAGGCTTGGGGGCCGAAGGGCTTGTCCCTGTACTGTACCTTTCTTTGTTCTTTGTTCTTTAGATACAGGAAAAAGTGTGCAAGCTCCACACAAGTCACCCAAGGCCAGTATCAAACCTGGGTTTCTGGTACTGTGCTAACCATTGCGGCACCATGTTGCCCTCTAACTCCAAATTCCTAGTGGTGTAGTGGTAATGACATTGGGCTAATAATCCAACAGTCCCGGCTAATGCTGTGGGGACACATGTTCAAATGACACCATAAACTCTGATGGACTTTAAGTTCAATTGATTGATAAATTCAATTAATAAATGTGGAATTGAAAGCCAATCTGAGTGAGACTGTTTAGAAGCTATTGTTATAAAAACCACAAATGATTCATTAATGGGCAGCATGGTAGCATGGTGGTTAGCGTCAATGCTTCACAGCTCCAGGGTCCCAGGTTCGGTTCCCGGCTGGGTCACTGTCTGTGCGGAGTCTGCACGTCCTCCCCGTGTGTGCGTGGGTTTCCTCCGGGTGCTCCGGTTTCCTCCCACAGTCCAAAGATGTGCGGGTTAGGTGGATTGGCCATGCTAAAATTGCCCGTAGTGTCCTAAAAAGTAAGGTTAGGGGGGGGTGCTGTTGGGTTACGGGTATAGGGTGGATATGTGGGCTTGAGTAGGGTGATCATTGCTTGGCACAACATCGAGGGCCGAAGGGCCTGTTCTGTACTGTACTGTTCTATGCCTATGTTCTATGTCCTTTAGTGAAATAAATCTGCCATTCTTGCCCGGTCTGGTCTACATGTGACTGCAGACCCACAGTTCGCCATACTACTGCAGAAAAGTCAAAGGACTGTAGTGGTTCAAGGTGGTGGCTCACCTTCTCAAGGGCCTTGCTAGCACAATCCATATCCTATGAAATAATAAAATGTAGCAATGTTTCCTAAATTTACTTCTGAAAGGCCTGGTGCCATGTTCATGATCCCTGGCCGACAGCAAATTTTCTCTTCACTCCCCGAGATGTCTTGAAAACTTTGATCAAATCATTCTTTTGCCATGCAGATTCCAGGAAATAGAAGCCTTGTTTCAATAGGAGTCCAGGTATCATTCAGGCAAAATACATTTCACTCTCTCCCGCAGTCTGTACTTGCTAAACTGAGGTTTTTAGAACAGGTCTCAAACAGCCTAACCCAGTGAATTTCTATTTTTTTCCCCAGAAGCCACTGTTGCCAACCTTCATGACTTTTGGGACACACGGCGGCCGCCCTTCACGACCCACATCTGCTGACGTTCGAGACCCACGCCGGCCAACCTTCGCAACCCACACAAGCCAGCTTTCAGGACCCACACCGGCTGATCTTTGCCATGTTCGCTTACTTTTAATGAGAATGGGAGCCAGCTTGGACCTCACGATCTCACTTGAATCAGGTTTAAAGGAGCAGAGGGCAATCCGCATATTAGGTGCAGACTTCAGCCATTCCTTTATTTCATCTTTATGAAAATGGAAAATCCAATCTCACACAGGTAGGTCGTCATGAAGAGCAAAAATAACAGAACATGTGTTTTACTTAGCACTGGATGCTCCTGGGAGCTACTATACCAGGATACTGACAGCCTCATGGGCTTTTGCCGTGTTTTTAATGTGGTATCATAGGTCAGCTACAGCAGCGTCATATTTTAATTTGGAGTCAGCACTGTTAATAGCTGATTATGGGGTCCCAAGCTCAAAAGGAATTTTTCACCCACCACTTTCCTTTCAAAATCTGAAACTTCTCTCATTTACTAGTACTTCCCACATATAACACACATGGGCTTTGTATCCTTGTTTGCATTGGCACAATTGACAAAGCCATATCTTAAAAAATCATCTTTACACAGCTTTGTTCCCACATTAAGTTTGTTCTTTGTAGGCTGTTAACCAGAGGCCCTCTAACTAACACTACTCTACCCCACCCTGGATTCTCCTGAAGCTCTCTCCAGCACATTCCGGTGTGAGATCCTGTCCAGTAGGTACACTGCCTATTTGTGTCTCTGGCCGTCTCTTGTTGGAAGAAAATGTGTTCGGACCCTCCCAAGTTACTGGCAACCTCTAGCTATTCATCATTTAGAAAGTACGTTGTTCTATCCTTCTGAATCTCAAAGTGAATTACCACACATTGACGTACATTTGAATGTATTTGTTACAGTTCGACCCATTAACTTAATGTGCTAATGACTCACATGTAATTTTATGCTTCCATCTAGAATGCTTGCAATACTGTCTATCTTTGTGTCATCAGCAATTTTGTTTTGGTGACTTTCTATCCCTTTTCTGCAGCAAAATTTCCTCGAATCAAGAAAGGGACAGACCACATTGGTTAATCAATGGGTAATGATCCAGGATTAGTTGACAGCCTATTTGATGGTTGAAAATTTATTTAACAGAGACCAGAATATGACCAAGTTCAATGTAGTTTTTGAATACAGAAATGTAAAGCAGCCACTAAGATTCCAGGTTTTGGGAAGGTTGACTCTGTGATGTGCAACAATAAATGACAAAAATAATAAAACATAAACTGCTGGAAAAAGCCAATGGCCTGAATTCTCCATTTCCCTGATTGGCTGAAAGGGAGGCTGGGCTAAATTTGAATATCTGTGGAGTTACCAATTTAAACTACTATTTTGAATTTGATTTAAATTGCTATTTTTAATTTGATTTAAAGTTAAATATGACACAAAGCATCTTTCAAAAGTTTAATTTCAAAATTTTAATTTATAGGGATAAGTCATGGCAGGACAGCTCCAAGCCATGGTTTGCTCCTCTTGCTCCATGTGGAAGGCTGGGGACAGTTCCAGTCCCAGGGTCAGCATGTGTGCAGGAACTGTCTCCAGTTAAAGCTCCTGGAAGCTCAAGTTTCAGAGCTGGAACGGCAACTGGGGACACTGTGAAGCATCCGCGAGTTGGAGAGCATCGTGGATAGCACACATAGAGAGGTGGTCACACCGCAGGTTCAGACTCCGCAGGCATGAAGCGAATGAGTGACCACCAGACAGAGCAAGAGAGCTGGGCAGGTAGTGCAGGAATCTTCTGTGGCCATTCCCCTGCAGAACGGATATACCGCTTTAGATACTGTTGAGGGGAATGGCCTCAGGGGAAAACAGCAACAGCCAAACTCGTGGCACCACAGTTGGTTCTGCTGTAGAGGGGAGGGGTAATAAGTGTGACAGTGCAATAGTTATAGGGGACTCAATTGGACAGGCGTTTCTGTGGCCGCAAACAAGACTCCGCAAATGTTGCCTACCTGTCTCGGTACGGGTACAGGACATTCTGGAGGGGGAGGGTGAACAGCCAGTGGTCGTGGTACACATCGGTACAAACGACAAAGGTAAAAAAAGGGATGAGGTCCTTGAAACAGAATACAGGGAGCTAGGAAGGAAGTGAAGAAATAGGTCCTCAAAGGTAGTGATCTCATGATTACTACCGGTGCCACATGCTAATCAGAGTAGAAATGACAGGATATATCGGATGAATACGTGGCTCAAGAGATGGTGCCAGGGGAAGAGTTTCGGTGACCGGTTCTGGGGGAGGTGCGACCTGTACAAACTGGACGGGTTACACCTGGGCAGGACTGGTACTGATGTCCGAGGGGGGTTATTTGCTAGAGCGGTTGGGGAGCTCTAACCTAAGGGGTTGAGTGAATATCAGGTAAGCTCTTTCTTTCTTTCTTTCTTTTTCTTGTTTTATCTGCATGTTATCTAGAGGGGATGGCAGGGAAGGCAGTGCAATGTTCCTCCTGCAGAATGTTTGAGGTGAGGGACACTGTCAGTGTCCCTGCTGATTTCACCTGTGGGAAGTGCACCCATCTCCAGCTCCTCAAAAACCGTGTTATAGGGAACTGGAGCTGCAGCTGGGTGAACTTCGGATCATTCGGGAAGTAGAGGTGGTCATAGATAGAAGCTTCAGGGATGTAGTTACTCCGAAGAATGAAGATAGATGGGTGACGGTGAGAGGGGCTGGGAGGAAGCAATCAGTACAGGGATCCCCTGTGGTCATTCCCCTTAGTAACAAGTATACCGCTTGTCAGTCCCTGTTGCTCAGAAGGGAAGGGGGGAGAGGATTAGAGCATGAGTCATTGGGGACTCCATAGTTAGGGGGACAGATAGGATATTCTGTGTGAACGAGAGAGCCTCGCGGTTGGTGTGTTGCCTACCAGGTGCTAGGTTCCGTGATGTCTCGGATCGTGTTTTCGGGATCCTTAAAGGGGAGGGGAAGCAGCCCCAAGTCGTGGTCCACATAGGCACCAACGACATAGGTAGGAAAAGGGATGGGGATGTAAGGCAGGTATTCAGGGAGCTAGGGTGGAATCTTAGAGCTAGAACAAACAGAGTTATTATCTCTGGTTGTTACCCAGGGGCTGTTTAGCGCAGGGCTAAATCTCTGGCTTTGAAAGCGGACCAAGGAAGACAGCAGCACGGTTCGATTCCCGTAACAGCCTCCCCGAACAGGCGCCGTAATGTGGCGACTAGGGGCTTTTCACAGTAACTTCATTTGAAGCCTACTCGTGACAATAAGCGATTTTCATTTCATTTCATTTCATTACCCGTGCCACGTGCTAGCGAGATGAGGAATAGGGAGAGAGAACAGTTGAACACATGGCTACAGGGATGGTGCAGGAGGGAGGGATTCAGATACCTAGATAATTGGGGCTCATTCTGGGGTATGTGGGACCTCTACAAATGGGATGGTCAACACCTGGACCAGAGGGGTACCAATATCCTGGGGGGGGGGGGGGGGGGGGGGGGGGATATTTGCTCATGCTCTTCGGGAGGGTTTAAACAAATTCAGCAGGGGCATGGGAACTTGAATTGTAGCTTCAGTGTACAGGAGGTTGAGAGTAGTGAGGTCATGAGTAAGGTTTCAAGGTCGCAAGAGTGTACCGGAAGGCAGGAATGTGGTTTGAAGTGTGTCTACTTCAACACCAGGAGCATCTGGAATAAGGTGGGTGAACTTGAGCATAGGTTTGTACCTGGGACTTCAATGTTGTGGCCATTTTGGAGACATGGATAGAGCAGGGACAGGAATGGTTGTTGCAGGTTCCGGGGTTTAGATATTTCAGTAAGCTCAGGGAAGGTGGTAAAAGAGGGGGAGATGTGGCATTGTTAGTCAAGGACAGTATTACGGTGGCAGAAAGGACGTTTGATGAGAACTCGTCTACTGAGGTAGGATGGGCTGAGGTTAGAAACAGGAAAGGAGAGGTCACCCTGTTGGGAGTTTTCTATAGGCCTCCGAAAAGTTCCAGAGATGCAGAGGAAAGGATTGCAAATATGATTCTGGATAGGAGCGAAAGTAACATGGTTATGGGGACTTTAACTTTCCAAATATTGACTGGAAACGCTATAGTTTGAATACTTTAGATGAGTCAGTTTTTGTCCACTGTGTGCAGGAGGGTTTCCTGACACAGTATGTAGGTAGGCCAACAAGAGGCGAGGCCACATTGGATTTGGTACTGGGTAATGAACCAGGCCAGGTATTAGATTTGGAGGTCGGTGAGCACTTTGGTGATAGTGACCACAACTCAGTTATGTTTACTTCAGCGATGGAAAGGGATAGATATATACGGCAGGGCAAGAGTTATAGCTGCGGGAAAGGCAATTATGATGCAATTAGGCAAGATTAAGGATGCATAGGATGGGGAACAAAGCTGCAGGAGATGGGCTCAATTGAAATGTGGAGCGTGTTCAAGGAACACGTGTCCTTGATAAGTATGTACCTGTCAGGCAGGGAGGAAGTGGTCGAGCGAGGGTACCGTGGTTTACTAAAGTAGTTGAATCACTTGTCAAGAGGAAGAAGGAGGATTATGTAAAGATGAGACATGAAGGTTCAGTTAGGGCGCTCGAGAGTTACACGTTAGCCAGTAAGGACGTAAAGTGAGAGCTAAGAAGAGCCAGCAGGGGACATGATTAGTCCTTGGTAGGTAGGATCAAGGAAAACCAGAAAGCTTTCTATAGGTATGTCAGGAATAAAAGAATGTCTAGGGTAAGTGTAGGGCCAGTCAAGGATAGTCATTGGAAGTTGTACGTGGAGACCGTGCGGCGCTAAATGAATATTTTTCGTCAGTATTCACACAGGAAAAAGACAATGTTGTCGAGGAGAATACTGAGATACAGGCTACTAGACTAGACGGGATGGAGATTCTTAAGGAGGGAGTGTTAGTAATTCTGGAAAGTGTGAAAATAGGTAAGTCCCCTGGGCCGGATGGGATTTATCCCAGGATTCTCTGGAAGCTAGGGAGGAGATTGCAGAACCTTTGGCTTTGATCTTTATGTCATCATTGTCTCCTTTAATAGTGCCAGAAGACTGGAGGATAGCAAATGTTGTCCCCTTGTTCAAGAAGGGGAGTAGAGACAACCCCGGTAACTATAGACCAGTGAGCCTTACTTCTGTTGTGGGAAAAGTCTTGAAAGGATTATATGAGATAGGATTTATAATCATCTAGAAAGGAATAATTTGATTAGAGATAGCCAACACGGTTTTGTGAAGGGTAGGTCGTGCCTCACAAACCTTATTGAGTTATTTGAGAAGGTGACCAAACAGGTGGATGAATGTAAAGCAGTTGATGTGGTGTATATGGATTTCAGTAAAGCATTTGATAAGGTAGGCTATTACAGAAAATACAGAGGCATGGGATTGAGGGTGATTTAGCGGGCTTGGATCAGAAATTTGCTCGCTGTAAGAAGACAGAGGGTGGTGGTTGATGGAAAATGGACAGTGCCTGGAGTTCAGTTACTAGTGGTGTACCACAAGGATCTGTTTTGGGGCTACTGCTGTTTGTCACTTTTATAAATGACCCGGAGAAGGGCGTAGAAGGATGGGTGAGTAAATTTGCAGATGACACTAAAGTCGGTGGAGTTGTGGACAGTGCGGAAGGATGTTGCAGGTTACAGAGGGACATAGATAAGCTGCAGAGCTGGGCTGAGAAGTGGCAAATGGAGTTTAATGCAGAAAAGTGTGAGGTGACTCATTTTGGAAGGAGTAACAGGAAGACAGAGTACTGGGCTAATGGTAAGATTCTTGGCAGTGTGGATGAGCAGAGAGATCTCGGTGTCCATGTCCATAGATCCCTGAAAGTTGCCACCCAGGTTCATAGGGTTGTTAAGAAGGCGTATGGTGAGTTAGCTTTTATTGGTAGAGGGATTGAGTTTCGGAGCCATGAGGTCATGTTGCAGCTGTACCAAACTCTGGTGCGGCCGCATTTGGAGTATTGTGTGCAGTTCTGGTCGCCGCATTATCGGAAGGATGTGAAAACATTGGAAAGGGTGCAGAGGAGATTTACCAGAATGTTGCCTGCTATGGAGGGAAGATCTTATGAGGAAAGGCTGAGGGACTTGAGGCTGTTTTCGTTAGAGAGAAGAAGGTTAAGAGGTGATATAATAGAGGCATACAAGATGATCAGAGGATTAGATAGGGTGGACAGTGAGAGCCTTTTTGCTCGGATGGTGATGGCTAGCACGAGGGGACATAGCTTTAAATTGAGGGGAGATAGATATAGGACAGATGTCAGAGGTAGGTTCTTTACTCAGAGAGTAGTAAGGGCATGGAATGCCCTTCCTGGAACAGTAGTGGACTCGCCAACATTAAGGGCATTTAAATGGTCATTGGATAAACATATGGATAATAATGGAATAGTGTAGATGGGCTTTAGAGTGGTTTCACAGGTCGGCGCAACATCGAGGGCCGAAGGGCCTGTACTATTTCATATACTATTTCTATCTAATATGCCAGGGGGGTGGGAACCTATGCAAGGAGTCAGAGAAAGAGGGAGCAAGGACAAAAACAAAAGGTAGAAAAGTAAATAAGAAAAGTGACAGGTCAGCGCCCCTCCCCACCCCCCTCCGGCGATTCTCCAGTCCCCGATGGACCAAGTGGCCGACGATTTTGGCTGAGTCCTACCGGCGTGGATTACTCACCTCCCACACGGCGGAACCTGGAAGGTGAGTGTGCAGGGGCCGTCCTGGAGGGGGGCGGGGAGAGCCGACCCCGGAGGGGGGCACTGTTGTTTCACAGCGCCAGGGACCCAGATTCAATTCCCGGCTTGGGTCACTGTCTGTTCAGAGACTGCATGTTCCCCAATCGGCCAAATGCTTCTGCACTGTAAATTCTACCTGCCTGCGTCTGCTGGTGCTGGATGCTTGCCGACATACCCTCATGTAGTCCCTGCTCTGCAACTGCATCGCCACAATCGGGGTGCCAGCCATTCCAGAGGCCCAAAACCTGTCTGGATGGCAGCTGGTCTCTGGGGTCGGCAAACTCCCCGACAGTCCGCCCCCTCGGAGTTCCTACCTCCACCTGATGTACCGGATCAGCTATGTGGTGCGCACCAGATAGTGTCCCAGGGGCCTCTTCACTAAAGTGTTCAATTGAGGTGAGTGTCTCTAGGATGGTGGAGAATGTTGGAGACAGCTGTGACGGGAAGTCAGTGTCAACATCGGAATCGAGCTCCGGGGTGTCCTGCGTCTCGGGTTGAGGGCTGCTGTCCGAGCTGCTGTTCTCCTCACCACTCAGCTCACGGAGGGGCTCCAGCCATGGAACTGGCTGGGGGAGAGGGACACCGAATGGACCTGCCCCATCACAAGCAGGTCTTGCAAGACACAAGACAAGACGCATGATTAGAGTGGGGGTGAGGGTGATGCTGAGAATGAGGGTGGGTTGGGGGTTGAAACACGTGGCCTGGGGAACCGCGACTCAGCAGGATCTCACTTTCTTGTCGGCGGCTGGCCTCCGCCCCGGCGACCTCCCTTACCTCTGGGCTGCCGACCACGTCCAGGGCCATTATGAGAGGCCGCAAGACTGGCGGTCCCCTCCAGTTTTCTGTGGGGGGAACAGAAAATGCACAGTATTAGACAGTCCGACGCAAGCAGCCCAGGGAGTGGTTAGCCGGTGGCCACGGAAGCCGGTATCATAGATCATAGAATTTACAGTGCAGAAGGAGGCCATTCGGCCCATCGCGTCTGCACCAGCTCCTGGAAAGAGCACCCTACCCAAGGTTAACACCTCCACCCTATCCCCAAAACCCAGTAACCCCACCCAACACTAAGGGCAATTTTGGACACTAAGGGCAATTTATCATGTCCAATCCACCTAACTTGCACATCTTTGGACTGTGGGAGGAAACCGGAGCACCCAGAGGAAACCCACGCACACACGGGGAGGAAGTGCAGACTCCGCACAGACAGTGACCCAAGCCGGAATCGAACCTGCGACCCTGGAGCTGTGAAGCGATTGTGCTATCCACAATGCTACCGTGCTGCCTGGCAGCTGGCAGCTGGTGCAGGATGGGGGTTCAGCTGCCCTTGGGGTGGGGGCTGCTGTAGCTTTCCGTGTGTGTGGGACGGGGATGTGTGCCAGGGGCACAATGTTGCCTACTCACCCTGGCTGCCTGGAGGAAGTCCGGACAGTGTTGCTCACGGCGCTGACCGGCTCTGTCACCTGTGCCCCGGCACGGCAAATGGCAGCGGCTGGCAGCCTCTTTCCCGGATGGGATACAGAGTCAACCCCTCTTCACCTCAACCAGGAAGGTATGCAGCTCGGTATCCATGAAACGGGTGAAGCTCTCCTTCCTGCCATCTTGTTGGCTGGGATGGGGTGTGTGGGGAGTGAAGTGTGTATGTGCAGCTGCAGCTTGTCAGACTGCTGAGGGTCAATCTTGGACCCGGTGAATCCGGCACCGTTTCCCATTGGAATCGATTGTGTTCCACGTGGCACCGATGCTAGCCCCTAAACTTGGGCTGGTTTAGCTCAGTGGGCTAGACACTGCTGGTTTGTAATGCAGAATAAGGCCAGCAGCGTGGGTTCAATTCCCGTACCAGCTTACCCGAACAGGCGCCGGAATGTGGCAACTAGGGGCTTTTCGCAGTAACTTCATACTTGTGACAATTAAATATTATTATTATTAAACAGTTGCTGAAACGGCCCAGGTGCTTCGCTAGATTTACTGTCATGGAACTCCACGGATCCTGTGCCGGCAACAGCAGGAACGGAGAATCCCGCCAAATGTTTCCGCTGGGACTGAATAGCATGCGATTCGCATTTCCGTTCAGGGCGCTATCTGTTCCGTGATTCAGGTCATGCAAATGGGCCAGCACTCTCCCAGCGTGAATTGAAAGCAATTCCAAGTCCAGCGGGCAGTGTAACCACGGGCTGCGATTAGCGCTAAAGAGCCGGGCAGCCTCTTTTTAAGCTCTCCACTGACCACACAGCCACGAATATGATTCTGTGAAGACCTGCCCCCCTGAGTTCGGGAGTCCAAGTGGACCCATTGCTCAATACCAATGAGGAGAGTAGGGACACCCTCTTCCACAGGGCTGTAGATTACCGCCCTCCTGAACAGTGCATGGCAAATGGTGGCAGAGACAGTCAGTGCTGCCAGCCTCACCAGGCGGAGACAGATCCTGAGGGGTGGGGGTCACTGGTGAGATCTATGCCCTGGAAGGAGCAGAGAATTAGGGAGGGTTCCAAAGGCCAGGGTGTAGGTGTCCTCTGCTAATCCCCAGCTTCCTCTGCAGTGGGGCAGCGCTTCTGAGGTGTGCCAACACTTTGTAGGCCATTGATTGACCTTGGCCACACCCATCCCCTTGACGATACAGGTGGGGTCTGAGAGTTTTCTGATGTGGCCTGCGTGGTCTCTCACATCACCAGAGGCCCTCTGAGCATTCACAGGACACAATGAGCAGTCAGGAGCCTGTAAATAGCACCAAAGAGGTGCATTTAAATCCACATACTGCAGCAATGGCCGTCTGAGCCAGGGCACCCCGATCCCGAGAGGGACACCCTGACTCCACGGACTTGGCACCAACTTATTTCCTGCTACTGCCCCCGGCCTAGTTAGCCACCCCCGAGCAAGCCCAAAAATATTTGAGGGGTCTTGAGAATTTTTTTTTAGCCTCCTGCTGTCCCTCAGCAGTCATGGCGCCCAGTCCCCGCTTGTAAATACGTGCACCAATTCACGTTCGTGAGACGTCTGCCTGAGAGGGGCAGTGCATTGCGAAGGGGTGGAGCATAAAGTGCCCAAGACTCTAATGATAATTAAATCCATGCAAATGATGGTTTTGGATGGACCCACGGCAAACTTTGATAACGTCGCCAGCAAGGGACCGGAGTATAGCGATGGAATGGGCACCGGGGGCAAACGCGTTTTCCATTTTACACGATTCTCCGCCCGATTGAAACTTCTCGCTGGTCACCAAGTGGAGAATTCAACCCAATGGGGAGAAGTCTCCCTTCATGTCCAAGGCGGGTTTGGTAGCTGGCAGCAAGGGCCAAAAAAGCTAGAAACCCACCAGTGTAAAACCAAATTGCAATTCTTCCAATGGCGGGTTAATCACAGTCTTTCTGCTGAAGGGTGGACAAATTCCATTTGCATTCATTTGAATCTCATGAACACTTATTAAAACAGTTGCCCACCAGCATCCAGCGAAGCTTTCAATCTTGCATCACACCTGCAGGGAATTACATCAGAAAGAAATTATGATGAGGGACATGGACAGAGTGGATAGTTAGAAGCTTTTTCCCAGGATGGAAGAGTCCATTCCTGGGGGACTTAGGTTTAAGGTGCGAGGGGCAACGTTTAAAGGTGATGTGCAAGAGAAGTATTTTACACAGAGGGTAGTGGGTGCCTGAAACTCGCTGCCGGAGGAGGTGGTGGAAGCAGGTACGATAGGAGCGTTTAAGGGACCTTTGGCCAAATGCATGAATAGGATGGGAATAGAGGAATGTGAGCCCCGGAAGTGTAGAAAGTTTTAAGTTTGACGGGCAGCATGGTTGGCGCAGGCTTGGAGGGCCAAAGGGCCTGTTCCTGTGCTGTATTTTTCTTCATTGTACATTCACCTGAGGGGGGAGCTGCACTCCGAAAGCTTGTGTTTGAAACAACCCTGTTGGACTTTAACCTGGTGTTGTAAGACTTCTTACTGTACTTATCTTTGTTCTTTGTACGTCAGTCCAACGCAATTCTTAATGAATGGTTTGTTAGAATCCTTGCAGTGCAGAAGGAGGCTGTTCGGTCCATTGAGTCTGCACTAACCCTCCACGGAGCACTTTACCCAGGTCCACCCCATCCCCGTAACATAACCTGCACATCCCTGGACACCAAGGGGTAATTTAGCATGCCCAATCCACCTAATTTGCACGTTTTTGGACTGTGGGAGGAAACTGGATAATTTGGAGAAAATCCACGCAGACACGGGGAGAACGTGCAGACTCCACACATTCATCCAATGCTGAAATTTAACCAGGATCCCTGCATTGTGGTATTTTGAGTTATGAGGCAGCAGTGCTCCGCTATGGCATGCACAAGGCAGCCTTCAATTCGCCAGGGACTTTGGGGTCAGTGCAATAACTTTCTGTCATAATGCTGCACTGCCCCTGATGCACTTTACACCACTCTGCCACGGCAGACCGGTTCCTGCCTCCATCTCCATGCTGAATTGATCTTCATGCTGGACTCATTTACCCTCCTGTGTCACCATCTCAGTTCCGTACAGCGCCTGCAGTTGCGGAGTACTGAGGTTTCCTTCATCCCCCTCGTGCTACACACCAGTGTCTATCTGGTCAGTGCTGTGCTGTGGGATCCTTGAGGAGGAGTTTATAGAATGCGATAGAACAGTATGTAATGGAACCTACGAGAGAACAAGCAATCTGAGATCTGGTTCTGTGTAATGAGACAAGATTGATGAATGATTTCATAGTTGGGGATCCTCTCGGAAGGAGCGATCACAATATGGTGGTATTTAAAATACAGGTGGAGGGTGAGAATGTAAAATCAATCACTGGTGTTTTGTCCTAAAACAAAGGAGATTACAATGGGATAAGAGAAGGACTGGCTAAGGTGGACTGGGAGCAAAGACTTTATGTGGAGAACCTTCCAAGCAATTTTTCACAGTGCTCAGCAAAGGTTTATACCAATGAAAAGGAAGGGCGGTAGAAAGCGGGAAAATCGATCATGGATATCGAAGGAAATAAGGGAGAGTATCAAGTTGAATGAAAACACATACAAAGTGGCAAAGATTAGTGGGAGACTAGGGGATTGGAAAACTTTTAAGGGGCAACAGAAAACTTCTAAAAAAGATATAAAGAAGAGTGAGACAGATAATGAGAGTAAACTTGCTCAGAATATAAAAACAGTTAGTAAAAGTTTCTACAAATATATAAAACAAAAACGAGTGGCTAAGGTAAACATTGGTCCTTTAGAGGATGAGAAAGGAGATTTAATAATGGGAGATGAGGAAATGGCTGAAGACCGGAACAGGTTTTTTGGGTCGGTCTTCACAGTGGGAGACGCAAACAACATAGCAGTGACTGATGGAAATAAGACTATGACCTTGAGACGATTGCTATCACTAAGGAGGTAGTGATGGGAAAGCTGATGTGGCTAAAGGTAGACAAGTCTCCTGGCCCTGATGGAATGCATCCCAGGGTACATAGAACTGTACAGCACAGTACAGGCCCTTCGGCCCACGATGTTGTGCCCAACTGATCTGGAACTAAGATCAAATCAACCTACTCCCAATCATTCTAGTGCACTCCATATGCCTATCCAATAACCGCTTGAAAGTTCCTAAAGTGTCCGACTCCACTACCATAGCTGGGAATGCGTTCCATGCCCCAACCACTCCCTGATTAAAGAACCTCTCTGACATCGCTCCTATATCTTCCACCATGAACCTTACAGTTATGCCCCCTTGTAACAGCTAAATCCACCCGAAGAAAAAGTCGCTGAACGTCTACTCTATCTATCCCTCTCATCATCCTATACACCTCAACTAAGTCACCTCTCATCCTCCTTCGCTCCAATGAGAAAAGCCCTAGCTCCTTCAACCTTTCCTCATAAGACCTACCCTCCAATCTAGACAGCATCCTGGTAACTCTCCTCTGCACCCTTAGGGAAGATGTTTTCAAGATAAAGATAGATAGTTTTTTGAAGAATAAAGGGATTAAGGGTTATGGTGTTCGGGCAGGAAAGTGGAGCTGAGTCCACAAAAGATCAGCCATGATCCCATTGATGTGCCTTAGGTTATATGACATCAGTTTAAATTCACTTGTACCAAGAAAACTTGACTACTTTTCCCATCATGCCATTATTTGCTTCACACAATACCACACATTGAATGGCGGAGCAGGCTCGAATGGCCAGATGGCCTACTCCTGCTCCTAGTTCTTCTGGGTGCCTCATGGGTGGTGGGCTCAAGAGGGGAGGGGGAGGGTGGTTGAAGCAAGGAGCTTCCTCTTGAGGCTGCAAGCCTTTTTCCTCTGGTTCGCTGACATCCTGCACAGTCTATTGAAGATAGAGGGGTTGCAGACAATGATGGTATTTAAATATGGCACTGGACTGGTATTTAAATATGGCGCTGGGATCTGATGGCAGGCATTGAATCAACTACCAGGTGACACAGAGCGTAAAACGCCTGTGTATAATTAATGAGGTTCCAAATGCAGAATCTGATGTGGGATCCTGCCATTCCAGCTAGTGGGATAGGCACGTCCAGAATCACCCATCACTATTGTCTCAAAATGGGAGTATTCCACCCAGTGTTTCAAGTCCAGTATGATTTTTCTGCTGAAAATTTCCAACATCCATGGTTTTATTTTACTATCTACAGTAAACTGGGCAAAGCTGTTAATGGGTAAAACACCAAACAATCGATGGGAGGCCTTCAACAGAATTTAATGTTATCTGAACTAGTTTATACCGCTAAGCAGGAAGAACTCTGCCAAAAAACATCATTTGTAAACATATTTATATCAAATAATGCATGTCTGTTTTATGATTATAACTTCAGCAGGCTTCGGGAAATGTGGAGAAAAGAGGTGAGGAAATTAACCCTTAAATTGTCAATGTCGTCCTTCATCTTTTTACAGCTTTGAACCATTGGATGACTGTGCATGTAAACACCCTAAAAAAGCCATTAGAACATAGAACATTACAGCGCAGTAAGGGCCCTTCGGCCCTCGATGTTGCACCGACCCGTGAAACCATCTGAAGCCTAACTGACCTACACTATTCCATTTTCATCCACATGTCTATCCAGTGACCACTTAAATGCCCTTAAATTTGGCGAGTCTACTACTGTTGCAGGCAGGGCGTTCCACACCCCTACTACTCTCTGAGTAAAGAAACTGCCTCTGACATCTGTCCTATATCTACCACCCCTCAATTTAAAGCTATGTCCCCTCGTGTTGGTCATCACCATCCGAGGAAAAAGACTCTCACGGTCCACTCTATCTAACCCTCTGACGATCTTATATGTCTCTATTAAGTCACCTCTCAGCCTTCTCCTCTCTAACGAAAACAACCTCAAGTCCCTGAGCCTTTCCTCGTAAGACCTTCCCTCCATACCAGGCAACATCCTAGTAAATCTCCTCTGAACCCTTTCCAAAGCTTCCACATCCTTCCTATAATGTGGTGGCCAGAACTGCACGCAGTACTCCAGGTGCGGCCGCACCAGAGTTTTGTACAGCTGCAGCATGACCTCGTGGCTCCGAAACTCAATTCCCCTACTGATAAAGGCGAGCACACCAGAAGCCTTCTTAACAGCCCTATTAACCTGGGTGGCAACTTTCAGGGATTTATGTACCTGGATGCCGAGATCTCTCTGTTCATCTACACTACCAAAAATCTTGCCATTAGCCCAGTACTCTGCATTCCTGTTACTCCGTCCAAAGTGAACCACCTCACACTTTTCCGCATTAAACTCCATCTGCCACCTCTCAGCCCAGCTCTGCAGCTTATCTATGTCCCTCTGTATCCTATAACATCCTTCAGCACTATCCACAACTCCACCGACCTTCGTGTCATCTGCAAATTTACTAACCCATCCTTCTACACCCTCTTCCAGGTCATTTATAAAAATGACAAACAGCAGTGGCCCCAAAACAGATCCTTGCGGTACACCGCTAGTAACTGAACTCCAGGACGAACATTTGCCATCAACCACCACCCTCTGCCTTCTTTCAGCTAGCCAATTACTGATCCAAACCGCTAAATCACCTTCAATCCCATACTTCCGTATTTTCTGCAATAGCCTACCGTGGGGAACCTTATCAAACGCCTTACTGAAATCCATATACACCACATAAACCATTTTACCCTCATCCACCTGTTTGGTCACCTTCTCAAAAAACTCAATAAGGTTTGTGAGGCATGACCTACCCTTCACAAAACCGTGTTGAGTATCGCTAATCAACTTGTTCTTTTCAAGATGATTATAAACCCTATCTCTTATAACCTTTTCCAACATTTTACCCACAACCGAAGTAAGGCTCACAGGTCTATAATTACCAGGTTTGTCTCTACTCCCCTTCTTGAACAAGGGGACAACATTTGCTATCCTCCAGTCTTCCGGCACTATTCCTGTCGACAAAGACGACATAAAGATCAAGCACAAAGGCTCTGCAATCTCCTCCCTAGCATCCCAGAGAATCCTAGGATAAATCCCATCTGGCCCAGGGGACTTATCTATTTTTACACTTTCCAAAATTGCTAGCACCTCCTCCTTGTGAGCCTCAATCCCATCTAGCCTGGTCGACTGTACCTGAGTATTCTCTTCGACAACATTGTCTTTCTCCAGTGTAAACACTGACAAAAAATATCCATTTAACGCTTCCCTTATCTCCTCTGATTCCACACACAACTTTCCACTACTATCCTTGATTGGCCCTAATCTTACTCTCGTCATTCTTTTGTTCCTGATATACCTATAGAAAGCCTTAGGGTTTTCCTTGATCCTATCCGCCAACGACTTCTCGTGTCCTCTCCTCGCTCTTCTTAACTCTCCCTTTAGGTCCTTAATGGCTAACTTGTAACTCTCAAGTGCCCTAACTGAGCCTTCATGTCTCATCCTAACATAAGCCTTCTTCTTCCTCTTGACAAGTGCTTCAACTTCCTTAGTAAACCACGGTTCCCTTGCTCAACAACTTCCTCCCTGCCTGACAGGTACATTCTTATCAAGGACACGCAGTAGCTGCTCCTTGAAAAAGCTCCACATTTCAATTGTACCCATCCCCTGCAGTTTCCTTCCCCATCCTATACATCCTAAATCTTGCCGAATAGCATCATAATTCCCTTTCCCCCAGCTATAATTCTTGCCTTGCGGTATATACCTATCCCTGCCCATCGCTAAAGTAAACATAACCGAATTGTGATCACTATCACCAAAGTGCTCACCTACATCTAAATCTAACACCTGGCCGGGTTCATTACCCAGTACCAAATCCAATGTGGCATCACCCCTTGTTGGCCTGTCTACATACTGTGCCAGAAAACCCTCCTGCACACACTGCACAAAAACTGACCCATCTATAGTACTCGAACTATAGTATTTCCAGTCAATATTTGGAAAGTTAAAGTCCCCCATAACAACCACCCTGTTACTCTCTCTCCTGTCGAGAATCATCTTTGCAATCCTTTCCTCTACATCTCTGGAACTATTCGGAGGTCTATAGACAACTCCCAACAGGGTGACCTCTCCTCTCCTGTTCCTAACCTCGGCCCATACTACCTTAGTAGACGAGTCCTCAAACGTCCTTTCTGCCGCCATAATACTTTCCTTGATTAACAATGCCACACCCCCCCTCTTTTACCATCTTCTCTGTTCTTACAGAAACATCTAAATCCTGGAACCTGCTCTACCCATGTCTCCGAAATCGCCACAACATCGAGATCCCAGGTACCAACCCATGCTGCAAGCTCACCCACCTTATTCCGGATGCTCCTAGCGTTGAAGTAGACACACTTCAAACCAGCATCTTGTTTGCCGGTGCCCTCTTTCGAACTTTTAACCCTATCCCTGACCTCACTACTCTCAACATCCTGTACACTGGGACTACAATTTAGGTTCCCATCCCGCTGCTGAATTAGTTTAAACCCCCCCCCGAAGAGCACTAGCAAATCTCCCCCCCAGGATATTGGTACCCCTCTGGTTCAGGTGAAGACCATCCTGTTTGTCGAGGTCCCACCTACCCCAGAATGAGCCCATTGGTCATTGGTCAACCATTGGTCAACCATTCGGTCCATCTCTCACTGGAAGACCGAGACCCCATTTGTGACGCCAAAGGGAACTCTAAGGAAGTGATAGAGGCGGCCATCTGCTTCGAATGCAGTGTATTGGCGGTCCTCCAGGTGGATGGGGAGCTGGTGATAGGCGGACTTCAACTCAACTGTGGAGAAGACTCGATACTGCGCAATCTGGTTGACCATGTCATATATGCGTGGGAGGGGGTACGCATCGAGCTGCGTGTACCAGTTGATGGTCTGACTGTGGTTGATAACCATCCGGTGCTTCTCCCCAGTCTTAACTACCACCACTTGAGCTCTCCAGGGGCTGTTACTGGCCTCAATGACCTCCGTTGGACTTCCGACCTGATAAAGGTCTTGTCCTGTGCACTGTACTGTCTGCTCCTCGTGGTGACGTGCTTACAGTCCAGGGTGAGGTTTGCGAAAAGTCACCTTAAGGGTCGTGAGGTCACAGACGGCAGGGGTCCACCGAACTTCAGAATAAGGCTCTGGAGGTGGCATTGAAAATCGAGACCTCGTAACAGTGCGGCGCAGAGATGGGGGAGGAAGTAGAGCCTGAAGTTGCTGTACTCTACGCCCTGTACGGAGAGGGTCACGTGCAATACACCCGGATTTCCACGGAATGAGATCCGGGGGCCAGGGAGATTTTCTGGGTGATGGGGAGGACCGGGAGGGAGCAGCACCTTACCATAGCAGGGTGGATGAAACTTTCTGTGCTCCCGGAGTCGAAGAGGCAGGTCGTCTCATGCCCGTTGATTCTTACAGTTGTCGTAGTGGTCGCGAGTTTGGGGGGGCCGAGACTGATCGAGGGTGATGGAGGCGAGCTGCGGAAGTTGGTGGGAGGGCTGATCGGTGGTGGCGGAGGTATCGGTGGCCCGCGAACGACCAGGCGAGCAGGGGTCCCGAGGCATGGTCCAAGATGGCGGCGAAGATGGCGGCACCCATGGGGCACACATGGCGGACGACATCCAAGATGGCGCAGCCCACGGGCCGCACGTGGCGGGTGGTGGTGAAGATGGCAGCACCCCTGGATCGCACATGGGGGGTGCAGCAATGCTGGGCCTGGAACCGGCAGCGACCGATCGTGCCTGGCAAACAGAGACAAAGTGGCCCTTCCTGCCACACCTGTTGCTGCGCTGGGCAGCGTTGCGTGGGTTGCATATTCTGGCCACAAAAGTAGCATTTGGGACCTCCGGAGTTAGCTGGCTGCCGCGCGGCGCAGGCTTGCGGCATACCCGGGTTGGAAGGTGGTGGGGCCCAGGATGCCCACGAGGGTGCCGTGCACTCTAGATTGCAGGAGGCCACTTCTAGGGAGTTAGCGAGCTGCACAGTTCCTGTAAGGTTGAGCGTACCCCCTTCCAATAACCGCTGGCGAACGTAATTCGGCTTAATTCGTTCAAGAAAGGGAATAGGAATGGTTAATCTTACTTCGGTGGTCGGTAAGTTAATGGAAAAGGTCCTGAAGGGTAGGATTTATGACCATTTGGAAAGATGCAGCTTAATCCGGGATAGTCAACACGGATTCGTGAATGGTCTTGCCTCACAAATTTGATTGAATTCTTTGAGGAGGTAACTAAGTGTGTTGATGAAGGTAGAGCAGTTGATGTAGTATACATGGATTTTAGTAAGGCGTTTGATAAGGTCCCCCATGGTCGGCTCATGAAGAAAGTAAGGAGGTGTGGGATAGAGGGAAATTTGGCCAATTGGATAAGTAACTGGCTATCACATAGAAGATAGAGGGTGGTGGTGGATGGAAAATTTTTAGACTGGGATCAGTGCTGGGTCCTCTGCTATTTCTGATTTTTGTCAATGATTTGGATGAGGGGGCTGAAGGGTGGGTCAGTAAATTTGCTGTTGACATCAAGATTAACAATCATTTGCTGTTGACATAAAGGGACGATCCTTTAAAAAAGAGATGGGGAGCAATTTCTTCAGTCAGTGGCTGGTGAATCTGTGGAACTCTTTGCCACAGAAGGCTGTCGAGTCAAATTACTGAGTGTGTTTAAGACAGAGATAGATAGGTTCTTGATGAATAAGGGGATCAGTGTTATGGGGAGAAGGCAGGAGAATGGGGATGAGAAAAATATCAGCCATGTTTGATTCAGCTTCCATGTTCCGGCACTGCTGGCCGGTCTGGAGGGTATTGCTCGTGGCGTGTACTGCCTCTGCCACCTGCGCCCAGGCACAGCGATGGCTGGCAGCCTCTTATCTGACCTGGGGTACATAATCGCTTGCCTTGCCTATGCAGCGACCATGAGGGTCTCAAGCTCAGTGCCAGTTAATCTCGGGGCTGCATGTCTTGCTGCCATCTTGTTGGCCGGGATGGTGTGTGTGGGGAGCGCAGTGTGTATATGCGACTGCAGTATGTTGACAAATGTGAGGTTATCCATTTTGGTAGGAATAACAGCAAACGGGATTATTATTTAAACGATAAAATATTAAAGCATGCCGCTGTTCTGAGAGACTTGGGTGTGCTAGTGCATGAGTCACAGAAGGTTGGTTTACAAGTGCAACAGGTGATTAAGAAGGCAAATGGAATTTTGTCCTTCATTGCTAGAGGGATGGAGTTTAAGACGAGGGAGGTTATGTTGCAATTGTATAAGGTGTTAGTGCGGCCACACCTGGAGTATTGTGTTCAGTTTTGGTCTCCTTACTTGAGAAAGGACGTACTGGCGCTGGAGGGTGTGCAGAGGAGATTCACTAGGTTAATCCCAGAGCTGAAGGGGTTGGATTATGAGGAGAGGTTGAGTAGACTGGGACTGTAGTCGTTGGAATTTAGAAGGATGAGGGGGGATCTTATAAAAACATAGAAAATTATGAAGGGAATAGATAGGATAGATGCGGGCAGGTTGTTTCCACTGGCGGGTGACAGCAGAACTAGGGGACATAGCCTCAAAATAAGGGGAAGTAGATTTAGGACTGAGTTTAGGAGGAACTTCTTCACCCAAAGGGTTGTGAATCTATGGAATTCCTTGCCCAGTGAAGCAGCTGAGGCTCCTTCATTACATGTTTTTAAGGTAATGATAGATAGTTTTTTGAAGAATAAAGGGATTAAGGGTTATGGTGTTTGGGCTGGAAAGTGGAGCTGAGTCCACAAAAGATCAGCCATGATCTAATTGAATGGCGGAGCATGCTCGAGGGGCCAGATGGCCTACTCCTGCTCCTAGTTCTTATGTTCTTATGTTCTTATGTTATTTGTGTCTTCCACTGTGAAGACCAACCCAAAAAACCTGTTCAGTTCCTCAGCCATTTCCTCATCTCCCATTATTAAAACTCCCTTCTCATCCTCGAAGGGACCAATATTTACCTTAGCCACTCTTTTTTGTTTTATATATTTGTAAAAACTTTTACTGTCTGTTTTTATATTCTGAGAAAGTTTACTCTCATACTCTATCTTACTCTTCTTTATAGTTTTTTTAGTAGCTTTCTGTTGCCCCCTAAAGATTTCCCAGTCCTCTAGTCTCCCACCAATCTTTGCCACTTTATATGCTTTTTCCTTCAATTTGATACTCTCCCTTATTTCCTCAGATACCCACGGTCGATTTTCCCTCTTTCTACCGTCCTTCCTTATTGTTGGTATAAACATTTGCTGAGCACTGTGAAAAATCGCTTGGAAGGTTCTCCACTGTTCCTCAACTGTTCCACCATAAAGTCTTTGCTCCCAGTCTACCTAAGCTAGTTCTTCTCTCATCCCATTGTAATCCCCTTTGTTTAAACGCAGAAAGTATTTGATTTTACTTTCTCACCCTCCATCTGTATTTTAAATTCCACCATATTGTGATCGCTCCTTCCGAGAGGATCGCTAACTATGAGATCATGAATCAATCCTGTCTCATTACACAGGACAAGATCTAGGACCGCTTGTTCCCTCGTAGGTTCCATTACATACTGTTCTAGGAAACTATCGCGGATACATTCTATAAACTCCTCCTCAAGGTTGCCTTGACCGTCCTGGTTAAACCAATCGACATGTAGATTAAAATCCCCCATGATAACTGCTGTACCATTTCTACATACATCAGTTATTTCTTTGTTTATTGCCTGCCCCACCATAATGTTACTATTTGGTGGCCGATAGACTACTCCTATCAGTGACTTTTTCGCCTTACTGTTCCTGATTTCCACACAAATGGATTCAACCTTATCCTCCATAGCACCGATGTCATCCTTTACTATTGCCCGGATGTCATCCTTAAATAACAGAGCAACACCACCTCCCTTACCATCCACTCTGTCCTTCCGAATAGTTTGATACCCTCTGATATTTAACTCCCAATCGTGACCATCCTTTAAACATGTTTCAGTAATGGCCACTAAATCATAGTCATTCACGATGATTTGTGCCAGCAACTCATTTACTTTATTCCGAATACTACGAGCATTCAGATATAGTACACTTTTGTTGGTTTTTTTACCTCTGTTTTGACTCTTAACATCTCTAGTTTTATTCCTTTTAGTATTACTGGGCCTATTCACTGAGCTCCCCTCAGTCACTGTACCTTGTACTGTCACCCTTTTTGATTTTTGACAATGTCGTCTCTGCCTTGCACTTTTCCCCTTACTTCCTTTTGCTTCTGTCCCTGTTTTACTACCTTCCAACTTCCTGCATCGGTTCCCATCCCCCTGCCACATTAGTTTAAACCCTCCCCAACAGCTCTAGCAAAACCCCCCCTAGGACATTGGTTCCAGTCCTGCCCAGGTGCAGACCGTCCGGTTTCTACTGGTCCCACCTCCCCCAGAACCGGTTCCAATGCCCCAGGAATTTGAACCCCTCCCTCTTGCACCATCTCTCGAGCCACGCATTCATCCTATCTATCCTGACATTCCTACTCTGACTAGTTTGTGGCACTGGTAGCAATCCTGAGATTACTACCTTTGAGGTCCTACTTTTTAATTTAACTCCTAACTCCCTGAATTCCGCTTGTAGGACCTCATCCCGTTTTTTACCTATATCATTGGTGCCTATGTGCACCACGGCAGCTGGCTGTTCACCCTCCACCCCAGAATGTCCTGCAGCTGCTCTGAGACATCCTTGACCGTTGCACCAGGGAGGCAACACACCATCCTGGAGTCTCGATTGCGTCCACAGAACCGCCTGTCTATTCCCCTTACGATCGAGTCCCCTATCACTATAGCCCTGCCATTTTTCTTCCTGCCCTGCTGTGCAGCAGAGCCAGCCATGGTTCCATGAACCTTGCTGCTGCCTTCCCCTGGTGAGCCATCTCCACCAACAGTATCCAAAGCGGTATATCTGTTTTGTAGGGAGATGACCACAGGGGACACCTGCACTGCCTTCCTACTCTTTCTCTACTTTTGGTCACCCATTTGCTATCTCCCTCAGTAACTTTCACCTGCGGTGTGACCAACTCGCTAATCGTGCTATTCACGACGTCCTCAGCATCGCGGATGCTCCACAGTGAGTCCATCCGCAGCTCCAGAGCCATCAAGCGGTCTAACAAGAGCAGCAACTGAACAGACTTCTTGCACGTGAAGGAGCCAGGGACAGTGGACGTGTCCCTGAGCTCTCACATCGCACACAAGGAGCATTTCACGGGTCTGGGATCTCCTGCCATGTCTTAAACCCTAGGTAACTTATACAACTACAGTTTCAAAATAAAAATAAATAAATTAGACAATGAAAAGAAAAACTACTTACCAGTGAAAAGAAAAACTACTTACCAGTGATTACATTACAGTGCAGTGCAGGCCCTTCGGCCCCCGATGTTGTGCCGACTGTGAAACCCCTTTAAAGCCCATCTACACTATTCCCTTATCATCCATATGTCTATCCAATGACCCTTTGAATGCGTTTAGTGTTGGTGACTCCACTACTGTTGCAGGCAGGGCATTCCACACCCTTACTACTCTCTGAGTAAAGAACCTACCTCTGACATCTGTCCTATATCTATCTCCCCTCAATTTAAAGCTATATCCCCTCGTGCTAGACATCACCATCCGAGGAAAAGGGCTCTTACTGTCCACCCTATCTAATCCTCTGATCATCTTGTATGCCTCAATTAGGTCACCTCTTAACCTTCTTCTCTCTAACGAAAACAGCCTCAAGTCCCTCAGCCTGTCCTCATAAGTTCTTCCCTCCATACCAGGCAATGTCCTGGTAAATCTCCTCTGCACCCTTTCCAATGCTTCCACATCCTTCCTATAATGCGGCGACCAGAACTGCACGCAATACTCCAAATGCACACCAGAGTTTTGTACAACTGCAACATGACCTCATGGTTCCGAAACTCAATTCCTCCACCAATAAAAGCTAACACACCGTACGCCTTCTTAACAACCCTCTCAACCTGGGTGGCAACTTTCAGGGATCTATGTACATGGACACCGAGATCTCTCTGCTCATCCACACTGCCAAGAATCTTACCATTAGCCCAGTACTCTGTCTTCCTGTTGTTCCTTCCAAAATGAATCACCTCACACTTTTCTCCATTAAATTCCATTTGCCACCTGTCAGCCCAGCTCTGCAGCGTATCTATGTCCTTCCGTAACTTGTAAAATCCTTCCGCACTGTCCACAACTCCACCGACTTTAGTGTCATCTGCAAATTTATTCACCCATCCTTCTTCGCCCTTCTCCAGGTCATTTATAAAAATGACAAACAGCAGCGGTCCCAAAACAGATCCTTGTGGTACACCACTAGTAACTGGACTCCAATCTGAACATTTCCCATCAACCACCACCCTTTGTCTTCTTCCAGCTAGCCAATTTCTGATCCAAACTGTTAAACCACCCTGAATCCCATGACTCCGTATTTTCTGCAATAGCCTACCGTGGGGAACCTTATCAAACGCTTTACTGAAATCCATATACACCACATCAACTGCTTTACCCTCATCCACCTGTTTGGTCACCTTCTCAAAGAACTCAATAAGGTTTGTGAGGCACAACCTACCCTTCACAAAACCATGTTGACTATCTCTGACCAAATTATTCCTTTCCAGATGATTATATATCCGATCTCTTCTAAACCTTTCCAAGACTTTGCCCACAACAGAAGTAAAGCTCACTGGTCTATAGTTACCGGGGTTGTCTCTACTCTCCTCCTTAAACAAGGGGACAACTTTTGCTGTCCTGGCACTATTCCTGTCGACAAAGATGACTTAAAGATCAAAGCTAAAGGTTCAGCAATCTCCTCCCTAGCTTCCCAGAGAATCCTAGGATAAATTCCATCCAGCCCAGGGGACTTATCCATTTTCACACTTTCCAGAATGGCTAACACCTCCTCCTTATGAACTTCAAGCCCTTCTAGACTAGTAGCCTGTATCTGAGTATTCTCCTCGACAACATTGTCTTTTTCCTGTGTGAATACTGATGAAAAATACTCATTTAGCACCTCTCCTATCTCCTCAGACTCCACGCACAACTTCCCACTACTGTCCTTGACTGGTCCTACTCTTACCCTAGTCATTCTTTTATTCCTGACATATCTATAGAAAGCTTTAGGGTTAGCCTTGATCCTACCTGCCAATGACTTCTCATGTCCCCTCCTGGCTCTTCTTAGCTCTCTCTTTAGATACTTCCTAGCTAACTTGTAACTCTCAAGCACCCTAACTGAACCTTCACGTCTCATCATTACATAAGCCTCCTTCTTCCTCTTGACAAGTGTCAGCCTCCTGAGTGTCAATTGCAGATCCGGCGAATCCCAGACTGTTTCTCATTGGAATCGATTGTGTTCCACGTGGCGCTGTTGCTAGCTCCTTAACTGAATCAGTCCAGGTGCAGAGTCAGTTTTGCTGTTGTAGAAGTCCATGAATCCTGCACCAGCATCAGCACTAAGACTGGGATTCTCCAATCCCATGTTCTGATGCCGGCGTGAAAAGCGACACGAACTACTCCGGCGTCAACGGTCCTCGATTATCAGGTATTCACCCCTTCCTAGGGGGCTATGTCGGCGCTGGAGTGGTCTCCGCTGCTCCAGCAGGTGCGGCACGGTGGGCGCAAATCCGCACATGCGCACTATGGCCAGCGCGTGGGTTCCCGCATTCGCTCCGGCAATGTGGTGGAGCCCTTTAGGGGCCCAGAGCAGAGGAACATAGGCCGCCCCGGAAATAGCCCGCCCGCTGATCGGTAGGCCCTGATCCACGCAAGCCAGGCCACCGTGGATCCCCTCACCAGGACGGCCCCCGCAGACAGAACTTCCAGGTCACGCAATGTGGGACCATATGTGACCCACGCCGGCGGACTCGGCCGACCTCAGCGGGCACTCGGACTGTCGAGGCCCAGAGAATCGCCGGGGGGGGGGCGCTTTCAACGGCCCCCACCGGCGCGGCGGCGATCCCGCGGGCGCCAGAGACTCGGCGCCGGAGATTCGGCAGGCCGGCGCTGGAAAGAGCACCCTACCCAAGGTCAACACCTCCACCCTATCCCCATAACTCAGTAACCCCACCCAACACTAAGGGCAATTTTGGACACTAAGGACAATTTAGCATGGCCAATCCACCTAACTTGCACATCTTTGGACTGTGGGAGGAAACCGGAGCACCCGGAGGAAACCCACGCACACACGGGGAGGATGTGCAGACTCCGCACAGACAGTGACCCAAGCTGGAATCGAACCTGGGACCCTGGAGCTGTGAAGCGATTGTGAAGCGATCCACAATGCCAATGCACCACCATGCCAAACCTTGGATCCCAACCCATTCCTGCCTGCCTGACTGCCCCACTGATCACCCATAACCCCCACCGACTGCTGAGGCCTCTGGTTGCACGGGTGAAGGCTATCGCTAATAGGGAATTGGTAATCGTGGTTCATTGAGTTCTTGACATGCCAAATGGGTTCCCGTGGGTAGGCAAACCATGTAGCATGTGGGAGTCATTGCCTAGCATTCCAATCGCACCTTGATGCCTGGACATTTTGAGAGTCAATACCACACACGCAGCAGCCAATATTCAAATACCCAGAGGATGGAACACAGTTCCAGGGACATGACCATGGCTGGAGGATGGGTGGATGCCACGGGGAGGCAGGGTTGCCTGGGTAGACAGGCAAAGGTTCTGGGGGTCAGCCCGCATTGTGGAAGAAAGTGATAGAGGCATCATGTTTGTGCAAATAGCTGTTTAATATGCTGTTCAATACCCCCTTTCGATTGTGTCGCCCCTCCCAACCCTCCTGGCTCCCAACCCCACCCCCTACCTAACCCTCCCTCCTAACCCAGGGCCTCAATGATGCTCAATGTGCCTGGCCCTCCTAGCTCTTGTCACTATGTCTTGGTGTTTTCCAAGGATACACATCTGAGGTGGGCACAGCCAGCTGCTTACCTCATTCCGTAACCTTTGATGCCCCTGGTGGGCGTCCTCTGGGGGCTCTTGAGGTCGGAGGGCCTGGCTCACTTGTCGACAGCACATGCACAGCCAAGCCAACTTGTCCTGTGTGCTGACCCTGAGATACGGCCTCATCAGGGGGTAGAACCCGAGAGTGCTGGTGGCCACCGGTGCCGCCCCATGGAACGGGTCCGGGTTGGCACTCAGTGCCCCCTCCTCCCGGTCAGTGTCCATAGGACCCTGGGGTTCACCTTGAGGTGGAGGGGCAGCTATTTTAGGCTCCGCTGCCTCTGCATCATCTGGCTTTGCTAGCTCTGACGGTTCCCCACAGTTCCCCATCGTTTCGACGCCCTCGGTAGTGCTCCACAGTGACTGGGACACATCCCCCAGTGATCGTGCCATGCTGTGCAATGCCTCAGCCATGCCCACCTGTGACTAGGCCAAGCTCCGAACCGCCTCGGCGATGCCCATCTGAGAACGGGGTTCTGTGAAAAGCCGCTATCGCCACATTCCGGCCCCTGTTCGGTGTTGCTCGTTCTACTATTAGTGTGATTAACACGCCTCCATTTAAAGGACATGTGCTTAACACTGGTTTGGCTCTGTATCTGTATCTATGCTCAGGAGTCGCCAGGTGCCGTTATAGACACCGTCACAAGTTATCAAGGTCAAGTTCAAAGCAATAAGTCTAAACACCGATCAGTAAGTCTAAACAATTAGTGTTTATTATAACAGATATAATAAATGCTCATGCACACGCTAAAAGACTAATACTTATTTCTACTATTAAACGACTAAATACTTATCTAAGTAGGAACCAGCAAGGTCAGGGGACAAGGCCTTTGTTCCTTTCTGGTCTGCACCTTCTGTTCACTAATAGTCGGCAAGAGTATAAGCAATACCTGGGTCACGTAGCGATCGTTGTTTGGCACTTACTGAAAGATGGCTGATGCTCAACGGCCGGTGATGAAAGACAGGATCTGGAGGCTGGGGTCAGAGTCAGGATGCAACAGATCTGGGCCGGAGTCTGGAAGCAACAGACCGAATCATGTGCTTGACCTTCTTCTTATAGGTCCCCAGAGGTCCGTGCCCCTTGGGGCAGGCTCTTTCACCTGCTAGGTATCGATTGGGTCTTTCCCAATCGATATCATTCGAACTCCCCTATCCTGGAGTCGTTCCTCGATGGCGGGGGCGGTTCCTAGGGGTCATTGACCTGGGTTCTCTGGCGCCATTCTGGCTGGGTAGCTATCAAGTATCAATCGATACTTAAAATGTTTATATTGTATCTGGGACTGGGCCGGTATCATCTCATTAGTATGCAGATCGCTTTCCTATTTGCACCTTTGGCTGAGTCTCTGCACCTGCCTTGAAACCGGTTTTGTACGTGCAAAATGCTACTGCAAGCTGTGTGTCCTTACTATGGCTGTTTTTCCCTGCAGTCTTAGCAGTTCTCCATTTTGTAGACTGGTGTCCATTTTAGAGGGCTACATCGGGTACACAGGGGGAGAATTCAGAATGTCCAATTCACCCAACAGCACGGGACTTGTGGGAGGAAACCGAAGCACCTGGAGGAAACCCACGCAGGCACGGGAAAAACGTGTAGCCTCCACACAGACAGTGACCCAAGCCGTGAATCGAACCTGTGACCCTGGAGCTGTGAAGCAACCCACTGTGTCATGTAAGAGTACCCTTTAAGAAATGGGTGTTTAAGAAATGTACCTTTAAGAAATTGGGCTGCTCATGTTACTGGAGTGATGTCAGAGTGTGGGTGGAGCTGAGCTCTACTTCTCTTTTTTTAGTAAGAAGTCTTACAACACCAGGTTCAAGTTTGTTTCAAACACTAGTTTTCAGGGCACTGCTCCTTCTTCAGGTGAATGAAGAGGTATGTTCCAGAAACATATATAAAGACAAATTCAAAGATGCAAGATAATGCTTAGAATGCGAGCATTTGCAGGTAATTAAGTCTTTACAGATCCAGAGATAGGGGTAACCCCAGGTTAAAGAGGTGTGAATTGTCTCAAGCCAGGACAGTTGGTAGCATTTCACAAGCCCAGGCCAGCTGGTGGGGGTGAATGAAATGCAACATGAAACCCAGGTCCCGGTTGAGGCCGCACTAATGTGTGCAGAACTTGGCTGTAAGTTTCTGCTCAGCGATTCTGCGTTGTCGCGCGTCCTGAAGGCCGCCTTGGAGAACGCTTACCTGGAGATCAGAGGCTGAATGCCCTTGACTGCTGAAGTGTTCCCCGACTGGAAGGGAACATTCCTGCCTGGTGATTGTCACGCGATGTCCGTTCATTCGTTGTCACAGCGTATGCATGGTTTGGCCAATGTACCACGCTTCGGGACATCCTTTTCTGCAGCGTATGAGGTAGACAACATTGGCCAAGTCGCACGCGTATGTACCGCATACCTGGTGGGTGGTGTTCTCACGTGTAATGGTGGTATCCATGTCGATAATCTGTGGCGCTTTGGAACTGTCGATCGATGAGTCGAGTGCCATATCCCGTTCGTACGAGGGCATCTTTCAGCGTCTGTAGCTCCTCCTTACCGCACCAACCTCCTCAGAAGACAAACACGGGACACAACCGACAGAGTATCCTTCCTCATCCAGTACTTTCCCAGAGCGGAGAAACTCAGACATCTTCTTTGTAGCCTTCAACACGTCATCGATGAAGATGAACATCTTGCCAAGGTCATCCCCACACCCCCACTACTTGCCGTCAAACAACCGCGCAACCTCAAACAAACCATTGTTTGCAGCAAACTACCCAGCCTTCAGAACAGTGACCACAACACCACACAACCCTGCTATGGCAATCTCTGCAAGACGTGCCAGATCATCGACATGGATACCACCATTAAACATGAGAATACCACCCACCAGGTACAAGGTACATACTCGTGCGACTAGGCCAACGAGACCATGCAGAAGATCTTATGAGGAAAGGCTGAGGGACTTGAGGCTGTTTTTGTTAGAGAGAAGAAGGTTAAGAGGTGACTTAATTGAGGCATACAAGATGATCAGAGGATTAGATAGGGTGGACAGTGAGAGCCTTTTTCCTCGGATGGTGATGTCCAGCATGAGGGGACATAGCTTTAAATTGAGGGGAGATAGATATAGGACAGATGTCAGAGGTAGGTTCTTTACTCAGAGAGTAGTAAGGGCGTGGAATGCCCTGCCTGCAACAGTAGTGGACTCACCAACACTGAGGGCATTAAAATGGTTATTGGATAGACATATGGATGATAAGGGAATAGTGTAAATGGTTTCACAGGTCGGTGCAACATCGCGGGCTGAAAGGCCTGTACTGCGCTGTAATGTTCTATGTTCTATGTAGATGGGCAGAAAGATGGTTACAGTAATTGATTTTTATGTTATCAGTATTAGGAGTCCACATTAACTAATTTGGTCATTAATTTGTCAATAATTGCGCCACCTGACAACAGACGTTCCCTTTTGTTCCACTGTCGCCTTCTCTACGGCCACTTACTCACAAGCCATTACATTCTGATCTTTGCTCAACTCTGATGAAGGGTCATCAAGTTGAAACATTCCCTCTATTTCTCTCCACAGCTGCTGCCAGACCTACTGAGTATCTGCAGCATTTTGTGCTTTTAATTTCTAACACAGAGGGCGGCACGGTGGCACAGTGGTTAGCACTGCTGCCTCACGACACCGAGGACCCGGGTTCAATCCCAGCCCTGGGTCACTGTCCATGTGGAGTTTGCACGTTCTCCCTGAGTCCAAGTGGGTCTAACCCCCACAACCCAAAGATGTGCAGGGTAGGTGGATTGGCCATGCTAAAATTGCCCCTTAATTGGAAAAAAATAATTGGGTACTCTAAATTTATTCAAAGAAAGAAAGTTTTCCTGAACACAATCTAGGAACATTTGATTCTGTCCACCTTTACATTAACACTTTCCCAGTCTACATTGGGATAATTAAAGTGCCCTACTATAATTCCTCTTATTTTTGCATCTCTCTGTAATTTCCCTGCCAATTCTTTCTTCTACTATTACAACAGCCTGGCTAGTGCGTGGTCAATTCCAACCCACATTGCTCTGGAGTCACAACGCAAGAGAATTAACCAATAATTCTTATAAACACTGCTGCCTCACAGTGGTAGGGACTCGGGTTCGATTCCGACGTTGAGTGACTGTGTGGAGTTTGCACTTTCTCCCCGTTTATGCTTGGGTTTCCTCATGGTGCTCCAGTTTCCACCCACAATCCAAAGATGCACAGGTTGGGTGGTTTGGCCATGCTAAATTTCCCCTTAGTGTCCAAAAGTTTGTGGGGTTGGGGAAGATTAGGCCAAGGTAGGGTGTTCTTTATTGCAGACTTGATTGGCCGAATGGCCTCCTTTTGCACTTTAGGGATTCTATGAAAATACCCGAAGTAACGAGGTTTGTAAATGTAAACACAATTACTGTTTATTTAGAAGAACTGTAATGTAATATACAGCTGATTATTGACAAGCTAATACCTAAACCCCACTTAAACTTGTCCCACCCTCTACACACACACACACACACAAGACAGACAGAGGGGTAGAAAGGGGTAAAAATCCAAAGTGGAGGGACGAAAGAGGGTGGGATTCTCCGTTGCTTGACGCCGAAATCGCAAAACGCGATTGGACGGAGAATAGGTTTTGATGCTAAAATAGCGGTGGGCGCCGATTTGACACCAAATCGCAATTCTCCGTCACCTCGACAGCGGCGTCAATGCGGTCCAGAACGCACGTACATTAAACACCGTTCGCATGTCATTAGCGGGCCCGACCCGGTATTCTCCGGGGCCAATGAGATGCTCAGCTTCCGATGGGCCAAGTTCCGATAGCGTGGTTCACTTGTGCTTTTAAAAAAACAGCGTTGTGGCTGCTGAGGGTGAGAGAGTGGGTACGGAAAGTGCCCAACATTGCCATAGTTTTCAGACAGTTGTGCAGCTGGCCGTGGGGTGAGGGTGGGGGGTGGGGGGGGGAATAGCAGGGGTGGCCAGGACGTGGGCTGTGGGTTTGGAATAGACGAGCACGGAACACCTTTACCGCAGCCGGCAGATGCACACGATGCTAACAGCCCACTTTGAGCTTAGGGCCACAGGTTGTCTAGGTGTACCCCCAAGACACCCCCTCCCCCCACCCAGGTACCCTTTGGCTCCCAGCCAATCCAGCAGCTGTCTGGTCTGCTAACAACCCGCTTTGAAGTTAATGATACATAGGAACATAGAACAAACAGTGCAGAAGGAGGCCAGTTGGCCCACCGAGTCTGCACCCACTTAAGCCCTCACTTCCACCCTATCCCTGTAACCCAATAACCCCTCCTAACCATTTTTTTTGGTCACTAAGGGCAATTTAGCATGGCCAATCCACCTACCTGCCCATCTTTGGACTGTGGGAAGAAACCGGAGCACCGGAGGAAACCCACGCAGACACGAGAAGAACATGCAGACTCCGCACAGACAGTGGCCCAGCTGGGAATCAAATCTGAGACCCTGGCGCTGTGAAGCCACAGTGCTATTCACTTGTGCTTCCGTGCTGTCCCATCTTATCAACGGCAATTTAACTAAACCTCTTTTAAAGGAGAGACTGACAATGTCAATAAAATTACTTCGTGAAAGCATGAAAGGATTGAAGTATTTATATCTCTATGCATTTTTCCCTGTGCTTTGTTTCAGTTAGATGCTGTCCTCAACTTACAAACACAGTCAAGGGGAAACAATGTGAGTTACAAAGATCCCCAAACTGTATTTCTTCTCATTCATGTTGAATGTAGTTTCATTCATTCACGTTGCTAGAAAGGTGCATCAAGTATAATATTGCATTCATCCAGAAACACCTTGGGCGGGATTCTCTATTACCCGATGCTGAAAATGGGAAACGCGATTGGGCAGAGAATCAGTTCTGACACCGAAATCGCGGCAGGTGCTGATTTGACGCCAAATCGCAATGCTCCAGCACCTCGACAGCGCCATCAATGCATTCCGGAATGCACACAGTAGACGCTATTTGCAAATCTTTAGCGGGCCCGACCGGTATTCTCTGGGGCCTCCGCAATTTTCTGCCTCCGATGGGCCACGTTCCCAACGGCATGGTTTTAAATATCGTGAAACCGGCGTGGTGGCTGTTGATGGAGAGAGAGGACATACGGAAGGTGTCCAACATCGTCATATTTGCTGATAGTCGTGGCATTGGTTGGAGGGCTTTGGCCAGGGCCAGGAGGTAGGCTGTAGGGTCGGGGCGGTCGTGCACGGAACACCGTTGCCGCAGCCTGCAAAGCAGCCATGTCGGTTTTACTATTATAAAAGTCCACGGATTCTGCGTTCACGTCAACACTTTGTCTCAGAAATGGAGAATCCCACCCCTTGTTCTTTCTGCTAATTACAATTGTCCTGCCTCATACCTTAATATTCATCAGAACAAATACATATTCAATCAAGTTTCGAAATGCAGTGAAAATATAGAAAACAAATGTAGTAATCGTAGGATTGAAGTAAACAAAACTGTTTGACTCAGCAAAATAAACAACTGATTCTCATTACAAGCTCAATCTATGAGGTGTGCCTCCCTTTGTTATGAGCTCATCGATTTATAGATGCATAGAGTTTTACAGCACAGAAAGAGGCCCTTTGACCATTCGTATCTGTAGCAGCCATCAAACACCAATCTATTCTAACCACACTTTCCAGCACTTGGTCCGTAGCCTTGTATTCTATGGCATTTCAAGTGCTCACCTAAATGCTTTTCAAACGTTATGGGGTTTCCTCCATCTACAGTGGCGGCAAGGTAGCACACTGGTTAGCACAGTTGCTTCACAGCTCCAAGGTCCCAGGTTCAATTCCCGGCTTGGGTCACTGTCTATGCGGAGTCTGCACGTTCTCCCCGTACCTGCGTGGGTTTCCTCCGGGTGATCTGGTTTCCTCCCACAGTCCAAAGATGTACAGGTTAGGTGGATTGGCCATGTAAAATTGCCCTTCGGGTGGGGTTACTGGGTTGCTATCATGCCCGCCTCTACCACCTCCGCTGGCAAAGCATTCCAGGCACCCACCACCCTCCGCGTAAAAAACTTTCCAAGCACATCTCCCTTAAACTTTCCCCCCTCTCACCTTGAAATCGTGACCCCTTGTAATTGACACCCCCAATCCTGGAAAAAGCTTGTTGCTATCCACCCTGTCCATACCTCTCATAATTTTGTAGACCTCAATCAAGTCCCCCCTCAACCTCCGTCTTTCTAACGAAAACAATCCTAATCTACTCAACCTTTCTTCATAGCTAGCACCCTCCATACCAGGCAACATCCTGGTGAACCTCCTCTGCACCCTCTCTAAAGCATCCACATCCTTCTGGTAATGTGGCGACCAGAACTGCACGCAGTATTCCAAATGTGGCCTAACAAAGGCCTATACAACTGTAACATGACCTGCCGACTCTTGTTCTCATTACCCCGTCCGATGAAGACAAGCATGCTGTATGCCTTCTTGACCACTCTATCAACCTGTGTTGCCACCTTCAGGGTACAATGGACCTGAACTCTCAGATCTCTCTGTACATCAATTTTCCCCAGGACTCTTCCATTGACTTGAATTAGATCTTCCAAAATGCATCACCTGGCATTTGCCTGGATTGAACTCCATCTGCCATTTCTCTGGCCAACTCTCCAATCTATCTATATTTTGCTGTACTCTCTGACAGTCCTCCTCGCTATCTGCAACTCCACCAATCTTAGTATCATCTGCAAACTTGCTAATGAGACCACCTATACCTTCCTCCAGATCATTTATGTAGATCACAAACAACAGTGGTCCGAGCACGGATCCCTGTGGAACACCACTAGTCACCTTACTCCATTTTGAGACACTCCCTTCCACCACTACTCTCTGTCTCCTGTTGCCCAGCCAGTTCTTTATCCTTCTAGCTAGTACACCCTGAACCCCATACGACTTCACTTTTTCCATCAACCTGCCATGGGAAACTTTATCAAACGCCTTACTGAAGTCCATGTATATGACATCTACAGCCCTTCCCTCATCAATTAACTTTGTCACTTCCTCAAAGAATTCTATTAGGTTTGTAAGACATGACCTTCCCTGCACAAAACCATGCTGCCTATCACTGATAAGTCTATTTTCTTACAAACGTGAATAGATCCTATCCCTCAGTATCTTCTCCAACAGTTTGCCTCCCACTGACGTCAAGCTCACAGGTCTATAATTCCCTGGATTATCCCTGCTACCCTTCTTAAACAAAGAGACAACATTAGCCATTCTCCAGTCCTCCAGGACCTCACCCATGCTCAAGGATGCTGCAAAGATTCTGTTCCGGCCCCAGCTATTTCAACCCTCGGTTCCCTCAGTAACCTGGGATAGATCACATCCGGTCCTGGGGACTTGTCCACCTTAATGTCTTTTAGAATACCCAAAAACTTCCCCCTTCCGTATGACGACTTGACCTAGAGTATTTAAACATCCATCCCTTGCCTCAACATCCGTCATGTCCCTCTCCTTGGTGAATACCGATGCAAAGTGCTCATTAAGAATCTCACCCATTTCCTCTGACTCCATGCATAAATTCCCTCTTTTGTCTTTGAGTGGGCCAATCCTTTCTCTAGTTACCCTTTTGCTCCTTATATACGAATAAAAGGCTTTGGGATTTTCCTTAACCCTGTTAGCCAAAGATATTTCATGACCCCTTTTAGCCCTCTTTATTGCGCGTTTGAGATTCGTCCTACTTTTCCGATATTCCTCCAAAGCTCCATCAGTTTTGAGTTGCCTCGATCTTATGTATGCTTCCTTTTTCATTTTAGCTAGTCTCACAATTCCACCCGTCATCCATGGTTCCCTAATCTTGCCATTTCTATCTCTCATTTTCACAGGAACATGTCTGTCCTGCACTCTAATCAACCTTTCCTTAAAAGACTCCCACATTTCAAATGCGGATTTACCCTTAAACAGCTGCTCCCAATCCACATTCCCTAGCTCCTGCCGAATTTTGTTACACTCTGCCTTTCTCCAATTTAGCACGCTTCCTTTAGGACCACTCTCGTCTTTGTCCGTTAGTATTCTAAAACTTACGGAACTGTGATCGCTATTCCCAAAGTAATCACCGACTGAATCTTCAACCACCTGGCCGGGATCATTCCCCAATACCAGGTCCAGTATGGCCCCTTCCTGAGTTGGACTATTTACATACTGCTCTAAAAAACTCTCCTGGATGCTCCTTACAAGTTCTGCTCCATCTACGCCTCCAACACTACATGACTCCCATTCAATGTTGGGGAAGTTAAAATCTCCCATCACAACCACCCTATTGCTCCTACATTTTTCTATAATCTGCCTGCATATTTGTACCTCTACTTCATGCTCGCTTTTGGGAGGCCTGTAGTAAAGTCCCAACAACGTTCCTGCACCCTTCCTATTTCTCAGCTCCACCCATATTGCCTCAGTGCTCGAATCCTCCATTGTGCCCTCCTTAATCACAACTGTGATGTCATCTCTAACTAGTAATGCAACTCCTCCACCCCTTCTACCTCCCTCTCTATCCCTCCTGAAGCATCTATACCCTGGGATATTCAGTTACCAGTCCTGCCCTTCCCTCAACCAAGTCTTAGTAATACCAATAACATCATATTCCCAGGTACTAATCCAAGCCCTAAGTTCATCTGCCTTACCTGCTACACTTCTCGCATTAAAACAAATGCACCTCAGACCACCTGTCCCTTTGCGTTCATCATCTCTTCCCAGTATACTCTTCCCCTTAGTCACATTGAGTTTATTATGTAGTACCTTACTGGCTTTAGTTGCTGCCTCTTTACTGACCTCTAACTTCCTAATCTGGTTCCCATCCCCCTGCCACATTAGTTTAAAACCTCCCCAACAGTGTTAGCAAAAGCACCCCCTAGGACATTGGTTCCAGTCCTGCCCAGGTGTAGACCATCCGATTTGTAATGGTCCCACCGCCCCCAGAACTGGTTCCAATGTCCCAACAATCTGAACCCCTCCCTCCTGCACCATCTCTCAAGCCACGTATTCATAGAACAGTACAGCACAGAACAGGCCCTTCGGCCCTCGATGTTGTGCCGAGCAATGATCACTCTACTTAACCCACGTAACCGGTATACCCGTAACCCAACAATCCCCCCATTAACCTTACACTATGGGCAATTTAGCCTGGCCAATCCACCTAACCCGCACATCTTTGGACTGTGGGAGGAAACCGGAGCACCCGGAGGAAACCCACGCGCACACGGGTAGGACGTGCAGACTCCGCACAGACAGTGACCCAGCCGGGAATCGAACCTGGGACCCTGGAGCTGTGAAGCATTGATGCTAACCACCATGCTACCGTGAGGCCCCAATTCATTCCGACTATTCTTGAATTTCTACTCTGATTGTCTCGTGGCACTGGTAGCAGTCCTGAGATTACTACCTTTGAGGTCCTACTTTTTAACTTATCTCCTAACTCCCAAATTCTGATTGTAGGACCTCATCCCATTTTTTTTACCTATATCGTTGTTGCCTATATGTACCACAACAACTGGCTGTTCACCCTCCCCCTTCAGTATGTCCTGCAGCCGATCTGAGACACCCCTGACCCGTGCACCCGGGAGGCAACATACCATTCGGGAGTCTCGTTTTCAACCACAGCAACGCTTGTCTACTCCGCTTACGATTGAATCCCCTATGACTATAGCCCTGCCAGTCTTTTTCCTGCCCTTCTGTGCAGCAGAGTCACTTGACACCAGCTCCTTCACAAACCACCTGACCGCACTGCATGTATGCAAATCTCCCCGGAACAGCCAATCAGTAGCTCCGCTCTGCTGCCCTCTGCTGGATGATTGCCTTCACTTGAACACCTAGGGTCTCTTGCACAGGTACACCTTCAAATTACGCTGACCGCGCTGCACATATGCAAATCTCCCCGGAACAGCCAATCAGTAACTCCGCTCTGCTGCCCTCTGCTGGATAGGGATAGAGGGATATGGACCCTGGAAGTGCAGAAGCTTTTAGTTTTGGCAGGCATCATGATCAGTGCAGGCTTGGAGGGCTGAAGGGCCTGTTCCTGGATATACTGTTCTTTGTTTTTGTCATTGCTTGCCATTTGTGTGGCATGAATGTTACTTGCCACTTGTCAGCCAAAGCCTGGATATTGTCCAGGTCTTGTTTTATTTGGACATGGAAATGCTCTGATATCTTATCTGAGTTGCGAATAGTGCCAAACATTGTGCGATTAACAGTGAACATCCCCACTTCTGTCCTTAGGATGGAAGGGGGGTAATTGATGCCACACATGGTCAAATGCTGCCTTGATGGGATGGCATGGCAGCACAATGGTTATCACTATTGCTTCACAGTGTCAGGGACCTGGGTTCAATTCTGGCCTTGGATGGCTGTGTGGAATTTGCATGTTCTCATGGTGTCTGTGTAGTTTGCGCTGGGTGCTCCAGTTTCCTGCCATAGTCCAAAGATGTGCAGGGTAGGAGAATTGTCCATGCTAAATTGCCCCCTAGTGTCTAAAGGTTAGATCAGGTTACTGGGGATAAGCCGGGGGAGTGGGCCTAAATAGGGTGCTCTTTCAGAGAGTTGATGCAGACACAATGGGTTGAATGGCCTCTTTCTACACTGCAAGGATTCAATGATTCTATGTCAAGGGCAGTCACTCATATCCCTGGAGTTCAGCTCTTTTGTCCTTCTTTGAAACAAGGTTGTAAATTAGGTCATGAGCTGAGTGACCCTGGTGGGACCCAAAATGAGTGTCAGTGAGCATGTCATTTCTGAGGGCTGCACGATAGCTGCACTATATTGGGTCCACTGTTTTTTGTTACAAAGAGTAATGATTTGGATGGGAATGTAGGAGGTATGGTTTGCAGATGACACCAAGATTGGTGGCATAGTGGATAGTGAAGAAGGTTATATAAGATTGCAACAGGATCTTGACCAATTGGGCCAGTGGGCCGATGAATGGCAGATGGAGTTTAATTTGGATAAATGTGAGGTGATGCATTTTGGTAGATCAAATCAGGGCAGGACCTACTCAGTTAATGGTAGGGAGTTGAGGAGAGTTACAGCACAAAGAGATCTAGGGGTACAGGTTCATAGCTTCTTGAAGGTGGAGGCGGTGAAGAAGGCATTGAGCATGCTCAATATTATTGGTCAGAATATTGAACACAGGAGTTGGGACATCTTGCTGAACTTGTACAAGACATTGGTAAGACCACACATGGAATACTGTGTTCAGTTCTGGTCACCCTATTATAGGAAGGATATTACAAAGAACAATACAGCACAGGAATAGGCCCTTCGACCCTCCAAGCCTGTACCGGTCATGATACCAACCTTTGCCAAAACCCTCAGCACTTCCTTGTGCCATTCTGCCTATGCCCATCCTACCCATGTGTTTGACAAGATGTCTTTTGAACTCTACTAATGTATCTGCTTCCACAACCTCCCCTGGCAATGCGTTTCAGCCACTCACCACCCTCTGTGTTATTGTTAAATTAGAAAGAGTGCGGAAGAGATTTATGAGGATGCTACCAGGACTTGATGGTCTGAGCTATAAGGAGTGGCTGGATAGGCTGGGACGTTTTCTCTGGAGTGTAGGAGGCCAAGAAAATAATGAGGAGCATAGACAAGTCAACATCCTTTCCCAAAGGTAGAGGAGCCTAGAACTAGAGGGCATTGGATTAAGGTGAGAAGGGAGAGATACAAAAGAGACCAGAGGGGAAATGTTTTCACACAGAGGGTGGTGAGCATCTGGAACAAGTTGCCAGAGGCAGTGGTAGAGGCTGGTAAAAAAATTTCATTTAAAAAGTAGTTAGACAGTTACATAGGCAGGGTGGGTACAGAGGGATATGGGCCAAATGTGGGCAAGTGGGACTAGCTCAATGATAGAAACTGGGCAGCATGGACAAGCTGGGGCAAAGGGCCTGTTTCCATGCTGTAAACATCTATCAGTCTATGACTCTATGATCCTTTTTGTTTATTCCCTGTCTATTCCCTTGTTTCCCCCTTTTATCTTTGCAGTTACATTTTTTATTCATGGGCGAATTATAGACATGTGTCTAAGGCAGTTTGCCATTTTAATTCGGCCAGAAGAATGCCATAGTCTGTGCCTTAAATTTAAACAGCAGGATCCAGAGAACTATCCTGCTCTAGACTGGTGATTGGAGATTGGCTGGCCTCAGTGATTACCCGGTTTGATTGATGTGACTGGTGGCCAATGTATTTGGACCAAAAGGTTATGTTGTGCCCGGTAATAGGTGGTGATTGGATATTATCCCACTGGAATGTTTCTCAGAGCCACAAGATTCCATTTTAGTTTCACTTTCGGTTCAGGCAGAGAAGGGAAAAGATCCAGAACACTGATGGTGAGCCTCTCCAAAAATAAGATCCAGTTAACTCTCTCTTCAATAAACCTGTGAACGTTGGATTCCAGAAAGCAGGGTCTGAAGGCTGGCCACGAACTTCGAGCAGAATCGCAGAATACGACAGTGCAGAAGAGGCCCTTTGACCCATTGAGTCTGCACTGATGCACGAAATGCCCTGACGCAGTCCAAAGATGTGCGGGTTAGGTGGATTGTCCATGCTAAATTGCCCGTAGTGTCCTAAAAAGTAAGGTTAGGGGGGGGGGTTGTTTGGTTACGGGTATAGGGTAGATACGTGGGTTTGAGTAGGGTGATCATTGCTCGGCACAACATCGAGGGCCGAAGGGCCTGTTCTGTGCTGTACTGTTCTATGTTCTATGACCTGCCTATCTAATTCCACTTGCCAGCATACAGCCCATAGCCTTGAATGTTATGATGTGGCAAGTGCTCATCCAGGTACTTTTTAAAGGATTTGAGGCATCCCGTCTCTACCACTCTCCCAGGCAGTGCATTCCAGACCGTCACCACCCTCTGGGTGAACACATTTTTACTCAAATCCCCCTAAACCTCTCACTCTTCACTTTGAATTGTCTCCCCTCGTAACTGACTCTTCAATGAAGAGGAACATCTTCTCCCTATTCACCCTGTCCATGCCCCACACAACCTTGCACACCTCAATTACCACCCCTCAGTCTTCTCGGCTCCAAAGAAAACAACCAAAGCCTAACTAATCTCTCATTGCAACTTAAATGTTCCTTCTCAGATTCTGGTGCATCTTCTCTGCATCCCCTTCAGTACAATTTCATCCTTCCTATAATGTGGTAACTAGAATTGCACACAGCACTCCAGCTGTGGCCTATAGAGCTCCACTGTGACCTCCCTGCTTTTGTAATCAATGCCCCTATTGATAAAAGCAAGTGTCCCAAGCAAAGCCTGATGAAACAACAACTCTGTCTCACCAGGAAAATTATGCATACAGGGTGCAAAACAAGGACTGTGATTCCCAAGCAATTGTGGAGAAAGCCTGCAGGAAGCCATCATCTGAGGCAAAGACTTTTCCCCTTCATTTACTTTCCCCGCCATCCGCCCCTCCATGTTTTTCTGTATTGCAATAATAATAATCTTTATAGTAATATTTATTGTCAAAAGTAGGCTAATATTAACAAATCCCCCAGTCGCCACATTCCGGTGCCTGTTAAGGTACACTGAGGGAGAATTCAGAATGTCCAAATTATCCAACCGCACATCATTCGGAACTTGTGGGAGGAAACCGGAGCGCCTGGAGAAAACCCATGCAGACACGGGGAGAATGTGCAGACTCCCCACAGACAGTGACCCAAGACCCTGATGCTGTGAAGCAACAGTGCTAACCACTGTGCTACTGTGCCGGGTGTTTGAATAAGGGTGAGGGGAGGCAAGTTACAGTAGGGGTCAGGTACTTATCAGATTTTGATAGAGTACAATTCTGCTGCTGCTGGTGGCCCACACTGCTTCATTGATGCCCAGTTTTGTGCAGCATGACCTGTTCGAAGTCTATTCCATTCAGCACAATGGTAGTTCCATACAATACAATGGAGGGTATTCTCAATACTGTATGAAGACAGGACTTTGTATCCACAAGGACTGTGTGGTGATTGCCCTACTGATACTGTTATGGATCTGTGGCAGGCAAGTTGGTGAGGGCAAGGTCAAGTAGGTTTTTCCTCACCACGTTCTCCAAACCCAGTTGATCAGTTTAGGACCTGGCCAGTGCTGGTACTGCTGAACCATTACATAGAACATAGAACAATACAGCGCAGTACAGGCCCTTCGGCCCTCGATGTTGCACCGACATGGAAAAAAAAACTAAAGGCCATCTAACCTACACTATGCCCTTATCATCCATATGCTTATCCAATAAACTTTTAAATGCCCTCAATGTTGGCGAGTTCACTACTGTTGCAGGTAGGGCATTCCACGGCCTCACCACTCTTTGCGTAAAAAACCCACCTCTGACCTCTGTCCTATATCTATTACCCCTCAATTTAAGGCTATGTCCCCTCGTGCTAGCCACCTCCATCCGCGGGAGAAGGCTCTCGCTGTCCACCCTATCTAACCCTCTGATCATTTTGTATGCCTCGATTAAGTCACCTCTTAACCTTCTCTCTAACGAAAACAACCTCAAGTCCATCAGCCTTTCCTCATAAGATTTTCACTCCATACCAGGCAACATCCTGGTAAATCTCCTCTGCACCCGTTCCAAAGCTTCCACGTCCTTCCTATAATGAGGCGACCAGAACTGTACGCAATACTCCAAATGCGGCCGTACTAGAGTTTTGTACTACTGCAACATGACCTCATGGCTCCGGAACTCAATCCCTCTACCAATAAAGGCCAACACACCACAGGCCTTCTTCACAACCCTATCAACCTGGGTGGCAACTTTCAGGGATCTATGTACATGGACACCGAGATCCCTCTGCTCATCCACACTACCAAAAATTTTACCATTAGCCAAATATTCCGCATTCCTGTTATTCTTTCCAAAGTGAATCACCTCACACTTCTCCACATTAAACTCCATTTGCCACCTCTCAGCCCAGCTCTGCAGCTTATCTATGTCCCTCTGTAACCTGCAACATCCTTCCGCACTGTCTACAACTCCACCGACTTTAGTGTCATCTGCAAATTTACTCACCCATCCTTCTGCGCCCTCCTCTAGGTCATTTATAAAAATGACAAACAGCAACGGCCCCAGAACAGATCCTTGTGGTACGCCACTCGTAACTGAACTCCATTCTGAACATTTCCCATCAACCACCACTCTCTGTCTTCTTTCAACTAGCCAATTTCTGATCCACATCTCTAAATCACACTCAATCCCCAGCCTCCGTATTTTCTGCAATAGCCGACCGTGGGGAACCTTATCAAACGCTTTACTGAAATCCATATACACCACATCAACTGCTCTACCCTTGTCTACCTGTATAGTCACCTTCTCAAAGAACTCGATAAGGTTTGTGAGGCATGACCTACCCTTCACAAAACCATGCTGACTATCCCTAATCATATTATTCCTATCTAGATGATTATAAATCGTATCTTTTATAATCCTCTCCAAGACTTTACCCACCACAGACGTTAGGCTCACTGGCCTATAGTTACCGGGGTTATCTCTACTCCCCTTCTTGAACAAAGGGACCACATTTGCTATCCTCCAGTCCTCTGGCACTATTCCTGTAGCCAATGATGACCTAAAAATCAAAGCCAAAGGCTCAGCAATCTCTTCCCTGGCTTCCCAGAGAATCCTAGGATAAATCCCATCAGGCCCCGGGGACTTATCTATTTTCACCATGTCCAGAATTGCCAACACTTCTTCCCTACGCACCTCAATGCCATCTATTCTAATAGCCTGGGTCTCAGCATTCTCCTCCACAATATTATCTTTTTCCTGAGTGAATACTGACGAAAAGTATTCATTTAGTATCTCGCTTATCTCCTCAGCCTCCATACACAACTTCCCACCACTGTCCTTGACTGGCCCTACTCTTACCCTAGTCATTCTTTTATTCCTGACATACCTATAGAAAGCTTTTGGGTTTTCCTTGATCCTACCTGCCAAAGACTTCTCATGTCCCCTCCTTGCTCGTCTTAGCTCTCTCTTTAGATCCTTCCTCGCTTCCTTGTAACTATCAAGCGCCCCAACTGAAACTTCACGCCTCATCTTCACATAGGCCTCCTTCTTCCTCTTAACAAGAGATTCCGCTTCTTTGGTAAACCACGGTTCCCTTGCTCGACCCCTTCCTCCCTGCCTGACTGGTACGTACTTATCAAGAACATGCAATAGGTGTTCCTTGAACAAGCTCCACATATCCAGTGTGCCCAACCCTTGCAGCCTACTTCTCCAACCTACACATCCTAAGTCATGTCTAATGGCATCTTCCCCCAGCTATAACTCTTGCCCTGCGGGGTATACTTATCCCTTTCCATCACTAACGTAAAGGTCACCGAATTGTAGTCACTGTTTCCAAAGTGCTCACCTACCTCCAGATCTAACACCTGGCCTGGTTCATTACCCAAAACCAAATCCAATGTGGCCTCTCCTCTTGTTGGCCTGTCAACATATTGTGTCAGGAAACCCTCCTGCACACATTGTACAAAGAACGACCCATCTAATGTACTCGAACTATATCTTTTCCAGTCAATATTTGGAAAGTTAAAGTCTCCCATAACAACTACCCTGTTACTTTCGCTCTTTTCCAGAATCATCTTCGCCATCCTTTCCTCTACATCCCTAGAACTATTAGGTGGCCTATAGAAAACTCCCAAAAGGGTGACCTCTCCTTTCCTGTTTCTAACCTTAGCCTATACTACCTCGGAAGAAGAGTCCCCATCTAGCATCCTTTCCGCCACCGTAATACTGTCCTTGACTAGCAGCGCCACACCTCCCCCTCTTTTGCCCCCTTTTCTGAGCTTACTAAAACACCTAAACCCCGGAACCTGCAACAACCATTCCTGTCCCTGCTCTATCCATGTCTCTGAAATGGCCACAACATCGAAGTCCCAGGTACCAACCCATGCTGCCAGTTCCCCTACCTTATTTTGTATACTCCTGGCATTGAAGTAGACACACTTCAAACCACCTCCTGAACACTGGCACCCTCCTGCGAAGTCAAATCTGTGCTCCTGACCTCTATACTCTCAATCTCCCGTACCCCAAAACTACAATCCAGGTTCCCATGCCCCTGCTGTTGATGATGGACCATGAAATCTCCCACCTAGAGTACATTCTGTGCCTTTGCCACCCTCAGTGCTTTCTCTAAGTGATGTTCAACATGAGAAGCACTGATTCACCAGCTGAGGTCGGATGGTATGTGGTAATCAGCAGGATGTTTCCTTGGCCATGTTTCACCTGGTGCCATGAGACTTTTTGCTGCTTGCTCTCGTCTCCAATACCACTTTGTATCCTTAGCAATGAGCCTGTGTAGTGGTTCACAAATCAGGCAAAAGTTTTACATAGACATAGAATTTACAGTGCAGAAGGAGGCCATTCGGCCCATCGAGTCTGCACCGGCTCTTGGAAAGAGCATCCTACCCAAGATCAACACCTCCACCCTATCCCCATAACCTAGTAACCCCACCCAACACTAAGGACAAGTTTGGACACTAAGGGAAATTTAGCATGGCCAATCCACCTAACCTGCACATCCTTGGACTGCGAAATAGTTCAGGAATCCAACAAATTGCTATCTCATTGCTACACCTCTTGCCTTGCCTTGTCAGGATCAAGGTGATGACCTCTTGCTGCCAGTACATGATCGCTGTACAGGACCGGGGTTCTCCAAAAACGCGGCCAAGTGTTGACGCCGGTGTAAACACTGGAGTGTTTCACGCCAGCGTCAATGGGCCCGAAAGCGCAGCAATTCTGCGGGCCACAAGGGGCCAGCATGGGCGCGACAAGAAGCTCGGGGTGCGGCTCCACACTGCCGTGTAATCAACACAGCGCACGGCCCGCACAAATTGATGCAACCCCCACACACAGTCAACGAATGAAGATGTCTGGTCGCTGAGCAGCGCCCTGGTACATGGGCCGTGATATAGAAACGCTCCTGGATGCCATCGAGGAGAGGAGGGCGGACATGTACCCTGGACCCAGCTGCAGGGTCGCAGCCAACATCACCCGAATATGTGGAGGGAGGTGGGCGAGGCCATCAGCGCAGTCAGAGTGACACCTAGGACAGGAGAGCAGTGTCGGAAGAAGCTCAACGACCTACTTAGGGAAGCCAGGTTGAGTATCCAGCACTGTGCCCATGGCACCAACCTCCCTAGCCCCCACACATGTGACACAACCCCCCCCACTCCCCAGGGGGATGGCACAACCGCAGCCGTGACCCACATGACTGGACCCACTCATGCCAGCCGCATTGGCAGGGTGCCCTGTGCACCAATGATAGACCCACCTGCTGGGCTGCATGGGTCGGACCTCCTAACAATGCTGAAGTTTGTGTGCACCCCCCACAGAAGAGCGGCCATAACTGGCGAGAGCGGGACAAAACGGAAGGGGGTGCACCTGAATTGCACCCCCTCACCATGCATGAACAGAGGACACTGGAAGTAGCTGGCGGACCCGAGGAGTGGGAGGTTGCCCGTGCCAAGATCGGGGGTTCACCACCAAGTGAGACCCCCTTGCCTGGCCCCACCCCTGACCCCAAACCTCACCCCTCACCCTGAACCGAACCCCTAACCTCATCCCTCACCCCTCCCCCGTCCGCCTGTCTAACCATGCATGGTGTGTTGTGTCTGGCAGGACCATCCGGCGATCGATCCAGCCCATCACACAAACCCAGCCCCGGACAGTGTCATGGCGGCCACCCCCAAAAACTCCAGCAGCGATGGGGAGGGCAGCCACACCAACAGCCCTCCAGCCCACTCAAGCCATGAAACCATGACCCAGGAGATCAACACGGAGGACACAGACACCACAACACAGGACAACAGCACACAGGGAACAGACACACGCGACACCACGGCCCAGAGGATGAACACTGAGGAGTCAGACAGACATGAAACCACCACCCATGACACCAACACAGAGGAAACAAAAAGACAACAACCCAGGGGATCCCTGACTTCGGGTCCGATGACAACACTGACTTTTCGTCATTGCTGTCTCCTGCACCCTCCACCATCGCAGAGACTCTCACCTAGGTTGGGCTCTTCAGCGATGAGGCTTCTGGGACACTCACTGGTGAGCACCACATAGCTGCTCTGATACAGCAGGTGGAGGTAGTGTTGTGTTATGCTGCTTCGGATAACACAGGCAGCGACTTGATGCAGTCTTAACTAAAAGATGCTCCAGACTCTGAAATGAGTTCAACGTGTTTATTGAACTATTAACGCAGTTCTCAAATGAGTTCGACTCTCTGCTAATCTAACTGTAGTAACTCAGTCTAACTGTACCAGCTTGCTCTAAGCCACGTGCTGGGGGGTGATGCTGCTGATCAACCCTGTCTAACTTTCTAGATGTCTGCCTGTGGAAAGAGGCAGCGTGTGAGTGCCTTTTATAGTGTTTATATCATGCTCCCTTGTGGTGATGCCACCTCTGAGTGTCCTGACTGCCCATTGGTTGTGTCCTATTCTGAGTGTTCATTGGTTGCATGTTTGCATATCATGACATCTCCCCCTTTTTTTTTAGATGTATATACATGTGAATGTGTCTGTCTAATGTGATTGACTGAGGAATACAGAACAGAACAAACAAAACCCATGCTCATAAGTCCAGTCTCTGAGGCTTGCGCCTGATCCTTACCGACTGCCAGAGAGGTGGTGGAGGGGATGACGGTGTCTTGACAGGTGAGTGGGAAGCACGACTGGTGGCCTCGTGGTTCGAGGTGTCTGGAGGTGGCAATTCGACATGTGGAAATGGAGGGGAAGGTGGTTGTGGGCAAGCAACATTTCGCAGTGCCCTTCGATTCCTTCACACAATGGAGCCATCAGCCATACGTGTGATATAGGATCTGGGCGCGGCCTGTTGAACAACGACAGCCGGAGCAGAACACCCACCATCCGGTATCTTGATCCTGACCGTGTCTGCCTGGGATAGCGCGTCCAGATCGGTGGCATGTGCGTCATAGCCCTGCTTCTGGCTGTCGCGAAGCTGCTGCATCTTCTGCAGCACCGGGAGGTGATCAAGGTTGGGCAGGTGTATGTCTGGAAGCGTCGTTCGCAGGTCCCTGTTAATCAGCAGTTGAGCTGGCGACATGCCAATGGACAAGGGAGTTGCCCGGTACACAAGTAGTGCAAAGTGTATGTCGGAAGCGGAGTCTGAGGTCTGCGGATGAGCTGCTTAACGATGTGCACCCCTTTTTCGACTTTGCCATTGGACTGCAGATAGTGCGGACTGGAGGTGACATGCCTGAAATTGTTGCTTTTGCAAACGTGGACCATTCTCGACTGTGGAAGCACGGACCATTGTCGCTCATGACGGTGTTCGGGATGCCATGCTGTGAGATTGTCTCTTTACACACTTTGATGACGGTCCGTGAGGTCAGGTCTGGCAGCTTCAGCACCTCAGGATAGTTCGAAAAGTAATCGATGATTAATATATAGTCACGACCATTCGCGTGGAATAAGTCAATACCAATCTTGGACCATGGAGAGGTCTCAAGGTCATGTGGTTGGAGTGTCTCCTTGCTCTGCGCTGGTTGGAACCTCTGACAGGTTTCACAGTTCAGGACCATGTCCGTGATGTCCTGGTTGATGCCGGGCCAGTAGACAGCTTGCCCAGCCCTGCGACTGCACTTTTCTATGCACAGGTATCCCTCATGAATCTGCCGCAGCACCATGCTCTGGAGCGGGATGGCTATCCTGTCCAGTTTGAGCAGGCTGCTGTCGATCAGCCTTAGGTCGTCCTTGACGTTGTAGAATTGAGGGCATTGTCCTTTCTGCCAGCCATTGCTGAGGTCATGGACGACACGCTGCAACAGGGGGTCTTTGGCCGTCTCTTCTCGGATGAGAACGATCTTCTCATCTGTTGCCAGGAGAGTGCTTGCACACAGTTGGATCTGCTATTCAATGTGCTGGATGATCTCAGTAGTTCACTGGGTGAGTTGACGGAGCGGGACAATGCATCAGCGAGGATGAGCTCCTTGCCAGGTGCGTTCATCAAATTGAAATCATACCTCCCGCGATTGAGCAGAATTCTCTGCAAACAAGGTGTCATGTCTTTCAGGTCCTTTTGGATGATGTGGACCAGAGGCCTATGATCCGTCTCAACAGTAAATTTTGGCAAGCCGTAGACATAATCATGAAATTTGAGGATGCCGGTGAGAAGACCTAAACACTCCTTCTCAATCTGCGCATATCTGGTCTCAGTGGGTGTCATTGCCCGTGACGTGTATGCTACTGGTACCCAGGATGACATGTCGTCTCTTTGAAGCAACACTGCCCCAATGCCAACCTGACTCGCATCTGTGGATATCTTGGTCTCTCGGTCTGGGGCAAAGAATGCACTGGGGGTGCAGTGGTGAGCTTGGCTTTCAGCTCCAGCCACTCTGTCTGGTGTGCCATCTTCCACTCAAAGGTGGTTGATTTTTTTCACCAGGTTGCGTAGGGCCGTGGTGTGTGTGGCCAAATTCGGGATTCACAGAATTTACAGTGCAGAAGGAGGCCATTCGGCCCATCGAGTCTGCACAGGCTCTTGGAAAGAGCACCCTACCCAAGGTCAACACCTCCACCCTATCCCCATAACCCAGTAACACCACCCAACACTAAGGGCAATTTTGGGTATTAAGGGCAATTTATCATGGCTAATCCACCTAACCTGCACATCTTTGGACTGTGGGAGGAAACCGGAGCACCCGGAGGAAACCCACGCACACACGGGGAGGATGTGCAGACTCCGCACAGACAGTGACCCAAGCCGGAATCAAACCTAGGACCCTGGAGCTGTGAAGCAATTGTGCGATCCACAATGCTACCGTGCTGCCCTCATGCTATCGTGCTGCCAGACGGGATGAACTTGCCAAGGAAATTGACCATTTCCAGGAAGCGCAGTACTGCCTTCTTCTCCTCGGGGACTTTCATTGCTTCGATGGCTTTAATTTTGTCTGTGTCCGGGCGCACACCGTGTCGCAAAATCTGATCGCCCAGGAACTTCAGCATGGATGTCCCAAAACAGCACTTGGACCTGTTTAGCTTGAGGCCATGTTCTTTCATGCGTTGGAATACTTTCTTGAGTTGCGACACATGTTCCTCTGGGGTTGTGGACCAGATTATGATATCGTCAATGTAGACACAAATTCTTTCCATTCCCTCCATTATCTGTTCCATGATGCGATGGTAACACTGACAAAGGAGAGTACATGCAGGCAAGGAGATGGGTTGAAGTGTGTATACTTTAATGCAAGAAGCATCAGGAATAAGGTGGGTGAGCTTAAGGGTGAATAAGGTGGCATTGTTAATTAGAGATAGTATAACAGCTGCAGAAAGGCTGTTTTCTGGATCTGCCTACTGATGTAATATGGGTTGAAGTCAGAAATAGGGAAGGAGCAGGCACCTTGTTGGGAGTTTTCCATAGGCCCCCCCAATAGCAGTAGAGATGTGGAGGAACAGATTGGAAAGGTGCAGAAGTGTAGTAGTCATGGGTGCCTTCAACTTCCCAAACATTGAGTGGAAACTCTTTAGATCAAATAGTTTGGATGGGGCAGTGTTTGTGCAGTGTGTCCAGGAAGCTTTTCTAACACAGTATATAGATTGTCCGACCAGAGGGGAGGCCATATTGGATTTGGTACTTGGTAATGAACCAGGGCAGGTGATAGATTTGTTAGTGGGGGAGCATTTTGGAGGTAGTGACCACAATTCTGTGACTTTCACTTTAGTAATGGAGAGGGATAGGTGTGTGCAACAGGGCAAGGTTTACATTTGGGGGAAGGGTAAATACAATGCTGTCAGACAAGAATTGAAGTGCAGAAGTTGGGAACATACGCTGTCAGGGAAGGACACAAGTGAAATGTTTTTGATATGTATGACAGGGGTCAGACAGGGAAGAGATGGTTGAGTGAGGGAACCATGGTTGACAAGAGAGGTTGAATGTCTTGTTAAGAGGAAGAAGGAGACTTATGTAAGGCTGAGGAAACAAGGTTCAGACAGGGCGCTGGAGGGATACAAGATAGCCAGGAGGGAACTGAAGAAAGGGATTAGGAGAGCTAAGAGAGGGCATGAAAAATCTTTGGCGGGTAGGATCAAGGAAAACCCCAAGACCTTTTACACATATGTGAGAAATATGAGAATGACTAGAGCGAGGGTAGATCCGATCAAGGACAGTAGCGGGAGATTGTATATTGAGTCTGAAGAGATAGGAGAGGTCTTGAACAAGTATTTTTCTTCAGTATTTACAAATGAGAGGGGCCATATTGTTGGAGAGGACAGTGTGAAACAGACTGATAAGCTCGAGGAGATACTTGTTAGGAAGGAAGATGTGTTGGGCGTTTTGAAAAACTTGAGGATAGACAAGTCCCCCGGGCCTGACGGGATATATCCAAGGATTCTATGGGAAGCAAGAAATAAAATTGCAGCGCCGTTGGCAATGATCTTTTTGTCCTCGCTGTCAACAGGGGTGGGACCAGAGGATTAGAGAGTGGCGAATGTCGTGCCCCTGTTAAAAAAAGGGAATAGGGATAACCCTGGGAATTACAGGCCAGTTAGTCTTACTTCGGTGGTAGGCAAAGTAATGGAAAGGGTACTGAGGGATAGTATTTCTGAGCATCTGGAAAGACACTGCTTGATTAGGGATAGTCAGCACGGATTTGTGAGGGGTAGGTCTTGCCTTACAAGTCTTATTGACTTCTTTGAGGAGGTTACCAAGTATGTGGATGAAGGTAAAGCAGTGGATGTAGTGTACATGGATTTTAGTAAGGCATTTGATAAGGTTCCCCATTGTAGGCTTGTGCAGAAGGTAAGGAGGCATGGGATAGTGGGAAATTTGGCCAGTTGGATAACAAACTGGCTAACCGATAGAAGACAGAGATTCAGCCTGGAGCCCAGTTACCAGTGGCGTACCGCAGGGATCAGTTCTGGGTCCTCTGCTGTTTGTGATTTTCATTAACGACTTGGATGAGGGAGTTGAAGGGTGGTTCAGTAAATTTGAAGATGATATGGAGATTGGTGGGGTTGTGGATAGTGAGGAGGGCTGTTGTCAGCTTCAAAGAGACATAGATAGGATGCAGAGCTGGGCTGAGAAGTGGCAGATGGAGTTTAACCCTGACAAGTGTGAGGTTGTCCATTTTGGAGGGAAAAATATGAATGCGGAATACAGGGTTAACGGTAGGGTTCTTGGTATTGTGGAGGAGCAGAGAGATCTTGGGGTCTATGTTCATAGATCTTTGAAAGTTGCCACTCAGGTGGATAGAGCTGTGAAGAAGGCCTATGGTGTGCTAGTGTTCATTAGCAGAGGGATTGAATTTAAGAGCCGTGATGATGCAGCTGTACAAAACCTTGGTCAGGCCACATTTGGAGTACATAGAACATAGAACAGTACAGCACAGAACAGGCCCTTCGGCCCTCAATGTTGTGCCGAGCCATGATCACCCTACTCAAACCCACGTATCCACCCTATACCCGTAACCCAACAACCCCCCCCCTTAACCTTACTTTTATTAGGACACTACGGGCAATTTAGCATGGCCAATCCACCTAACCCGCACATCTTTGGACTGTGCGAGGAAACCGGAGCACCCGGAGCAAACCCACGCACACAGGGGGAGGACGTGCAGACTCCACACAGACAGTGACCCAGCCGGGAATCGAACCTGGGACCCTGGAGCTGTGAAGCATTTATGCTAACCACCATGCTACCCTGCTGCCCCCCCCAGTACTGTGTGCAGTTCTGGTCGCCTCATTTTAGGAAGGATGTGGAAGCTTTGGAAAAGGTGCAAAGGAGATTTACCAGGATGTTGCCTGGAATGGAGAGTAGGTCTTATGAGGAAAGGTTGAGGGTGCTCGGCCTTTTCTCATTAGAACGGAGAAGGATGAGGGGCGACTTGATAGAGGTTTATATGATGATATGGGGAATAGATAGAGTAGACAGTCAGAGACTTTTTCCCCGGGTGGAACAAACCATTGCAAGGGGACATAAATTTAAGGTAAATGGTGGAAGATATAGAGGGGATGTCAGAGGTAGGTTCTTTACCCAGAGTGTAGTGGGGGCATGGAATGCACTGGCTGTGGTAGTAGTTGAGTCCGAAATGTTAGGGACCTTCAAGCGGCTAATGGATAGGTACATGGATTAGGGTAGAATAATGGAGTGTACATTAATTTCTTCTTAAGGGCAGCACGGTAGCATTGTGGATAGCACAATTGCTTCACAGCTCCAGGGTCCCAGGTTCGATTTCGACTTGCGTCACTCTGTGTGGAGTCTGCACATCCTCCCCGTGTGTGCGTGGGTTTCCTCCGGGTACTCCGGTTTCCTCCCACAGTCCAAAGATGTGCAGGTTGGGTGGATTGGCCATGATAAATTTCCCTTAGTGTCCAAAATTCTATGATTAACCTAGGACAAAAGTTTGGCACAACATCGTGGGCCGAAGGGCCTGTTCTGTGCTGTATTTCTCTATCTATCTATCATGGCCCCAGGAGTGTTGAACATTTAAAGGTAATAGGAGAAAAGACGAAGCAAAAGCTGCCGAAGAACAAAAACAGAGAAGATTATTTCACCGACCTGGTGAACTGCAGCCATAATCGACTCAAAGCAACAAACGACATTGAAGTTCAATACGAAAGGTTTAAGGGCACCCCATTAGCTTCAAATCTTGGGTTACGTAGAATAAACAGAAGTTTAAGCTCTATGTTTCAGCCCTTGGCGTGCAGACACAGCCTGATGAGAGGTGCATTGCATTGCTGCTCATCGTGGCAGGTCCACAAGCAATCTAAATCTACCATTACCTTCGCTTTTGATAGCGAAGAGGAAAGCAAGAGATAGGATGAGATAATAAACTATTTCGATCTGCATAGCTCTCCGAAACAAAATGAAACATTTGAAAGATACATTTTTCGTACGCATACTCAGAAACCAGGTGAATGTTTTGACAGCTTTGTAACCTACTTGAGGCTGAAGGCCCAGTCCTGCAATATCAGTAATCTTAAATCATCAATGATTCCCGACCAAATAGTATTTGGCATATCGAATGATAAGCTCTGAGAGAGACTGTTAGAGGAAGAAGACCTGAAAATGGAAAATGTGATTAAGATTTGCCATGCAAGTGAATTGGTTGCACATCAGATCAGCACACTAAGTTTCAAACATTTTGGCGCCAACATGGAAGAAGACGCCAGCGCTATCAGCACTGTGACGCAGTTCAATAAAAAAACGTGGGCCGGGATTCTCCAATCCTGTGGCCAGGTTCTGATGCCGGTGGGAAAAGTGGCACGAGCCACTCCAGTGTCAACGGGCCTCACCTGGCAGCTATCCACCCCTTCCCACAGGGCTAGTACAGCGCCGGAGTGGTCTCCGCATCTCCAATGCCCGAAAGCAAGTGTGGCAAGCGCCAGTTCGCACATGTGCGCCACGGCCGGCGAGAGTTTGCGCATGCACGTGGGTTCCCCACGGAACCAGCCCACCCGCCGATAGGTAGGCCCCGATCGCGGGCCTGGCCACCGTGGAGGACCCCACTGGGGTTGGATCCCCCTTCCCCTCCACCAGGACGGCCACCGCAGACAGAGCTCTGAGGTCCCGCTGTGTGAGACCACACGTATCCCCCGCCGGTGGGACTCGGCCGAACTCAGTGGGCACTCGGCCCGTTGAGGCCAGTAGAATCACCGGGGGAGGGGGGGTAGTTGCCAGCGCGGCGGCGATGCCATTGGTGCCCGAAAACTGGCGTGCCGGTGTCGGGGCAGCATGGTGCGATTCTCGTGCCCCCTGGGGATTCTCTGACCCCGCACTGGGTCGGAGAACCACGGCCATGGGCTCAGTGCAGGTGGCCATTTTAAGCAGCCGACCGGAGCCGCTATCTTCTGCCAGAAATGTGGCAATCGACACAGCCCTCGGCAATGTCCAGCATATGGAAAAGTATGTTCCAAGTGTGGCCGTAGAAATCACTTTGCGAAACAATGTTTTTTGCATACTACAATGGACCACATCAGAGCAGAAAACGCAGTTGATGAGTTGCCATCGAAAGAACAGTTCTTCATTGATCTCGCCAAGAACCAGAAGAGTCCGATCAGATAAAGTGAATAGTCGTGAATGGCTGTATGTTCCAGACAGTGAGTGGCCAGATGCTTACTGCGATTCTGAAAAAGATATGCTGGTTGAGTTATTCAATGAGAAACAAGTGGAAGTACAGGGGAGGACAACAAATCGGATGAGGAGATGGAAGAGCCAAAGGGAATTCCAGATTTCTGGTTAACAGTCTTCAGGAAGGTGTATATACTCAGTGGTATGATACAGGAGCATGATGAGCCTGTATTAAAGCATCTGCAAGATGTAAATGTTAAATGTTCAGAACGTGAACAGCCAATAAGCTTCACTCTGGAGTTTGAGTTTAAGCCAAATTAGGTCCAGCAGGAATCGCAGCCTGATAAGCTTGAATTCTCATTCTGTGACGAACCCGAAATCACAGGATGCACAGGGTGCCAGAGCGATGGGAAGAAAGGAAAAAATATCACTTTGAAAAAACGGAGCCGAAGCATAACAGTCGGGACACTCGCAAAACAGTTCCAAAAACTCTTCCAAATGACTCGTTCTTTAATTTCTTCAGTCCTCCTAAAGCTCCACAGCATGGAATGTTAAATAAAATTTTTGCAGCAAGACTCGCTGCTGACTTTGAAGTTGGTCACCTCTGGCGTGAACACATAATTCCATGTACAATGTCGTACTTTACAGAAGTCTTTTCAAGTGATACTGACCCTGTTGATGAGTACAATGATGATACTTATGAATACGATGAAGGAAGTAAAGGTCAGAGGATGAGCCGGAGGAGGACGACTATGAAACGCTTGCAAGATTGTTTCGCGGGAGTGATTGCAAACTAAGTGAGGGAGCCTGTGAAGTACTACGCCGTTGGTTTGATGGGAATGGTGAGGTGATCACAAGGGATGCCCAGTCTGCGCAGGACAACGATAAGTGTGAAAGGTATGAGATGGCGCACGTAGAGATGAAAAGTGAGATTGCAGTAGCAGGTACCACAGCTCTGAAAAAACGAATAATAGAAAATATAATACCCATTCTGGAGAAATTGGTTCCAAAAGCATCCGGTGAATCATCTCAGTCCTATGAAATGATTCCGGTCGTGGAATCCCAATGCTTGAGACCACTCCTTCAGACCATGAGTTAGAGGAGCAGGTGGCGGCACCTGTCTGCAATTTCATGATGACGGATGATACTGTGGGCAGCAGGATAGCATAGTGGTTAGCACAGTTGCGTCACAGCTCCAGGGTCCCAGGATCGATTCTCGGCTTGGGTCCCTGTCTGTGTGAAGTTTGCACTTTCTCCCCGTGTCTGCGTGGGTTTCCTCCGGGTGCTCCGGTTTCCTCCCACAGTCCAAAGATGTGCAGGTTAGGTGGATTGGCCATGATAAATTGCCCTTAGTGTCCAAAAAGGTGGGGTGGAGCTATGGGGATAGCGTGAAGGTGTGGGTTTGGGTAGGGTGCTGTTTCCAAGGGCCTGTGCAGACTCGATGGGCTAAATGGCCTCCTTCTGCACTGTAAATTCTATGATTCGATAATATGTACAGAATATTACAAGATGAGAATGAGCCACTGGCATGCAGCTCCACAACAACAGTTGATACTGATACCACGTTACCAGACGTAGTTGGGAACATGGTATCAGGGGTATTAAGTTTAACGTCCGTGGGCAAAGATTTGAGGAGATGTGCGAGGCAGGGTTTTTACGCAGAGGGTGTGAGTGCCTAGAACGCGTTGCCATGGGAGGTTGTGGAAGCAGATACATTAATGGCATTCAAAAGGCATCTTGACAAACCCATGGATAGGATGGATATAGAGATATCTGATCTCGCCGATGTTCCCCCCCCCCGCGCACCAGATTCCCCAGCGAGCAATGTAAAATGCCCTTAACATCGGCAGAACCAGTAGTTCCCACCACCAATGGTGGACTACCAAAATACGCATGGTGTGGAGGCTTTGTGGGGATATAAAAAAAACCCACCCATAGAATTCAAAAGTACCGTTCACTTAAGGTTCAAAGCGTGCCTCAAATACTTTCAAAATTCCTGCCCTCTGTTTTTTCTGTTCTTTAGAGAGATTTAGGGTGGAATGTAGCAGTCACTCCCAGCAGTGTGAAAAGTGTTGCTATCCATATCAGTTCCGGCTCTTTCATTCAATCTGTTGCAATCTTGTAGTTTGCCAATGTAAGTGGAAAAACTGCCAGTTCTGCCGCATATCATTTCGGAAGGAGCTGGGAGAGGAAAGTTAACATTTTTGACTCACCTAGTGGTTTAGTTGCAGCTTTTGATGTTTTGCTGGTTGGTGGCTTTCAGTGGCTGGTTCAGCAGCTTTTAGCAGGTTTGAGCATTTTTCTGTTCCTCTTTCAGTAGGTGTGGCTTCTCTATAGCTTTTCAAAATTCAATCAACCCAACCCCACTTCGTTATTTGAATCCAGTAAGTGTGCCCCTGGCAGAATCACATAACTGTGGCAAACCAGGAAGGACCTTTAGTACATGATTACATTTCTCAATCCGAACATCCTGATAGGTGATGTAGGGAAAGAACAGTTTGTTAATCATGATTGGAACCACCTTTGACAAGATCCCTCATGGCAGACTGGCACAGAAGGTGAAGTCACACGGGATCCGAAGTTAGCTGGCAAGATGAATACAGATCTGTCTCGGTCACAGAAGACAGAGGGTAGCAGTGGAAGGGTGCTTTTCTGAATGGAAGTCTGTGACTAGTGGTGTTCCGTAGGGATCAGTGCTGTTTGTAGTATATATGTGTAGTGTATATAAATGATTTGGAGGAAAATGTAACTGGTCTGATTAGTGAGTTTGCGGACGACACAAAGGTTAATGGAATTGCGGATAATGATGAGGACTGTCAGAGGATACAGCAGGATTTAGATCGTTTGGAGACTTGGGCGAAGAGATGGCAGATGGAGTTTAATCCGGACAAATGAGAGGTAATGCATTTTGGAAGGTCTAATACAGGTGGGAAGTATACAGTGAATGGCAGAATATTTAAGAGTATTGACAGGTAGAGGGATCCGGGTGTACAAGTCCACAGGTCACTCACTGAAAGTGGCAACACAGGTGGAGAATGTGGTCAAGAAGGCATACAGGGCATGGCTGGGGCATTGAGTGCAACAATTGACAAGTCATGCTGCAGCTATATAACCTTAGTTAAGCCACACTTAGAATATAGTGTCTGGCTGCCACACTACCAGAAGGATGTGGAGGTTTTGGACAGGGTACAGAAGAGATTTTACAGGAAGAAGCCTAGTGTGGAGGGCATTAGCTATGAGGAGAGGTTGGATAAACTCGGTTTGTACTCATTGGAAAATCGGAGGGTGAGGGGATGACCTGATGGAAGTTTACGAAGTTTTGAGGGGAGTAGACAAAGTGGATAGTCAGATGCTTTTTCCCAGGGTGGCAGAGTCAATTACTAGGGGACATAGGTTTAAGATGTGAGGGGTAAAATTTAGAGGAGATGTGTGAAAAATGTTTTTTACATAGAGGATAGTGGGTCCCTGGACTCGCTGCCAGAGGAGGTGGTGGAATCAGGTACGATAGTAACATTTAAGGGGCATCTTGACAAATACATGAATAGGATGGGAATAGAAGGATACGGGCCCCAGAAGTTAGAAGGTTTTAGGGTAGACGGGAAGCATGGTTGGAGGGTCGAAGGGCTTGTTCCTGTGCAGTACTTTCTTTATTCTTTGTATATGTGTAAAAACATACTTATCCACAACTGAATTATAGGGGACTGAAGATTGTGTTGTGAAATTTGCAGAGAAGTATAATGAAAACAGTTTTCTATTTTTCTCACGGAGGCAATGCTACTTTAGAGAAGGGGCAGTAATGAGATAATTTTATAGTTGTACCCACTCGCAAGCCATCAAATGTTACGCCATTCCTGTAGACTGCTTGGATTACGATGTTACTTCTTTTCTTAATTTATCATGGAGATTTTCATTTTTGAAAGCTGTAACTTAGGCACAGTGGACAGAATTTAATGCACCCCCCCTTCCTCCCAGTGGATTTGAAGGAAGGGAAGGCTTGAGTGCCTTTCTCTTGTGTTGTTTATCTGCAAGTATAATTTCACTGAATTGTGACCAGCTTTTATGCCGATTTATTAAAAATATGACTAATTATTTATCCATTTCAGGGTCAGCAGGTCACCGTCTAAACCATGGATGAGGACTGCAGCATCGACGTAAAGGCAAATCTGTGGAACATTTACAGGGCTCCTGACGCACTCAGCAAAAGGTTCAGTGCTAAGCAACAGGATGGTCAATTTTATTTCTCCAATTTCAATGCATTAACAGACTATAATTTTGAAAATATATGTAGAGAGAGAGATTTAATCTACTGGTATTTCTTACCTGCCTCCTGGAAATTAGTCTACTTGAAATATAATTTATGCACTATGACCACTTGAATCAATGGCTGAATCTTAAATACATTTTGCAGATGAACATTCAGCCATGATCTCATTGAATGGCGGAGCAGGCTCGAGGGGCTCCTGCTCCTAGTTCTTATGTTCTCATGTTCTTATGAACTGGGAGGTGAGGGGATGGAGGAAGGCATTGTCAGATGAGCCTCATACACTTCACTGCCATGGCATGTACCAGAAACAGGAACCCCAATCGTGCAGTTGCCCAACAGGCAGACAATTGAAGCAATTAAATGTCCAGTTAAAGGCCACCTCCCCGATGCAACAATATCTTCATAGCATGAGAAGAGGCAACCACCATGTGGGGATACCACAAGGTAAACGGTGACAGCGGCCTCCAGCTTTCCAGGTTGCAGACGCTCCATTGTGTACAGAGAGCCCCTGTAGCAATGGTTGTCCCAGAGCTAAGCTTAAGTTCCAAATTGATGCCTCAGGGTCTTGACCCTGACTGCCATGGGTTAGTTCCCACTTCCAGTTCCAGCAGCGGGATTTCAAACATCTTGAAAATTTCAGCTGACTTTCTCCACACTCTCGGCCTGAATCACAAACTTGACTGAAGATGATTAATTTTACTGGTTGGTTAATCATAGGATTGGATGACCTGAATTCCTCTAGCTTGTTATCTTGGGAGGAAGTAATATTTTTAATAATATGGCTCTCCTTAATAACCTTGCAAGAAGGAATCTCCCAATATCACCTTTTAGATAAGAAAGAGAAGTTAGCATCTTTGTTCTGTCAAGGCAATTAATTCCCCTCAGATCCGATTGGGGTAAAGTGGCTCCATCAATTTATTTTTCATCTGTACATTACGAGCAGGGAAAAGCACAGAGATGGCAATGGCAATTTATTCCTCAGGAAAATATTTTTTTGATGAAATCTGTCCTTTCTCAATTTGCCTCTGCACTCAAAGAGTGCACTCTGCATGATTTCCAACTGCAGGACATTGGAATGCCCAATCTAATTTTTGCAGGTGAATTAATGGGCTGAATGTTCCTGCTGAGGGTTAAAGCCTGCTACCAGCTGTTAAAGCAGGAGCTGGCCCCAATCCAATGGAGGGCAGGAATCAAGATGGCAAAACATTGCATAGGCGCCCAATGCTGGCAAAATGCTATGGTGGTTCTTCTCCCAATGCCTTCTCCCATCTTCGTCCCATGTCTTCCCCGCTTCTTCCCAAATTCCCATTCCTTTCCCCATCCCTTCCATCTTCCAATCGATCTCCAATGGGCCAGGAATCTTCAGCCCAATGTTATTGTTGCCAGCCTTAACCATTCAATTTTCTTTACATGATATTAATAAATATTCAGATTGAAATGAATGTATTAAAATTTAATAACATTATTGTTGTTTATGTAGTTGCTGGAGGAACTATTTGGTTGAATAATTAATAAACACAAAGCTAGCTCCTTGAGAAAGCAGAAAGGTGTTTTGTAATATTTAATTGTTGATCCTTTCTAGATCTTGTCAGTTGCTTATTTCTACTCCAACCTAAACGTTCTTGTCTCCGGTAAAATATTTCCTCACCCTTCAGTCACCCAGTCATTTCCATTTGGAAGGGTTGTTCCTTTTCTGTTCCCAGTGTTGGATGTCAGTCAGAGAACAATATAGAAGAAGGTCATGTGGTGATTTTTCCATGTGTCAGCTCTTGGAAAGAGTTGCCTATTTTATTCCACTCCCCTGTTCTTTCCATTAATCCTGCAATTGTTTCCTTTTGTGTATTTATTGCATTTTTCATGATTTTTTTCCATTGACATTGTTTCCACTGCACTGACAAACAGTTCATTCAACATAATTTTTTGTCAAAAAGGACATTACCTCCCCCCGCCCCCCCCCCTCCCCCCCCTCCCTCCCCCCCCTCCCCTCCCTCCCCCCCCTCCCCTCCCTCCCCCCTCCCCTCCCTCCCTCCCTCCCCCCCTCCCCTCCCTCCCTCCCTCCCCCCCTCCCCTCCCTCCCCCCTCCCTCCCCCCCCCTCCTCCTCCCCCCCATTCCCCGCCCAGACTTATCCAGTCTGGCTGTGGAACTTTTTTTAAAAAAAATAATTTTTATTCAAATTTTCACAAAATATCAATAACAAAAAATATCAGGAAAAGAAAGAACAAACCCCCCCCCCCCCCATGTATACAAAAAAGAAAAATAAATTAACGCCCGTCATAAACAAAGAACAAATATACACGTCCCTTCAGGCCAAAACAAAGAAAACATCCCCCCTCCCCCACCACCCACCCTCTCCCCAGGTTGCTGCTGCTGCTGGCCTTCTACCGTTCTGCCAGGAAATCTAGCAATGGTTGCCACCTCATGCAGGGAAGGTCATGTCTTACAAACCTAATAGAATTCTTTGAGGAAGTGACAAAGTTAATTGATGAGGGAAGGGCTGTAGAGGGCATTTACATGGACTTTAGTAAGGTGTTTGATAAGGTTTCCCATGGCAGGTTGATGGAAAAAGTGAAGTTGTATGGGGTTCAGGGTGTATTAGCTAGATGGATAAAGAACTGGCTGGGCAACAGGAGACAGAGAGTAGTGGTGGAAGGGAGTGTCTCAAAATAGAGAAGGGTGACTAGTGGTGTTCCACAGGGATCCGTGCTTGGACCACTGTTGTTTGTGATCTACATAAATGACCTAGAGGAAGGTATAGGTGGTCTGATTACCAAGTTTGCAGATGATACTAAGATTGGTGGAGTTACAGATAGCGAAGAGGTCTGTCAGAGAATACAACAAAATATAGATAGATTGGAGAGTTGGGCAGAGAAATGGCAGATGGAGTTCAATCCAGGCAAATGCGAGGTGTTGCATTTTGGAAGGTCAAATTCAAGAGCGGACTATATGGTCAATGGAAGAGTCTTGGGGAAAATTGATGTACAGAGAGATCTGGGAGTTCAGGTCCATTCTACCCTGAAGGTGGCAACGCAGGTGGATAGAGTGGTCAAGAAGGCATACAGCATGCTTGCCTTTATCGGAAGGGGTATTGAGTACAAGAGTTGGCAGGTCATGTTACAGTTGTATAGGACTTTGGTTCGGCCACATTTGGAATACTGCGTGCAGATCTGGTCGCCGAGTACAAGAGTTGGCAGGTCATGTTACAGTTGTATAGGACTTTGGTTCGGCCACATTTGGAATACTGCGTGCAGATCTGGTCGCCGAGTACAAGAGTTGGCAGGTCATGTTACAGTTGTATAGGACTTTGGTTCGGCCACATTTGGAATACTGCGTGCAGATCTGGTCGCCGCATTACCAGAAGGATGGGTGAGTAAATTTGCAGACAACACTAAAGTCGGTGGAGTTGTAGACAGTGCGGAAGGATGTTGCAGGTTACAGAGGGACATAGATAAGCTGCAGAGCTGGGCTGAGAGGTGGCAAATGGAGTTTAATGTGGAGAAGTGTGAGGTGATTCACTTTGGAAAGAATAACAGGAATGCGGAATATTTGGCTAATGGTAAAATTCTTGGTAGTGTGGATGAGCAGAGGGATCTCGGTGTCCATGTACATAGATCCCTGAAAGTTGCCACCCAGGTTGAGAGGGTTGTGAAGAAGGCCTATGGTGTGTTGGCCTTTATTGGTAGAGGGATTGAGTTCCGGAGCCATGAGGTCATGTTGCAGTTGTACAAAACTCTAGTACGGCCGCATTTGGAGTATTGCGTACAGTTCTGGTCGCCTCATTATAGGAAGGACGTGGAAGCTTTGGAACGGGTGCAGAGGAGATTTACCAGGATGTTGCCTGGTATGGAGGGAAAATCTTATGAGGAAAGGCTGATGGACTTGAGGTTGTTTTCGTTAGAGAGAAGAAGGTTAAGAGGTGACTTAATAGAGGCATACAAAATGATCAGAGGGTTAGATAGGGTGGACAGTGAGAGCCTTGTCCCGCGGATGGAGGTGGCTAGCACGAGGGGACATAGCCTTAAATTGAGGGGTAATAGATATAGGACAGAGGTCAGAGGTGGGTTTTTTACGCAAAGAGTGGTGAGGCCGTGGAATGCCCTACCTGCAACAGTAGTGAACTCGCCAACATTGAGGGCATTAAAAAATTTATTGGATAAACATATGGATGATAATGGCATAGTGTAGGTTAGATGGCCTTTAGTTTTTTTTCCATGTCGATGCAACATCGAGGGCCGAAGGGCCTGTACTGCGCTGTATCGTTCTATGTTCTATGACAGGGTGGATAGCAACAAGCTTTTCCCAAGAGTGGGGGTGTCAGTTACAAGGGGTCACAATTTCAAAGTGAGAGGGGGAAAGTTTAAGGGAGATGTGCGTGGAAAGTTTTTTACGCAGAGGGTGGTGGGTGCCTGGAACACTTTACCAGCGGAGGTGGTAGAGGCGGGCACGATAGGATCATTTTTGATGCATCTGGACAGGTATATGAACGGGCGGGAACAGAGGGAAGTAGACCTTGGAAAATAGGAGACAGGTTTAGATAAAGGATCTGGATCGGCGCAGGCTGGGAGGGCCGAAGGGCCTGTTCCTGTGCTGTAATTTTCTTTGTTCTTTGTTCTTTTGTTCTTGAAGAACCCCTGCACTGACCCCCTGAGGACAAATTTCACCCTCTCCAATTTAATAAACCCCGCCATATCGTTGATCCAGGCCTCCACGCTTGGGGATCTCGCATCCTTCCACTGAAGAAGAATCCTCCGCCGGGATACTGGGGACGCAAAGGCCAGAATGCCGGCCTCTTTCGCCTCCTGCACTCCCGGCTCCTCTGCAACTCCAAATATTGCGAGCCCCCAGCCCGGTTTGACCCTGGATCCTACCACCCTCGACACCGTCCTTGCTACGCCCTACCAAAATTCCCCCAGCGCTGGGCATGCCCAGAACATATGGGCATGGTTTGCTGGGCTCCCTGAGCACCTAATACACCCGTTCTCGTTCCCAAAAAACCGGCTCATCCTTGTCCTGGTCATGTGAGCCCTATGCAGCACCTTAAGCTGTATGAGGCTAAGCCCCGCAGAAGAAGAGGAGTTCACCCTTCCTAGGGCATCCGCCCACGTCCCCCTCCTCAATCTCCTCACCCAGCTCCTCCTCCCATTTACCCTTCCGCTCCTCCACCGAAGCCTCGTCTACCTCCTGCATCACTTGGTACGTTGCTGAGATCCTCCCCTCTCCAACCCACACCCCCGAGAGCACCCTGTCCTGGACCCCACGCGGCGGCAACAGAGGGAACTCCGCCACCTGCCGCCTGACAAACGCCCTTACCTGCATGTACCTAAAGGTGTTCCCCGGTGGGAGCCCAAACTTCCCTTCCAGCTCACCCAGGCTCGGAAACTTCCCATCTACGAACAGGTCCCTCAACCTCCTAACACCTGCGCTGTGCCAGCTCAGGAACCCGCCATCAATCCTCCCGGGACAAACCGGTGGTTCCGCCGTATTGGGGAATCCCATCGAGGCCCCCAGCTCCCCCCCTGTGCCGTCTCCATTGCCCTCAAATTTTGAGGGTAGCTGCCACCACCGGGCTTGTGGTATACCTCGTTGGAGGGAGCGGCAGCGGCGCCGTTACCAGCGCCTCCAGGCTCGTGCTCACACAGGATGCCATCTCCATCCTCTTCCATGCTGCCCCTTCCCCGTCCATCATCCACTTATGCACCATCGCTGCGTTGGCAGCCCAATAATACCCACAGAGGTTGGGCAGCGCCAGCCCCCCCTATCCCTGCCCCACTCCAGAAACACCCTTCTCACCCTCGGGGTCCCGTGCGCCCACACAAATCCCGTAATGCTCCTGTTAACCCGCCTGAAAAAGGCCTTTGGGATAAGGATGGGGAGGCACTGGAACAGGAACAGAAATCTCAAGAGCACCGTCATCTTGACGGATTGCACCCTACCTGCCAGAGACAGCGGCAGCATATCCCACCTCTTAAACTCTTTCTCCATTTGCTCCACCAGCCTCGTGAGGTTAAGCTTATGCAGGGCCCCCCCAGCTCCTAGACACCTGGACCCCCAAGTACCTGAAGCTCCTCTCCGCCCTTTTTAGTGGGAGCCTACCGATCCCCCCCTTCTGGTCCCCCGGGTGTACAACGAACAGCTCGCTCTTCCCCAAGTTGAGCTTGTAACCTGAGAAATCCCCAAATTCCCTAAGAATCCTCATCACCTCCGGCATTCCCCCCACTGGGTCTGCCACATACAGAAATAGGTCTTCCGCGTAGAGCGACACTCGGTGTTCCTCCCCACCTCGCACCAGCCCCCTCCAGTTCCTCGACTCCCTCAACGCCATGGCCAGGGGTTCAATTGCCAGCACAAAAAGCAGAGGGGACAAGGGACACCCCTGCCTCGTCCCTCGGTATAACCGGAAATACTCCGACCTCCTCCTATTCGTGGCCACGCTCGCCATTAAGGCCTCATATAACAGCCTCACCCACCTGACAAACTCCTCCCCAAACCCAAACCTCTCTAACACCTCCCACAAGTACCCCCACTCAACCCTATCAAAGGCCTTCTCCGCGTCCAACGCCACCACTATCTCCACCTCCCCCTCCACTGCCGGCATCATTATAACATTCAAGAGCCTCCGTATGTTAATGTTCAGCTGCCTCCCCTTCACGAACCCCGTTTGATCCTCGTGGATAACCTGCGGCACACAGTCCTCTATCCTCGTGGCTAAGATCTTTGCCAACAGCTTGGTGTCTACATTTAAGAGTGAGATTGGTCTGTATGACCCACACTGCAGGATCCTTGTCCCGCTTAAGGATCAAGGAGATCAGCGCCCGAGACATCGTCGGATGCAGAGCCCCCCCTTCCCTTGCCTCGTTGAAGGTCCTAACCAACAGGGGGCCCAGCAGGTCTGCGTACATTTTATAAAATTCAACCGGGAGCCCATCAGGCCCTGGCGCCTACCCTGACTGCATGCTCCCTATCCCTTTGACCAGCTCCTCCAGCTCAACCGGCGCCCCCAGTCCCTCCACCTGTCCCTCCTCCACCCTCGGGAATCTCGACCGGTCCAAGAAGCGGCCCATCCCCCCTCCTCCTCCGGGGGTTCGGACCGATACAGTTCCTCATAAAAGTCCCCGAAGACCCCATTAATGTCTACCCCACTTCGCACCACATTCCTTCCTTAACTCCACCAATCTCCCTAGCCGCATCCCGCTTACGAAGCTGGTGCGCCAGCATCCTGCTCGCCTTCTCCCCATATTCATACACCGCTCCCTGTGCCTTCCTCCACTGAGCTTCCGCCTTTCTGGTGGTCAACAAGTCAAACTCAGCCTGGAGACTACGCCGCTTCCTCAGCAATCCCTCCTCCGGAGCCTCCGCGTATCTCTTGTCCATCCTCACCATCTCCCCCACCAGTCTCTCCCTCTCTCTCTGCTGTCTCTTCTCCCTGTGGGCTCGAATGGAGATCAACTCCCCCCTAACCACCGCCTTCTGCGCCTCCCAAACCGTCCCCACTCGGACCTCCCCATTGTCATTGGCCTCCAGGTACCTCTCGATACATCCTCGAACCCGCCCGGCCACCTCCTCGTCCGCCAGCAGCCCCACCTCCAAGCGCTGGTCTCTCTCCTCCCCCAGCTCGATGTCCACCCAGTGCGGGGCATGGTCAGAAATGGCGATCGCCGAATACTCAGCATCCTCCACCCTCCCAATCAGCGCCTTACTCATAATGAAAAACTCAATCCAGGAATAGGCTTTATGCACATGGGAGAAGTATGAAAATTCCCTGGTCCTCGGCCTTGCAAACCTCCATGGATCCACCCCTCCCATCTGGTCCATAAACCCCCTCAACGTCCTGGATACGTATTGAAATCCCCCCCCCCCCCCCCCTATTATCAGGCCAGATCTGGAGTATGTGGAGGGAGTCGGGATGGGGATCTGGAATCCGGCCCAACATGCGCCGCATGAAACCCGCATCATCCCAATTCGGGGCATATACGTTGACCAGCACCACCCACTCCCCCTGCAGCTTACCGCTCACCATCACATACCTCCCGCCGCTGTCTGCCACCACATTCAACTCCTCGAACGACACCCTCTTCCCCACCAGGATCGCCACCCCCCGATTTTTTGCATCCAGTCCTGAATGAAACACCTGGCCTACCCATCCCTTCCCCAATCGAACCTGATCCGCCACCTTCAGGTGCGTCTCCTGAAGCATGGCCACATCCGCCTTCAGCCCCTTCAGGTGCGCAAACACACGTTTGACCGGCCCATTCAGTCCCCTCACATTCCAGGTTATCAGCTGGATCAGGGGGCTACCTGCCCCCCTCCCCCGTGGACTAGCCATTACCCTTCCTCAGCCTGCCACGTGCCCGCGCCCCCCGCTCAGCCCGTTCCCCAAGGCGGCAGACCCCCATCCCGACCCCCTCCTTCTCAGCCATTCCAACAGCAACCCGGTACCCTCCCCCCCCCCCCCCCCCCCCCCCCCCAGCTAGGACACTCCCAGCTGCATTGCTCCCCCCATTGTGCTCCCGCAAGTTAGCTGACTCCTGCTGATCCCGGCTACTCCCGCCACTCCTTCGACCCCTGCCAGCGTGGGGCTTCCCCTCCTCCCCAGTGTCCACCAGCAGGCTTTCCTCCCCCACTCCCCTCCCCCTCCCCTCCCCCCCCCCCCGCTCTCAAGCGGGAAAAAGCCCGGGGTTCCCAGCTCTGGTCCCACCCCCTTCAACCCTTAGCACAGGAAAAAGCCCGCACTTTCCACCTGCCCGACCCCAACTCCCCTACAGCACTTCCCTTTACCGGCCCCGTCCCCTCGCGGGGCCCCAACCCCCCTCCACATCATCAACCCCCAACACTGCAGGTCTGCCCCCTTCCTCGAGCCCATCCAACAAACCCAAGCAGAAAACAGTGCCCCACCCGCCCTAAAAACTACAAAGAATCAACATTAAACCGAGAACCCCCCCTCAAAATATAACACAATATAACACAATTGCATGCAGAGCCCCGCACCCAGCCCTCAGTTAAAGTCCAACTTCTTGGCCTGCACAAAGGCCCACGCCTCTTCCGGGAACTCAAAGTAAAAGTGCTGGTCCTTGTAGGTGACCCACAAACACGCCGGCTGTAGCATGCCGAACTTCACTCCCTTCCTGTGCAGCACCGCCTTCGTCCGATTGTACCCGGCCCTCTTCTTTGCCACCTCAGCACTCCAGTCCTGGTAGATCCGCACCACCGCATTCTCCCACTTGCTGCTCCGCTCCTTCTTGGCCCACCTGAGCACACACTCCCGGTCAGCAAACCAGTGGAACCGCACCAGCTTGGGTCTTCTTGCCAATATTCGATGGGCCCCCTCCAGCTCCAGGGGCCCCTGAACGGACCCAGCTCCCATCAGCGAATTTAACATGATGGCCACATAGGCCCCCATGTCTGACCCCTCCAGCCCTTCCGGAAGGCCCAGGATCCACAGATTTTTTCGCCTCGACCGGTTCTCCATCTCCTCGAACCTCTCCTGCCATTTTGTATGGAGTGCCTCGTGCATCTCCACCTTCACCGCGAGGCCTAAGGTCTCGTCCTCTCTTTCGGAGGCCTTTTGCTGGATCTCTCGAATCGCCACCACCTGGGCCGTCTGGGTCTCCATCAACTTATCAACTGAAGCCTTCAACAGCTCCAGCAGCTCCGCTTTAAGCTCCCTGAAGCAGCGCTGGAGAGTTTCCTGCTGCTCCTGCGCCCACTGCCTCCATGCCTCCTGGTCTCCGCCCGCCGCCATCTTGTGCTTCTTCCCTCGCTTCTGCTTTGGCGCTGAAACCACTTTCTTACTCGCCCCACTCCTGGTCCAGGCCATATTCTACTGGGGAAATGTTGCTGGCTCCTTTCCACGTTGGGAACCGTCGAAAAAGTACCGCTGGGGGCCCTAAAAAGAGCCCAAAAGTCCGTTCCTGGCGGGAGCTGCCGAACGTGCGACTTAGCTCCGGATAGCCACAACCGCAAGTCCTCGCTGTGGAACTTAAGCCCTTCATCCACGGTACACATACTATCAAACAGTGTATGTTGATACACAGGGTTGAGAAGGTGCATACTAATAAAAATAAAGAATTAACATATATGGATTGCATCATAAACTGCGTTCAAAAGTAAGGAATTTGGGGGTGGGGAAATTTGATGCATTGGTGACGAAGGTGTTGCTCTTTGCCTTCAAAGCTTGTCTTGTAAGCTGAAGGCAGTAAAATTTACATTTTTTGTTCAATTAAAATTTATTTTTACTGCAAACTAACATTCAGATTTTGCCTGGACTCAAGTATGTGAATGTTTATGGAGCAGGAGACCATCCTGAACCAACAGATAAACAGGAGGCATTTTCATCTTCAATCTCTCCAGAGCTAGAGTCTTGAGCTAGAGTTAAGTCCAATAAATAAGGAAGTAGTATCAGAAGTTGAACAGTTTGCTCTAACCTGTTCAAACCTTGCAGTGAGGTGCAGATTCAGAATGTGATTTCAGTTATCAATTGTGTACAGATCAAGGGGAACACGGTAGCACAGTGGTTAGCACAGTCCTTCACAGCTCCAGGGTCCCAGATTCAATTCCTGGCTTGGGGCACTGTCTGTGCGGAGTCTGCACGTTCTCCCGGTACCTGCGTGGGTTTCCTCCGGGTGCTCCGGTTTCTTCCCACAGTCCAAAGATGTGCAGGTTAGGTGGATTGGCCATGCTAAATTGCCCTTAGTGTCCAAAAAGGTTAGATGGGGTAACTGGGTTACGTGGATAGGGTGGAGGTGTGGCCTTAGATAGAGTGATCTTTCCAAGGGCCTGTGCAGACTCGATGGGCTGAATGGCCTCCTTCTGCACTGTAAATTCTATGATTCTATAGATAGAAAATGATGATATCTTAGAATCATAGCCCGCCAAAACCGAGCATTTAGGGACATTAAGGAACAGCTGTCATCCAAAAATGTCCTAGACCATTATGACCCAAGGAAGGAGTTGGTGGTCACTTGTGATGCATCCCCCTACGGGGTAGGAGCCGTCTTAGCCCATAGAGGAAGGAATGGGGAAGAACGGCCAATAGCCTATGCTTCGAGGACCTTGGCGATGGCTGAGAGGAAGTATGCCCAAATCGAGAAGGAAGGACTGGCGGTGATATTCGCAGTAAAAAAATTTCACCAGTATCTTTACGGGCATAAATTCACCATAGTGACGGACCATAAGTCGTTATTAGGGTTATCAAAAGAAGAACAGTCAATACCCCCGATTGCATCAGCTTTCTAGCTGGGCGTTGCTACTGGCGGTGTATAGATACGTTCTGGAGCACAGACCGGGAACGCGAGTAGCAAATGCAGATGCTTTGAGCAGACTTCCCCTCCCGGACACTCCGCCGCAAATACCAAAAGTAGAGGAGACAGTAATGACTCTAAATTTTTTGGACACCCTACCAGTAGACGCACAACATATTCGGTTGTGGACGCAAAAAGACCCAGTTTTAGCCAAGATGAAGCATTTACTGCTAACAGGGGAACTGGAAAGACCAGTGGAGCCCCAGATGCACCCATACTGGAGCTGAAGGGACCAAATAACTGTAGAAGACGGTATCCTATTATGGAGAGCCCGGGTAATAGTCCCAGCTCAGGGCCGTCAGCCAATCTTAACTGAGTTACATCACGGGGTGTCTAAAATGAAGATGGTAGCTCGAAGCTACGTTTGGTGGCCAGGATTGGACACAGACATAGCAGCCAGGAGTGCCAACAGGGGCAAAGAGTGCCACCAGCGGCACCATTGCACCCGTGGGAATGGCCAGGCAGACCGTGGACCCGCCTGCATATTGGCCACGCCGGCCCTTTCATGGGCTCAATGTTTTTGGTGATAGCGGACGCCCACTCCAAATGGTTGGACGTCCACCGGGTAAACGCGGCAAGCACAGCATCGACAATTTAAAAGCTCAAGGCCTCGTTTGCAACACATGGACTTCCGGAGGTATTGGTGTCGGACAACGGAACGGCATTCACAAGTGGAGAATTGGGAAAATTCCTGAAGGAAAATGGAGTCCGTCACATCAAAACGGTCCCTTACCATCCAGCGACCAACGGCCTGGCAGAGAGAGCGGTCCAGACACTTCAAGCGGGACTCAAGAAGCAGCCAGCAGCGTCAATGGTCACAAAGCTCTCCCGCTGGCTGTTTGATTAAAGGACCACACCGCATTCCACAATGGGCATACCGCCAGCTGAACTCTTAATGGGAAGGCGGCTTCGAACGAGGCTGAGTCTCCTTTTCCCAAATTTAGCGGGGAAAGTGGAGAAACAACAGGAGGCCCAATGCAGGGGGCATGATAATAGTTGGCAGCAGAGATATTTCCAGGTGGGGGCACCAGTTTGGGTCAAGAATTATGGGAATGGACCAACGTGGGTCAAAGGCACGGTAGAGTCCCAAACAGGGCCCATATCCTATGAGGTTTCGATAGGAGGTAAGGTGCTGAAGAAACACCTAGACCAAATAAGGGCAGCGGAACCACACCTGGAGGCAGGCGAAGCAGGACCACCTCAAGCTGGGATAGCCCAGATGGAAAGGATACCCACACCCCAGCCCCGAGCAATTTCTCCAGACCCCGTCATCCAGTCGTCAGAGTCGGAGATGGACACGCTCGACGAGGCCGCCGCGACACCTCTCCCCAAGGAGGAGGAAGAACAACTTCCAAGGAGGTCGTCAAGGAAAAGACAGGCACTTATAAGGTACACCCCACCCACTTCGGAGAACGACCCGGTGGACGACACAGAGGTGACAGACCCAGACATGAGGAGCAGGAAGCTCAGAGGAATGCCAGCTGACAGGAATTCCTCGGACCTTGGGGGGGAAGGGGGGGGGGGGGAGGGGTGTAATGAACTCCAATTGGCTTTATTGGTTGGTCTGTCTGTGTGGAGTCTGCACGTCCTCCCCGTGTGTGCGTGGGTTTCCTCCGGGTGCTCCGGTTTCCTCCCACAGTCCAAAGACGTGCGGGTTAGGCGGATTGGCCATGCTAAATTGCCCGTAGTCTAAGGTTAATGGGGGGATTGTTGGGTTACGGGTATACGGGTTACGTGGGTTTAAGTAGGGTGATCATTGCTCGGCACAACATCGAGGGCCGAAGGGCCTGTTCTGTGCTGTACTGTTCTATCTATCTATCAATTGGAGTATGAGCTCCCTCAATGATAGCTCATTGAGGGGGGCCCATATAAGCACCTGTGTAGGCTTTGTGAGCCAGTCTTAAGTTGACTGGACTGCTAGCAGACCGTGCCGCTAGGTCCCGTCGGTAAGGGGCCTACTCTAATTTACGCCGGCAGGACCGGCAACAGAGGGGCGGGACTTCGGCCCACCGCGGGCCGGAGAATGTGGGCGGCCCCAGTGCCCATTGAGTCACGCCGGACCCCGCCATTCTCTGAGGCGGGCGGCGTGCCTCACTCCGGGCCAGTTTTTAGGGAGAATTGGGAGGGCGGCGGGGGCGGGATTCACGCCGACTCCCTGCGATTCTCTCACCCGGCGGAGGTCGGAGAATCCCGCCCAAGGTTTGTGTTGAATGTTGTCACTCATAGCCAAGTCCCACTGGCAGAGATGAAAGGGAGAATGATTCATTGGGACCCTGGGTGGCATTATGGCTATTAAAAAGCTATTACCGGAGCACCCATCCAGTTTAGGACAATGGCTCACCCCTTAAAGATGCCAGTCCAGTCAGTGGGCTGGCAGAGCAGAAGCCTTGATAGTGCCAACTCTAGTGGTTGTCTGTGCTGAGGTTGAATTTGGACAGGAGGTGGGATACAGGCAGGCAAGCCTCAGGAATGCAGAGAGTGAACGTGGGAGATGTACATCCAACAGCATCTCTGGCATGGGGCAGGCAGTGCTGCCAGGAAGCCCCTCCGTATGTCATGGAGTTTCCATCAGCTTGGGAACATGACAGTCTCCACATGCAGTGTCAGGTCCTCCCAGAATGCCCACAGGGGAGAGTTGGGGCCCTGACCTGAGGCATTAAGTGGCTCAATTAGCAGTGAGATAAAATTGGGATCCCCTCCCAATACCTGGAATATTGCCAGATCATCCATCCCCCAGCCAGCCCACCTGTCTCCCAGCCAGTTCAACCATCTCCCAGCCACCTCACCCATCTCCTAGCCAGCTGACCCATCTCCTAGCCAGCTCACCCATCTCCTGGCCAGCTGACCCATCTCCTGGCCAGCTGACCCATCTCCCAGCCAGCTCATCCATCCCCCTGCCTGATGTGTTGGGCACTCTGGATCCGTGAAGCGCACCCTGGATCCGTGAAGCGCACACAGGCCACCAACACTGAAGATGGTTTAACACTATTTTATTAACTCTTATAAATTGCTAGACATACTATTACTGTGGGTTTACATGATGCTAGATTAACTAGAGACCTGTGCCTGTCCGAACCAGTTGAATCTCTCAGCACGTGGTGTGGATCTGTACTATACTTGATGAGCTCTTGTGCTTCTGAGAGGCAGCATCCAGAATGAGCGGGAAAAGTGATGCCCTCTGACTTTATAGTGCGTGTGTTCTAACTGGTGATTGGCTGCGGTGTTTGTGCATGTTGATTGGTCCTAGTGTATATCCATCCGTATGTGTCTGCACCATGATATACTGGTGTATATTATGACATGTTCCATTCCCATTTTCCAGCACTTGGTCCGTTGCCTTATATCCTATGGCATTTCAAGTGCTCATCTAACTGCTTCTAAAATGTTGTGAGGGTGATCCCCCAGATTGATGATATTGGTAGTGTGGAGGAAATTATGTAATGTACTTGTTGTAATGAAAAATGAAGATATATAAAGGGATAATGACCACATCATAGTGTAAGACAACCACTAGATGGCAGCACTGCATTCGTGTATAAATGTGTGGTCTCAAAGGATCTTGGGTCTCTTCAAACCAGGAGTGACTAGACAGCAGAGTATTAGCACGTGTAGTTAAGTATAGTCAATACTTATTCTGAATTATTTTATCACCAGTTATAGTTCTGTAAGAGTGAACAAACCCAACTCAACATTATTTAATTCATTATTCAAATAAATCTATTTGCTTTAAGTTGAAGATTGGTAGTTTCTTTTGACTCTAATCATCAGACCATTCTGGATGTGTAAAGCAAAGAGTAACAATATCTTACAAACAAGTAATATAACATGATACCAGGAATTGGCTTCAGTAAACTAGCTAGAGTAATATAGTAAGATCAGAAAAAGAAAACCTTCGCAGCTATTTGGCTCGAGAAACATTGAAGCAAACAAAACCTTCAAAGACAAATGACTCAATGGACAAAGCTCAAGCTCCTTGGCACCCAAGGATAACCAATAATTTTAATGCAAACTGGAAGCTGTTTAAACAGCAATTTCAAATTTATCTGGAAGCAACAGATTTAACTAATGCAACTGATGCTCGCAAAATTGCATTGCTTTTAACTATGGCTGCTTAAATGCAATAGAAATTTACAACTCTTTTCAATATTCTACTGGTCAGGACAAAGCTAAGTTTAAAATTATTCTTTTTTAAAAAATAAATTTAGACTACCCAATTCATTTTTTCCAATTAAGGGGCAATTTAGCGTGGCCAATCCACCTAACCTGCACATAGAACATAGAACATAGAACAGTACAGCACAGAACAGGCCCTTCGGCCCTCAATGTTGTGCCGAGCCATGATCACCCCACTCAAACCCACGTATCCACCCTATACCCGTAACCCAACAACCCCCCCTTAACCTTACTTTTTAGGACACTACGGGCAATTTAGCATGGCCAATCCACCTAACCCGCACATCTTTGGACTGTGGGAGGAAACCGGAGCACCCGGAGGAAACCCACGCACACAGGGGGAGGACGTGCAGACTCCACACAGCCAGTGACCCAGCCGGGAATCGAACCTGGGACCCTGGAGCTGTGAAGCATTTATGCTAACCACCATGCTACCCTGCTGCCCCATCTTTGGGTTGTGGGGGTGAAACCCACGCAAACACGGGGAGAATGTGCAAACTCCACACGGACAGTGACCCAGAGCCGGGATCGAACCTGGGACCGCCGTGAGACTGCAGTGCTATCACTGCGCCACTGTGCTGCCCAGTTTAAAGTTATTCTTAACAAATTCGACGACCACTGTAAGATCCAGACTAATGAGACTTTTGAACACTTCATTTTTCATAAAAGATTGCAGAACAAGGGGGAATCGTTTAATAGCTTTGTGACAGATCTAAGTCTACTAGCACAATCCTGTAATCTTTCAGCACTGCACGATTCTTTAATTTGGGACCAAATTGTGTGTGAAAGGTTACTGAGACAAAAGGATTCAACGTCAGAAATAGATATCAAAAAATGCCTTGTTCATCAGCAATGTAAGAATCAGTACCAAGAGTATTTCATCCATGAAAAGGGCACTAAAATCCATCACGAGGTTGAGTGTGCAAAAATGGTGTCACTGTTGAAGAAGATGCACGTTTGGGACGGAGGCCATCTTGCGCATGTGCACTCAAACCCTACACATGCACGCTTCATAAAAAAAATGCGAAACGGACGACAGCCGATCTGCGCATACGTGAAGAAGTGTCAAGCGTTATGACATCAATGTCATGACGTGTTCAAGGTGTGGAACCTCCAAACAAAATGCCTTGATAAAGGAAAACAATGCTCACAATGTGGCAAATTAAACCATTTTGCTGCACAGCGCAGATTCTCACTCGTATTTAAATCTGCTGAGCAGTCTTCTACACAGATTAATGTTTGTAGTGCGGAATCAAAAGAAAAAGAAAAAGAAGAGAATTTTTCATCCGATACAGATAACGACTCACTGGAAAACACTTTCTTCGTTGGGATAATAGAGAAATGTGAAGAATCCAATGAAGTAACAAAAAATCATCAACAAATTAATTCTGTAAATTCTGATAATGAATGGAACACAGTTGTAAAAGTTAATAACTGTCCAATTCAATTTAAACTGGATACTGTCGCTTCAGCTAACTTGCTTTCCAAGCTGGTTCTCAACAAGCTTAAAAATGCACCTGAGATTCTTCCAGCAGCCTGTCGACTGAAGGATTCTTCGATAGGGTCCTCCCATTTAAAAGCCTCCAATAAAAAAATTGGGGAACACTACAATTTGAGATTGTCAAGACAAATAAATCTTCACTCTTAGGTGCACAAACCTGCAAAGAGTTACACCTAATACAGCAAATTTATACTGCAACCTCATCTCAACCAATATTGGATGATGATATACAGAGCATTTTGAATCAATATCCAGATGTTTTCAAAAGCATGGGTACATAAGAACATAAGAACTAGGAGCAGGAGTAAGCCAGCTGGCCCCTCGGGCCTGCTCCGGCATTCAATGAGATCATGGCTGATCTTTTGTAGTCTCAGCTCCACTTTCCGGCCCGAACACCATAACCCTTAATCCCTTTGTTCTCAAAAAACTATCTATCTCTATCTTAAAACCATTTAATGAAGGAGCTTCAACTGTTTCACTGGGCAAGGAATTCTATAGATTCAAACCCTTTGGGTGAAGAAGTTCCTCCTAAACTCAGTCCTAAATCTACTTCCCCTTATTTTGAGGCTAGTTCTGCTTTCACCCGCCAGTGGAAACAACCTGCCCACATCTATCCTATCCATTCCCTTCATAATTTTAAATGTTTCTATAAGATCCCCCCTCATCCTTCTAAATTCCAACGAGTACAGTCCCAGTCTACTCAACCTCTCCTCGTAATCCAACCCCTTCAGCTCTGGGATTAACCTAGTGAATCTCCTCTGCACACCCTCCAGCTCCAGTACGTCCTTTCTCAGGTCATGAGACCAAAACTGAACACAATACTCCAGGTGTGGCCTCACTAACATCTTATACAATTGCAGCATAGCCTCCCTAGTCTTAAACTCCATCCCTCCAGCAATGAAGGACAACATTCCATTTGCCTTCTTAATCATCTGTTGCACCTGTAAACCAACTTTTTGTGACTCATGCACTAGCACACCCAGGTCTCTCTGCACAGCAGCATGTTTTAATATTTTATCATTTAAATAATAATCCCTTTTGCTGTTATTCCTACCAAAATGGATAACCTCACATTTGGCAACATTGTATTCCATCTGCCAGACCCTAGCCCATTCACTTAACCTATCCGAATCCCTCTACAGACTTCCGGTATCCTCCAAACTTTTTGCTTTTGCAACTCATCTTAGTGTCGTCTGCAAACTTGGACACATTGCACTTGGTCCCCAAATCCAAATCATCTATGTAAATTGTAAACAATTGTGGGCCCAACACTGATCCCTGAGGGACACCACCAGCTACTGATTGCCAACCAGAGAAACACCCACTAATCCCCACTCTTTGCTTTCTATTAATTAACCAATCCTCTATCCATGCTACTACTTTACCCTTAATGCCATGCATCTTATTCTTATGCAGCAATCTTTTGTGTGGCACCTTGTCAAAGGCTTTCTGGAAATCCAGATATACCACATCCATTGGCTCCCCATTATCTACCGCACTGGTAATGTCCTCAAAAAATTCCACTAAATTAGTTAGGCACGACTTGCCCTTTATGAACCTATGCTGCATGCTAGGGGTGAAAATATTCACAAAGGCCTGAGTATAAGTAAAAAAAAGCAGTTTATTATATCAGAATTCTGGGAGACAAGATCTGGCAGCTCCGCAGCCCCTGACAGCACCTTATCCCACTTGAGCTAAAGGTCACACGGGTTAATATACAGATTCAAGGGGCGGAATTAGTTGTTTTCTCAATTACATACAATCAATCAACTATATTCGCGTCACATTTATTACATGCAGTCAATCAATTTTTCCTAGCATCCCACTGATCACATATATGGTTAAAGTGGGTGTTGTCTTACCCGCCCCTAACTTCATACAGAAGGCATTCAAAACTAACATAATGATGTGTCCTGTCTACAGCGGGGGACCTTGAGCTTATGAAGGATACGTTGCAAGTCTTATTCTGTGAAGCTGTTATCAGCGGCTGTTGGGACACTCCCTATACATACCCATGCTTGAGTCTCATGAGGCAGTTTACAGGGAATGTGGCTTGTTCAGCCATTTTGTGTCTTTAATATCACAAAATAGCTAACAGCCATTTTCTGTCTCTTCTGATATTAACAGCATTGTGTATACACTATCTATTTCTACAAATTGCCTCTTTTAAACAGACATCTAAGCCAATGAGTACCTTTTGTTTCATAACTACTCAAAAGTAATATAGGATCACAAATGTTGTTACGGGGCCACCTATAATTTATATCATAGTCTAGTATCACAAAATGCCCTCCAACATGGCACCTGCCCAATTGGACAATTTCCATCCAGGTGCTTCGCTATTTCTTCCTTGATCGATTCCAGCATCTTTCCTACTACCGAAGTTAAGCTCACTGGCCTATAATTATCCGCTTTCTGCCTACCTCCTTTTTACAACAGTGGTGTCACGTTTGCTAATTTCCAATCGGCCGGGACCACCACAGAGCCTGGTGAATTTTGGTAAATTATCACTAGTGCATTTGCAATTTCCCTAGCCATCTCTTTTAGCACTCTGGGATGCATTCCATCAGGGCCAAGAGACTTGTCTACCTTTAGCCCCATTAGCTTGTCCATCACTACCTCCTTAGTGATAGCAATCATCTCAAGGTCCTCACCTGTCATAGCCTCATTTCTATTAGTCACTGGCATGTTATTTGTATCCAAAAAACCTGTTCAGTTCCTCAGCCATTTCCTCATCTCCCATTATTAAATCTCATCCTCTAAAGGACCAATATTTACCATAGACACTTTTTTTTGTTTTAGAACATAGAACAGTACAGCACAGAACAGGCCCTTCGGCCCTCGATGTTGTGCCGAGCAATGATCACCCTACTCAAACCCACGTATCCACCCTATACCCGTAACCCAAAAAAAAAACCCTTAACCTTACTTTTTAGGACACTACGGGCAATTTAGCATGGCCAATCCACCTAACCCACACATCTTTGGACTGTGGGAGGAAACCGGAGCACCCGGAGGAAACCCACGCACACACGGGGAGGACGTGCAGACTCCGCACAGACAGTGACCCAGCCGGGAACCGAACCTGGGACCCTGGAGCTGTGAAGCATTTACGCTAACCACCATGCTACCGTGCTGCCCTACTATGTTACTATTTTATATATTGTTTTTATATTCTGAGCAAGTTTACTCTCATAATCTATTTTACTCTTCTTTATAGCTTTTTTAGCAGCTTTCTGTTCCCCCTAAAGATTTCCCAGTCCTCTAGTCTCCCACTAATCTTTACCACTTTGAATGCTTTTTCCTTCAATTTGATACTCTCCCTTATTTCCTTAGTTATCCATGGTCGGTTTTCACTCTTTCTACTGTCCTTCCTTTTTGTTGGTAGAAAGCTTTGCTGAGCACTGTGAAAAATCGCTTGGAAGGTTCTCCACTGTTCCTCAACTGTTTCACCATAAAGTCTTTGCTCCCAGTCAACCTCATCCCATTGTAATCTCCTTTGTTTAAGCACAAAACACTAGTGTTTGATTTTACCTTTTCACCCTCCATCTGTATTTTAAATTCCACCATATTGTGATCGCTCCTTCTGAGAGGATCTCTAACTATGAGATCATTAATCAATCCTCTCTCATTACACAGGACCAGATCTAGACGACTTGTTCCCTCATAGGTTCCATTACATACTGTTCTAGGAAACTATCGCGGATACATTCTATAAACTCCTCCTCAAGGCTGCCTTGACCGACCAGGTTAAACCAATCGACATGTAGATTACAATCCCCCATGATAACTGCTGTACCATTTCTACATGCATCAGTTCTTTCTTTGTTTATTGCCTGCCCCACCATAATGTTACTATTTGGTGGCCTATAGACTAATAGACTACTCCTATCAGTGATTTTTTCGCCTTACTATTCCTGATTTCCACCCATAGCACCGATGTCATCCTTTACTATTGCCCGGATGTCATCCTTAAATAACAGAGCTACACCACCTCCCTTACCGTCCACTCTGTCCTTCCGAATAGTTTGATATTTTGGATATTTAACTCCCAGTCTTGACCATCCTTTAACCATGTTTCACTCATGGCCACTAAATCATAGTCATTCACAATGATTTGCGCCAGCAACTCATTTACCTTATTCCGAATACTACGAGCATTCAGGTGAAGTACACTTATGTTGGCTTTTATACCTCTGTTTTGAATCTTAACACAATCTATAAATGCACACAATCTATAAATGCACACAATGTTCATGGGGAACCTGGCGCTAAAATATTCGTAGACGACCTGATTCTGGCTCAGGGTTTCGTACGTAGCAGAGCAGCTATCTAGCTGCGATCTATTGAAAGTCATCCCGCGAGCCAAACCTTTGTCGGTACCGAGTGCAACGTATTCCCACCCTGTCCTCCTCCTTCCTTCCCAACCCTGGACAGCTTCGCGTCCTTCTTTGGAGGGCACGTGTCCGTGCGGACATCCTCTTCTGCCTCATGGCCAGTTGCAGTCCGAGGAATCCGCCAGCCGTGCTTACTCCGTTTAAGGCTGGAGTGGTGCCTTGGTCGCTCACCTTGGTCACGGGTGTTCGGCTACAGGTACCCGTCCATCCCTTTCCCTTCCCCTCTCCCACCTATGATTGGTTAATGATTTGTCACCTAACATAAATGTTCCAAGTCCTAAAATAATTCAAAGTCCCAATCGTTAATGGTTTCAATCCTAAAACAATTATAACTCCAAGTCCTTATTGCATCCCCAAATAATTCTAAGTCCCAGTAATTAATGACTTGACACCCAAAGTAATTCTAAGTCCAAGTGGTTAATGATTTGCCTTCGAAGTCCAATTGGTTAATGATTTCCCTCCGAGAGGAAAGAGGTTAATGATTTGCCTCCAAAACAAATGTCTAAGTCCAAGCGGTTAATGATTTGCCTCCGAGAGAAAACTGGTTAATGACTTGCCTCCGAAAATTGATGTACAGAGAGATCTGGGAGTTCAGGTCCATTGTACCCTGAAGGTGGCAACGCAGGATGATAGAATGGTCAAGAAGGCATACAGCATGTTAACGGTCGGGGTATTATGTACAAGAGTCGGCAGGTCATTCTTTGTCGACAGGAATAGTGCCAGAAGACTGGAGGATAGCAAATGTTGTCCCCTTGTTCAAGAAGGGGAGTAGAGACAACCCTGGTAATTATAGACCTGTGAGCCTTACTTCGGTTGTGGGTAAAATGTTGGAAAAGGTTATAAGAGATAGGGTTTATAATCATCTTGAAAAGAACAAGTTGATTAGCGATACTCAACACGGTTTTGTGAAGGGTAGGTCATGTCTCACAAACCTTATTGAGTTTTTTGAGAAGGTGACCAAACAGGTGGATGAGGGTAAAGCTGTTGATGTGGTGTATATGGATTTCAGTAAGGCGTTTGATAAGGTTCCCCACGGTAGGCTATTGCAGAAAATAAGGAAGTATGGAATTGAAGGTGATTTAGCGGTTTGGATCAGTAATTGGCTAGCTGAAAGAAGACAGAGGGTGGTGGTTGATGGCAAATGTTCATCCTGGAGTTCAGTTACTAGTGGTGTACCGCAAGGATCTGTTTTGGGGCCACTGCTGTTTGTCATTTTTATAAATGACCTGGAAGAGGGTGTAGAAGGATGGGTTAGTAAATTTGCAGATGACACGAAGGTCGGTGGAGTTGTGGATAGTGCTGAAGGATGTTATAGGATACAGAGGGACATAGATAAGCTGCAGAGCTGGGCTGAGAGGTGGCAGATGGAGTTTAATGCGGAAAAGTGTGAGGTGGTTCACTTTGGAAGGAGTAACAGGAATGCAGAGTACTGGGCTAATGGCAAGATTCTTGGTAGTGTAGATGAACAGAGAGATCTCGGCATCCAGGTACATAAATCCCTGAAAGTTGCCACCCAGGTTAATAGGGCTGTTAAGAAGGCATATGGTGTGCTAGCCTTTATAAGCAGGGGGATTGAGTTTCGGAACCACAAGGTCATGCTGCAGCTGTACATAACTCTGGTGCGGCCACACCTGGAGTACTGCGTGCAGTTCTGGTCACCACATTATAGGAAGGATGTGGAAGCTTTGGAAAGGGTTCAGAGGAGATTTACTAGGATGTTGCCTGGTATGGAGGGAAGGTCTTACGAGGAAAGGCTCAGGGAATTGAGGTTGTTTTTGTTAGAGAGGAGAAGGCTGAGAGGTGACTTAATAGAGACATATAAGATAGTCAGAGGGTTAGATAGGGTGGACAGTGAGAGTCTTTTTCCTCGGATGGTGATGACCAACACGAGGGGACATAGCTTTAAATTGAGGGGTGAGAGATATCGGACAGATGTCAGAGGCAGTTTCTTTACTCAGAGAGTAGTAGGGGTGTGGAACGCCTTGCCTGCAACAGTAGTAGACTCGCCAATTTTAAGGGCATTTAAGTGGTCACTGGATAGACATATGGATGAAAATGGAATAGTGTAGGTCAGATAGGCTTCAGATGGTTTCACAGGTCGGCGCAACATCGAGGGCCGAAGGGCCCGTACTGCGCTGTAGTGTTCTCTGTAGTGTTCTATGTTCTAAGTTGTATAGGACTTTGGTTACGCCACATTTGGAATACTGCGTGCAGTTCTGGTCGCCACATTACCAGATGGATGTGGATGCTTTAGAGAGGGTGCAGAGGAGGTTCACCAAGATGTTGCCTGGTATGGAGGGTGCTAGCTATGAAGAAAAGTTGAGTAGATTAGGATTGTTTTCATTGGAAAGGCGGAGGTTGAGGGGGGACCTGATTGAGGTCTATTGTAGCCACCGAAGCTGGCCACTTCCCGACATAAAATGGAACATTAGAACATAGAACATTACAGCGCAGTACAGGCCCTTCGGCCCACGATGTTGCACCGTCCTGTGATACCCTTCTAAAGTCCCTCTACACTATTCCCTTATTGTCCATATGCCTATCCAATGACCATTTGAATGCATTTAGTGTTGGCGAGTCCACTACTGTTGCAGGCAGGGCATTCCATGCCCTTACTACCCTCTGAGTAAAGAACTTACCCCTGACATCTGTCCTATAATCTATCACCCCTCAATTTAAAGCTATGTCCCCTCGTGCTGGACATCACCATCCGAGGAAAAAGGCTCTCGATGTACACCTAATCCTCTGATCATCTTGTATGCCTCAATTAAGTCCCCTCTTAACCTTCTTCTCTCCAACGAAAACAGCCTCAAGTCCTTCAGCCTTTCCTCATATGATCTTCCCTCCATACCAGGCAACATTCTTGTAAATCTCCTCTGTACCCTTTCCAATGCTTCCACATCCTTCCTATAATGTGGCGACCAGAACTGCACCCGATACTCCAAATGCAGCCGCACCAGAGTTTTGTACAACTGCAACATGACCTCATGGCTCCGAAACTCAATTCCTCTACCGATAAAAGCTAACACACCGTACGCCTTCTTAACAACCCTCTCAACCTGGGTGGCAACTTTCAGGGATCTATGGACATGGACACCGAGATCTCTCTGCTCGTCCACACTACCAAGAATCTTGCAATTAGCCCAGTACTCTGCCTTCTTGTTATTTCTTCCAAAATGAATCACCTCACACTTTTCTGCATTAAACTCCATTTGCCACCTGTCAGCCCAGCTCTGCAGCTTATCTATGTCCCTCTGTAACTTGTAACATCCTTCTGCACTGTCCACAACTCCACCGACTTTAGTGTCATCTTCAAATTTACTCACCCATCCTTCTACGCCCTCTTCCAGGTAATTTATAAAAATGACAAACAGCAACGGCCCCAAAACAGATCCTTGTGGCACACCACTAGTAACTGGACACCAGTCAGAGCATTTCCCATCAACCACCACTCTTTGTCTTCTGTCAGCTAGCCAATTTCTGATCCAAACTGCTAAATCACCCTGAATCCCATGCCTCTGTATTTTTGTTGGAAAGACGGAGGTTGAGGGGGGACCTGATTGAGGTCTACTGTAGCCACCGAAGCTGGCCACTTCCCGACATAAAATGGAACATTGAGTTGCATGCAGGGAAGATTGGACAATGACAGAGAGGCAAGCAGGTTGCAGAACCTCTCTGTGGATTCTGTCTGTGAAGAAACCAGACAACATAGAAACTAACAGCTTGCATACTAATTGAGCGATTCCCGGTGATTCCCGGGCACAATGGACACAACAATTCGAAGAGATTGAAACATTCTATAGCAGGTCAGACATCCCGGCGCCAGTGGAGTCTGAAAAAAAGGACACAAACAAGGTAGAAAGAACCGCCCAGTGATCGAGGAACAGCCCCGTTATTGGGGAAATTCAAATCAATCGATTGGGAAGAGACCCAATCGATTGCAAGTTTATAGTTGGCACAAAACCCAAAACAGTATAAGACAGAGACCCCGACCCCAGCTCTCTCTCTCAGCCGGCCCTCCCAGCAGAACACCTTTGTAGCAGCTCTCCAGGACCGTGAACGTGAGAAGGAGAGGCCTGGCCAATTGCTACACCGACAAGTACGTGTCATACAACGCACGCTATGAGAGTAGACACTCTTGACCCCTTTAGTCCACACCAACTGGAAGCCTGCGGATCCAGGACAAAGCAAGAGGCCATTGTTCCCTGATCCGGCAGTTCCCTTATTTCAGATAAGTATTGGCCTAGTAGTGGTAGGAACAGTTTAGTCTTAGTTTTATATGTATGAGTAGCAAATAACTGTGTAATATTAAACGTGTCTTGTTTGAACTTACTAACTGGTGTATTGAGTCATTGATCTGAACTTGAACTTGAACCTCGTGGCGGTATCAGCAAGATACCTGACAACTCTAGAGCTTAGGAATAAAACAGAGCCAATTGAGTGTAAAGCACACTCACCCAGAAAGAGCAACACTACAAAATTATGAGAGGTATGGACAGGGTGGATAGCAACAAGCTTTTTCCAAGAGTGGGGTGTCAATTACAAGGGGTCACGATTTCAAGGTGAGAGGGGGAAAGTTTAAGGGAGATGTGCGTGGAAAGTTTTTTATGCAGAGGGTGGTGGGTGCCTGGAATGCTTTGCCAGTGGAGGTGGTAGAGGCGGGCACTATAGCATCATTTAAGATGCATCTAGACAGGTATATGAACGGGCGGCAACAGAGGGAAGTGGACCTTGGAAAATAGAGGACAGGTTTAGATGAAGGATCTGGATCGGCGCAGGCTGGCAGGGCCGAAGGGCCTGTTCCTGTGCTGTAATTTCCTTTGTTCTTGTTCTTTGAAACAAATTTCAAAGTCTAATTGGTTAATGATTTCCCTCCGGGCGGAAAGTGGTTAATAATTAGCCTCCGAACGAATTTCTGAGTCCAAGTGGTAAATGGCTTGCCTCGGAAGTCCATGTGGTTGATGACTTGCACCTAAGATCAAATGGTTAACCAGTTGTCTTGGTTGAACCTATTGGTTTAGGGCTTGCCAATAGCGTAGTGGTTAATGACTTGCCACTTGGACTGGCGGCTGCGATTTGGCTTTAATAACTGGCGGCGGGCTTAATACACGTCCCGGCGGGCATATTTGAATGGGTTGCCCGGGCTTGTGGAGCCGTCGGATGGGTGGTGAATGGTCTAGGTCCCCATCGTTCCCGGTCCCGATGGGAAGGGCGTAGATTTGATCCCGAGGGTGCTTCAAATTAGGGTTATGGTTAGGGTCTAGTGTTAGTGTCCCCGTTCCTGTGGCCGAACACACTTTCTCTGGCAACGAAAGGAAGAACTAAAGGGTTGCACACAGCTCCCGTGCATGTGTTGTACTACTTCCGCTTGGACGGCGCGAGCCGGTTGCACCGTATTTTGTAATTGAATCCGGTACCTGATTCCCTGTCGGGAGGGAAGCTGCGTACCCCCTGTCGGACACGCGCAGCACCGACCGGCGACTCCGAGCCAGTGTGTCCCGAGGGTCTTGGCAGCTTGATCACCACGTTCGTGTTCACCACCCGTGTTGCTGCATACGCACACACCCCCCTCCCGCCGCCCGGCACCCACCCCGCCATTCCTGTCACACCTTTGCGACCGTACGCTTTAGTTGACTTGTGTATCTGAGTGTGCTCGCGCGTGGTTGTTTCCGAGGCCACGGAGCAAACCACAGATGGCACCTCTCCTAAGTTATATTTCCTCTGAACTTTTCTCCTAATTTTCCATGTCGTTGAACCCATATCTTCATGTAACAACCTACCGCATCGCTTACATTTTCACATCTCGTTTTATTTCTTTTAGTAATACTGTGCCTATTCATTGAGCTCCCCTCAGTCACTGTACCTTGTACTGTCACCCTTTTTGATTTTTGACTATGGCTTCTCTGCCTGACACTTTCCCCCTTACTGCCTTTTGTTTCTGTCCCTGTTTTACTACCTTCCGATTTCCTGCGTTGGTTCCCATCCCCTTGCCACATTAGATTAAACCCTCCCCAACAGCTCTAGCAAACACTCCCCCTCGGACATCGGTTCCAGTCCTGCCCAGGTGCAGACCGTCCGGTTTGTACTGGTCCCACCTCCCCCAGAGCCGGTTCCAAAGCCCCAGGAAATTGAATCCCTCCCTCTTGTACCATCTCTCGAGCCACACATTCATCCTATCTATCCTGACATTCCTACTCTGACTAGCTCGTGGCACAGGTAGCAATCCTGAGATTTCTACCTTTGAGGTCCTACTTTTTAGTTTAACTCCTAACTCCCTGAATTCAGCTGGTAGGACCTCGTCCCGTTTTTTACCAATGTGCACCACAACAGCTGGCTGTTCACCATCCCCCCCCGCCCCCCCACCCGCCGCAGAATGTCCTGCAGCCACTCCGAGACAACCTTGACCCTTGCACCAGGGAGGCAACATACCATCTTGGAGTCTCGATTGCGTCCGCAGAACCGCCTGTCTATTCCCCTTACATAAGAACATAAGAACATAAGAACTAGGAGCAGGAGTAGGCCAACTGGCCCCTCGAGCCTGCTCCGCCATTCAATTAGATCATGGCTGATCTTTTTTGCACTCAGCTCCACTTTCCGGCCCGAACACCATAACCCTTAATCCCTTTATTCTTCAAAAAACTGTCAATCTTTACCTTAAAAACATTTAATGAAGGAGCCTCAACTGTTTCACTGGGCAAGGAATTCCATAGATTCACAACCCTTTGGGTGAAGAAGTTCCTCCTAAACTCAGTCCTAAATCTACTTCCCCTTACTTTTAGGCTATGCCCCCTAGTTCTGCTTTCACCCGCCAGTGGAAACAACCTGCCCGCATCTATCCTATCTATTCCCTTCATAATTTTAAATGTTTCTATAAGATCCCCCCTCATCCTTCTAAATTCCAACGAGTACAGTCCCAGTCTACTCAACCTCTCCTCATAATCCAACCCCTTCAGCTCTGGGATTAACCTAGTGAATCTCCTCTGCACACCCTCCAGCGCCAGTATGTCCTTTCTCAAGTAAGGAGACCAAATCTGAACACAATACCCCAGGTGTGGCCTCACTAACACCTTATACAATTACAACATAACCTCCCTAGTCTTAAACTCCATCCCTCTAGCAATGAAGGACAAAATTCCATTTGCCTTCTTAATCACCTGTTGCACCTGTAAACCAACTTTCTGTGACTCATGCACTAGCACACCCAGGTCTCTCTGCACAGCGGCATGCTTTAATATTTTATCGTTTAAATAATAATCCCGTTTGCTGTTATTCCTACCAAAATGGAGAACCTCACATTTGTCAACATTGTATTCCATCTGCCAGACCCTAGCCCATTCACTTAATCTATCCAAATCCCTCTGCAGACTTCCAGTATCCTCTCCACTTTTTGCTTTACCACTCATTTTAGTGTCATCTGCAAACTCGGACACATTGCCCTTGGTCCCCAACTCCAAATCATCTATGTAAATTGTGAACAATTGTGGGCCCAACACGGATCCCTGAGGGACACCACTAGCTACTGATTGCCAACCAGAGAAACACTCATTAATCCCTACTCTTTGCTTTCTATTAATTAACCAATCCTCTATCCATGCTACTACTTTACCCTTAATGCTATGCATCTTTACCTTATACAGCAACATTTTGTGTGGCACCTTGTCAAAAGCTTTTTGGAAATCCAGATATACCACATCCATTGGCTCCCCGTTATCTACTGCACTGGTAATGTCCTGAAAAAATTCCACTCAATTAGTTAGGCACGACATGCCCTTTATGAACCCATGCTGCGTCTGCCCAGTGGGACAATTTCTATCCAGATGCCTCGCTATTTCTTCCTTGATGATAGATTCCAGCATCTTCCCTACTACCGAAGTTAAGCTCACTGGCCTATAATTTCCTGCCCTCTGCCTACCTCCTTTTTTAAACAGTGGCGTCACGTTTGCTAATTTCCAATCCACTGGGACCACCCCAGAGTCTAGTGAATTTCGGTAAATTATCACTAGTGCATCTGCAATTTCCCTAGCCATCTCTTTTAGCACTCTGGGATGCATTCCATCAGGGCCAGGAGACTTGTTTACCTTTAGCCCCATTAGCTTGCCCATCACTCCCTCCTTAGTGATAACAATCCTCTCAAGGTCCTCACCTGTCATAGCCTCATTTCTATCAGTCGCTGGCATGTTATTTGTGTCTTCCACTGTGAAGACCGACCCAAAAAACCTGTTCAGTTCCTCAGCCATTTCCTCATTTCCAATTATTAAAACTCCCTTCTCATCCTCTAAAGGACCAATATTTACCTTAGCCACTCTTTTTTGTCTTATATATTTGTAAAAACTTTTACTGTCTGTTTTTATATTCTGAGCAAGTTTACTCTCATACTCTATCTTACTCTTCTTTATAGCTTTTTTAGTAGCTTTCTGTTGCCCCCTAAAGATTTCCCAGTCCTCTAATCTCCCAGCAATCTTTGCCGCTTTATATGCTTTTTCCTTCAATTTGATACTCTCCCTTATTTCCTTAGATATCCACGGTCGATTTTCCCTCTTTCTACCGTCCTTCCTTTTTGTTGGTATAAACCTTTGCTGAGCACTGTGAAAAATCGCTTGGAAGGTTCTCCACTGTTCCTCAACTGTTCCACCATAAAGTCTTAGCTCCCAGTCTACCTTAGCTAGTTCTTCTCTCATCCCCTTGTAATCTCCTTTGTTTAAACACAAAACACTAGTATTTGATTTTACTTTCTCACCCTCCATCTGTATTTTAAATTCCACCATATTGTGATCGCTCCTTCCGAGAGGATCCCTAACTATGAGATCATGAATCAATCCTGTCTCATTACACAGGACAAGATCTAGGACCGCTTGTTCCCTCGTAGGTTCCATTACATACTGTTCCAGGAAACTATCGCGGATACATTCTATAAACTCCTCCTCACGGTTGCCTTGACCGACCTGGTTAAACCAATCGACATGTAGATTAAAATCCCCCATGATAACTGCTGTACCATTTCTACATGCATCAGTTATTTCTTTGTTTATTGCCTGCCCCACCATCTCGTTACTATTTGGTGGCCGATAGACTACTCCTATCAGTGACTTTTTCGCCTTACTATTCCTGATTTCCACCCAAATGGATTCAACCTTATCCTCCATAGCACCGATGTCATCCCTTACTATTGCCCGGATGTCATCCTTAAATAACAGAGCAACACCACCTCCCTTACCATCCACTCTGTCCCTCCGAATAGTTTGATACCCTCGGATATTTAACTCCCAGTCGTGACCATCCTTTAACCATGTTTCAGTAATGGCCACTAAATCATAGTCATTTACGATGATTTGTGCCACCAACTCATTTACTTTATTCCGAATACTACGAGCATTCAGGTAAAGTACACTTATGTTGGTTTTTTTTACCTCTGTTTTGAATCTTAACATCTCCAGTTTTATTCCTTTTGTTATTACTGGGCCTATTCACTGTGCTCCCCTCAGTCACTGTACCTTGTACTGTCGCCCTTATGGATTTCTGACTGTGTCTTCTCTACCTTGCACTTTTCCCCTTACTTCCTTTTGTTTCTGTCCCTGTTTTACTACCTTCCAACTTCCTGCATTGGTTCCCATCCCCCTGCCACATTAGTTTAAACCCTCCCCAACAGCTCTAGAAAACACCCCCCCTAGGACATCGGTTCCAGTCCTGCCCAAGTGCAGACCGTCCGGTTTGTACTGGTCCCACCTCCCCCAGAACCGGTCCCAATGCCCCAGGAATTTGAATCCCTCCCTCTTGCACCATCTCTCGAGCCACGCATTCATCCTATCTATCCTGACATTCCTACTCTGACTAGCTCGTGGTACTGGTAGCAATCCTGAGATTTCTACCTTTGAGGTCCTACTTTTTAGTTTAACTCCTAACTCCCTGAATTCCGCTTGTAGGACCTCATCCCGTTTTTTACCTATATCGTTGGTGCCTATGTGCACCACGACAGCTGGCTGTTCACCCTCCCCCCCAAGAATGTCCTGCAGCCGCTCCGAGACATCCTTGACCCTTGCACCAGGGAGGCAACATACCATCCTGGAGTCTCGATTGCGTCCACAGAACCGCCTGTCTATTCCCCTTACGATCGAGTCCCCTATCACTATAGCCCTGCCATTTTTCTTCCTGCCCTGCTGTGCAGCAGAGCCAGCCACGGTGCCATGAACCTGGCTGCTGCTGCCTTCCCCTGGTGAGCCATCTCCCTCAACAGTATCCAAAGCGGTATATCTGTTTTGCAGGGAGATGACCGCAGGGGACACCTGCACTGCCTTCCCACTCTTGCTCTTTCTTTTGGTCAACCATTTTCTATCTCCCTCAGTAACCTTCACCTGCGGTGTGACCAACTCGCTAAACGTGCTATCCACGACCTCCTCAGCATCGCGGATGCTCCAAAGTGAGTCCATCCGCAGCTCCAGAGCCGTCAAGCGGTCTAACAAGAGCTGCAACTGAACACACTTCTTTCACGTGAAGGAGCCAGGGACAGTGGACGTGTCCCTGAGCTCCCACATCGCACACGAGGAGCATGACATGGGTCTGGGATCTCCTGCCATGTCTTAAACCCTTGGTAAACTTAAACAACTAGAATTTCAAAATAAAAAATAAATAAATTAGACAATGAAAAGGAAAAGAGAGACTACTTACCAGTCACTTACCAGGGTTAAAAAAGCACCTCCTCACACTCTGCACCGAATTACCTCACTGCACCAAATTACCAAGTTTCAATCTCCCACTCTGTATGAGTCTCACTCCGGATGAGTCTCCTGGAAAAGTGCTCGCTTACTATGTGCGCTCTCTGTCTGTCTTTTATACAGACCTCAGCTAACCGATGACTCAAAAAAAACGTTAACTTCAAAGAGAATAATACAATGTTCCCCTAAACAGGCCTCAACAGGCCTCAGGTGATTGACAGATAACTGCCTCTCAGCAATTAGGGTGGGGGCAGCTTCAACCAATCAGACACTAAGCTCCACACTGCACTTTTAACTGAAAAACAGCAGAATTAGATTTTCCACTTACCTTTGCTGATTTACCTCACTGCACCAAATTACCAAGTTTCAATCTCCCACTCTGTATGAGTCTCACTCCGGATGAGTCTCCTGGAAAAGTGCTCGCTTCTGAGTCTCCTGGGAAAGTGCTCGCCATAACGTTACTATTTGGTGGCTGATAGACTACTCCTATCAGTGACTTTTTCGCCTTACTATTCCTGATGTCCACCCAAATGGATTCAACCTTATCCTCTATAGCACCGATGTCATCCTTTACTATTGCCCGGATGTCATCCTTAAATAACAGAGCTAGACCACCTCCCTTACCATCCACTCTGTCCTTCCGAATAGTTTGATACCCTCGGATATTTAACTCCCAGTCGTGACCATCCTTTAACCATGTTTCAGTAATGGCCACTAAATCATAGTCATTCACGATGATTTGTGCCATCAACTCATTTACTTTATTCCGAATACTACAAGCATTCAGGTAAAGTATACTTATGTTGGTTTTTTTACCTCTGTTTTGATGTTGGTTTTTTTACCTCTGTTTTGAATCTTAACATCTCCAGTTTTATTCCTTTTAGTATATCTGGGCCTATTCACTGAGCTCCCCTCAGTCACTGTACCTTGTACTGTCGCCCTTTTTGATTTTTGACTATGTCTTCTCTGCCTTGCACTTTCCCCTTACTTCCTTTTGCTTCTGTCCCTGTTTTACTACCTTCCAACTTCCTGCATCAGTTCCCATCCCCCTGCCACATTAGTTTAAATCCTCCCCAACAGCCCTAGCAAACACAATTAGTAGGACATCGGTTCCAGTCCTGCCCAGGTGCAGACCGTCCGGTTTGTACTTGTCCCACCTCCCCAGAACCGGTCCCAATGCCCCAGGAATTTGAATCCCTCCCTCTTGCACCATCTCTCGAGCCACGCGCAACATCCTGGTAAATCTCCTCTGCACCCGTTCCAAAGCTTCCACGTCCTTCCTATAATGAGGTGACCAGAACTTTAGGGCAGCACGGTGGCCTAGTGGTTAGCACAACTGCCTCACTGCGCTGAGATCCCAGGTTCGATCCCGGCTCTGGGTCACTGTCCGTGTGGAGTTTGCACATTCTCCCCGTGTCTGCGTGGGTTTCGCCCCCACAACCCAAAAATGTGCAGAGTAGGTGGATTGGCCACGCTAAATTGCCCCTTAATTTTAAAAAAAGGGCAGCACGGTAGCATGGTGGTTAGCATAAATGCTTCACAGCTCCAGGGTCCCAGGTTCGATTCCCGGCTGGATCGCTGTCTGTGCGGAGTCTGCACGTCCTCGCCGTGTGTGCGTGGGTTTCCTCCCACAGTCCAAAGATGTGCGGGTTAGGTGGATTGGCCGTGATAAATTGCCCGTAGTGTCCTAAAAAGTAAGGTTAAGGGGTGGGGGGTTGTTGGGTTACGGGCATAGGGTGATATGTAGGTTTGAGTAGGGTGATCATGGCTCGGCACAACATCGAGGGCTGAAGGGCCTGTTCTGTGCTGTACTGTTCTATGTTCTATGTTCTAACTGTACGCAATACTCCAAATGCGGCCGTACCAGAGTTTTGTACAGCTGCAACATGACCTCATGGCTCCGGAACTCAATCCCTCTACCAATAAAGGCCAACACACCATAGGCCTTCCTCACAACCCTATCAACCTGGGTGGCAACTTTCAGGGATCTATGTACATGGACACCGAGATCCCTCTGCTCATCCACACTGCTAAGAATTTTACCATTAGCCAAATATTCCGCATTCCTGTTATTCTTTCCAAAGTGAATCACCTCACACTTCTCTACATTAAACTCCATTTGCCACCTCTCAGCCCAGCTCTGCAGCTTATCTATGTCCCTCTGTAACCTGCAACATCCTTCCACACTGTCTACAACTCCACCGACTTTAGTGTCGTCTGCAAATTTACTCACCCAACCTTCTGTGCCCTCCTCTAGGTCATTTATAAAAATGACAAACAGCAACGGCCCCAGAACAGATCCTTGTGGTACGCCACTCGTAACTGAACTCCATTCTGAACATTTGCCATAAACCACCACCCTCTGTCTTCTTTCAACTAGCCAATTTCTGATCCACATCTCTAAATCACACTCAATCCCCAGCCTCCGTATTTTCTGCAATAGACGACCATGGGGAACCTTATCAAACGCTTTACTGAAATCCATATACACCACATCAACTGCTCTACCCTCGTCTATCTGTTCAGTCACCTTCTCAAAGAACTCGATAAGGTTTGTGAGGCATGACCTACCCTTCACAAAACCATGCTGACTATCCCTAATCATATTATTCCTATCTAGATGATTATAAATCGTATCTCTTATAATCCTCTCCAAGACTTTACCCACAACAGACGTGAGGCTCACCGGCCTATTGTTACCGGGGTTATCTCTACTCCCCTTCTTGAACAAAGGGACCACATTTGCTATCCTCCAGTCCTCTGGCACTATTCCTGTAGCCAATGATGACATAAAAATCAAAGCCAAAGGCTCAGCAATCTCTTCCCTGGCTTCCCAGAGAATCCTAGGATAAATCCCATCAGGCCCCGGGGACTTATCTATTTTCACCTTGTCCAGAATTGCCAACACTTCTTCCCTACGCACCTCAATGCCATCTATTCTAATAGCCTGGGTCTCAGCATTCTCCTCCACAACATTATCTTTTTCCTGAGTGAATTCTGACGAAAAGTATTTATTTAGTATCTCGCTTATCTCCTCAGCCTCCACACACAACTTCCCACCACTGTCCTTGACTGGCCCTACTCTTACCCTAGTCATTCTTTTATTCCTGACATACCTATAGAAAGCTTTTGGGTTTTCCTTGATCCTACCTGCCAAAGACTTCTCATGTCCCCTCCTTGCTCGTCTTAGCTCTCTCTTTAGATCCTTCCTCGCTTCCTTGTAACTATCAAGCGCCCCAACTGAAACTTCACGCCTCATCTTCACATAGGCCTCCTTCTTCCTCTTAACACGAGATTCCACTTCTTTGGTAAACCACGGTTCCCTCGCTCGACCCCTTCCTCCCTGCCTGACTGGTACGTACTTATCAAGAACATGCAATAGCTGTTCCTTGAACAAGCTCCACATATCCAGTGTGCCCAACCCTTGCAGCCTACTTCTCCAACCTACACATCCTAAGTCATGTCTAATGGCATCATAATTGCCCTTCCCCCAGCTATAACTCTTGCCCTGCGGGGTATACTTATCCCTTTCCATCACTAACGTAAAGGTCACCGAATTGTGGTCACCGTTTCCAAAGTGCTCACCTACCTCCAGAGCTAACACCTGGCCTGGTTCATTACCCAAAACCAAATCCAATGTGGCCTCTCCTCTTGTTGGCCTGTCAACATATTGTGTCAGGAAACCCTCCTGCACACATTGTACAAAGAACGACCCATCTAATGTACTCGAACTATATCTTTTCCAGTCAATATTTGGAAAGTTAAAGTCTCCCATAACAACTACCCTGTTCCTTTTGCTCTTTTCCAGAATCATCTTCGCCATCCTTTCCTCTACATCCCTAGAACTATTAGGTGGCCTATAGAAAACTCCCAACAGGGTGACCTCTCCTTTCCTGTTTCTAACCTCAGCCCATACTACCTCGGAAGAAGAGTCTCCATCTAGCATCCTTTCCGCCACCGTAATACTGTCCTTGACTAGCAGCGCCACACCTCCCCCTCTTTTGCCCCCTTCTCTGAGCTTACTAAAACACCTAAACCCCGGAACCTGCAACAACCATTGCTGTCCCTGCTCTATCCATGTCTCTGAAATGGCCACAACATCGAAGTCCCAGGTACCAACCCATGCTGCCAGTTCCCCTACCTTATTTCGTATACTCCTGGCATTGAAGTAGACACACTTCAAACCACCTACCTGAACTCCTGCGAAGTCAAATCTGTGCTCCTGACCTCTATACTCTCAATCTCCCGTACCCCAAAACTACAATCCAGGTTCCCATGCCCCTGCTGAATTAGTTTAAACCCCCCCAAAGAGCACTAACAAATCTCCCCCCCAGGGTATTGGTGCCCCTCAGGTTCAGATGTAGACCATCCTGTCTATAGAGGTCCCACCTTCCCCAGAAAGAGCCCCAGTTATCCAGAAATCTGAATCCCTCCCGCCTGCACCATCCCTGTAGCCACGTGTTTAATTGCTCTCTCTCCCTATTCCTCATCTCACTATCACGTGGCACGGGCAACAACCCAGAGATAACAACTCTGTTTGTTCTCGCTCTGAGCTTCCATCCTAGCTCCCTAAAGGCCTCCCTGACATCCTTGTCCCCTTTCCTACCTATGTCGTTAGTGCCAATGTGGACTACGACTTGGGGCTGTTCGCCCTCCGCCTTGAGGACCCGGAAAACACGATCCGAGACATCACGTACCCTTGCACCTGGGAGGCAACATACCAATCGTGAGTCTCTCTCGCTCTCACAAAATCTCCTATCTGTGCCCCTTTTTCCAAGTCCATTTTCCCTGCATTCTTTGTAATCTTCCATTTTATGTTGGGCAGTGGCCACCCCAGGTGGCTACAAACCGGAGCACCCGGAGAAAACCCACACGCACACACGGGGAGGATGTGCAGACTCCGCACAGACAGTGACCCAACCCGGAGTCGAACCTGGGACCCTGGAGCTGTGAAGCAATTATGCTGTCCACAATGCTACCGTGCTGCCCATGCTGTCTCATATGAGGAGAGACTAAATCGGTTAGGATTATATTCATTGAAGTTTAGAAGAGCGAGGGAAAATTCTAACAGGATTAGACAGAGTAGATTCAGAAAGAATGTTCCCGATGGTGCGGGAGAGCTCGGGGTCATAGTTTGAGGATAACGGGTAAACATTTTAGGACTGAGGTGAGGAGAAATGTGGTGAATCTGTGCAGGGGGCCGCTGCACACCCTGAAGACTCAGCCACTCATCAGGCCGAGGACGAACCCAGAGGGGAACGCAAACACTGGCCCAAGGTGTACTGGCATTGTTGATCTTTCAAGGACGTACAGCATGTGCCGCAGGAGGCTCCAACTCAACAAAGAGACAGTGCGGCACCTGTGCTATGTCCTTCCGGAGCAGGAGGAGCAGGAGGACACCTGCTCCCTGTGGTCATGAAGGTCACATAGCCCTGAATGTGCAATCAGTTAATTCTAGGCTCGAGCGGGGACTTGTACGGCATTTCACAAGCTACCGTGCAACCGTGAGGTCACGGATGCCCTAAATGCCCGGGCATCAGATTTGATCAAACTTGAGCTGGACCAAGCCCACCAAGATGCCTGGGGGGGCAGGATTCTCCGCCATCGCCGGGATGCCCCAAATTCAGGGGATAATTGATGGCACGCATGTCACATTGTGGTATTTGGGCATCGCTGGGACATCAGAGAGTGCCCTTCATTAACAGGAAGGGGTCCCAGTCCCTGAATGTTTAATGTGGGACTTTAGAGGGGTTTCACAGGACGGCTCAACATGGTGGGCCGAAGGGCCTGTACTGCGCTGTAATGTTCTATGTTCTATGTGTGTGCAAACACGTGTGTGTACCTGTTATAACCTGCCTGATTATTATTGGCTCGGGACCATTGGCTGTTCCATAATCCTTAATGAGTATGAGGTGTGCACGGAGGCGGGGCCAGTGTGGAACCAGCTCGAGGAGAGAGCAGTGGTGGAGTACTGCTGCTGTTGTATATAATTAAATGTAAATGAAGTTATTTCTTTCGATTCTATAAACTCGTGCTGGATTCTTTGTGGCCTCACAAAACTGGCGACAATGATTAAAGCGGATAGCTGTCTACGCTGCTGAAGCCACCTCCCTGGATTTTTGTTGGATGTCTTTGATGCTGCGCTGGAAAGTTGGAACCAGTACGCACAACAAATGCGTTACTACTTCCAGGCGAATAACATCACCGAAAACGAGCGCCAGCTGGTCATTTTGCTCACTGCTTGTGATTGGGTTGATTAGGAGCCTTCCATACCCAGCTGCGCCTGATAGCAAGACGTTTGGTGAACTTGTGACCAAATTGAAATTATTGGTCTGGAGTTATGTCTGATGGCCAGGCCTCGATGCCGACATTGAGAAGGTGGCCTAAAACTGCTCCATTTGCCAGGAGCATCAGAAGCTTCCACTGTGCCCCTACATCACTGGGAATGGCCAGGGCGGCCTTGGGCATGCTTGCATGTGGATTTTGCCGGTCCTTTTCAAGGATCCATGTTCCTTTTATTAATCGATGCCCAGTCTAAATGGCTAGCGGTGCATAAGGTGGTAGGCACAATATCCTGCGCAACAATCGAGAAGGTGCGTTTGCCTTTCAACACGCATGGCCTCCCCGAGGTGCTCATCACGGACAATGGCACTCCTTCCACAAGAGAGGAATTTGTGAGGATCATGAAAATGAATGGAATACGCCATATACGCACTGCTCCGTACCACCCGGCTTCAAATGGGTTGGTGGAGCGCGCAGTGCAGACGTTCAAACAGGACCTAAAGAAACAGTCTTTCGGGTCTATGGACACTAGACTGGCTCGTTTTTTGTTTTCATATAGGACCACTCCACATGCAGTGACTGGGGTAGCTCCCGCGGAACTCCTAATGGGCCGGAGACTTAGCATGGTTTACCCGGACATTGATGCAAAGGTACGCCGCACTCAAGAACGGCTGGGGCATGGCCTTTCTCGGCATCAGCCTATTCGGCAGTGTGCACCTGGTGACCCGGTATTCGTTCAAAATTTTGCTGGTGGTGCCCAGTGGGTCCCTGGCGTTATCTTTCACCGAACGGGCCCGATCTCTCACGAGGTGCAAGCCCAGGGTCATCTCCAGCGCAAGCGTGTAGATCACGTTCAGTCCAGAAGGCCGCTTCTTCCTAAGACACCCCGCCCCCAGAGCTCACTTCTACAGCTGCAGAGACCAGACAGATCACGATCTTCCTCTGGCGCCGCAATCAAAGATCGCGCGGGTCGTTGCAGAACCGCGTGGAGATATGGATGCCGACATGATGGAGGTTTTGGACTCCGACTCTAAAATGGAGACACAAGACGCCTCCGTGGGGGAGTCCTCAGTCCCACGACCCGTGGATTATGCAATTCACCGTGCAAGCGCCGTTCGCCTTCTCGTTACACCACCCGATCCAGTGCCTCGTGCAAATGATGATCGGCTTGGGTCTGGGTGTGGGTCTGGGATTGTGGTGTCCTTGCCCCTGGACAGCAACCCCCCCCCTGTCGGTGAAATGTATCGCAGTGAGGGGTCCCGTGCACGGTGGCCCTGGCGATGGCGTTGGGCGGCCTCCCGTGCCTGTCCCATGTCCCGCTTATTGTCCACCTCCCCCTCATCCTCCTCATCTGACAAGGCCTGCCCATCCTCCTCCAGCACATCGCCACTCTGCTGAGCTATATTTTCGATGACGCAGCAGGCCACCACAATGCGGGCAACCCACCTGACCTCGTATGGAGGGCCCCTCCAGAGCGGTTCAGGCACCTGAAGCGCATCTTCAGTACCCTGAAGCACTGCTCGACCACACCCCTGGTCGCACAATGGACACCATTGTAGCTGGTCGCCGCGTCGGTCTGTGGTCTCCGTATTGGCATCGTCAGCAATGACCGCAACGGGTAACCCCTGTCGCCCAGCAACCAGTCCCGCAGCCTTGAACATGTCAGGGATCACCAAATGCGGCAAGATGAATGCGTCGTGCACACTACCCAGGTTTCGAGCGCAGACGTGCATAATGCGCATCTGATGGTCACAGACCAGCTGAATGTTCATCGAACATTCTGTTCGTGTATAACGGCCTGTTATCCGCCGGTGACTGAAGGGCGACATGCATCCCATCGATCACCCCCTGGACCCAGGCCATCCTGGCGATGGCAGCGAACCCTGCTGCCTGGGCACCCTGGTTGGGCAGGGTCCACAGGGTACTGTATGTACCGCTCCACCTGGGCATGCTGGGCGTCAGTGACGGTGAGGATGCACCTGTGGGCCGATGGTTGTGAAATCCTGGACAGGTCCCCACTCGCCGACTGGAGAGGTTGAGTGCCGTGTAGAGGTTGAGGGTGATCGTCACCTTGACAGTCACCAGGAGTGGGTGTCCTCCCCCATACCCCTGCAGTGCCAAGTGTGCCATCATCCGGCAGACATGTCGCACTATCTCTCTGCTCATCCACAGTCTCCGTCTGCATGCACGATCTGGAAATCGTCGAATGACATGCGGCGCCGGTACACACGGGGCCTCATGCAGTGCCTCCTTGGCACTTCCTCCTCCTTGGCCTGTTGGGCAGCCGGTCCTCCAGATGGGTGGCTGCCGGTTGGGTGTAGAACCAGGGGCCGGAGTGGGTGTTCATTATTGAAGCATTTGTAATTTTCACAATTTAACATATTGACTTTTCTAAAACCACCGCGTGGGTCGACGCACAAAATACCCCCTAAAATAACAACAAACAATAGACCATGTACCCCACTTCTCCCACCCTATCTCCAATTAACAGTATACTAAATTCCCTGTCCTTATTTAACATTACCCTGCCTCCTATTTTTCTCCCCCCCTTTTTCCCTTTCCCTCCTTACTGCTGAAGTTCAGTTTTTGTTAAAGATATCGATGAACAGCCACCAACTCCGGGCGAATCCCTGAATTGATCCTCCTAGAGCGAGCCTGATTTTCTCCAGACTTCCAACATAACATCTGCAAATCCCTGCCAGAATTCCCTCAGTTTCGGATATTCCCAAAACATATGAACATGGTTGGCCGGGCTACCCCCACACGACCCATATCTGTCCTCCACCTCCTCGAAGAACCTACTTATCCGGGCTACCGTTATGTGGGCCCTGTGGACTACCTTGAACTGAATCAAGCGGAATCTAGCACAGGACGAGGATGCATTTACCTTTTTCAAGACTTTTATCCACAGTTTAGTTTCCAGCTCCCCTCCTAGCTCCTCTTCCCACTTCCACTTCACCTCTCTGAGAGGGGCCCCTTCCCACTCTAACAATTCCCTGTAGATGTCCAAAATCTTCCCACCTCCAACCCCTGTTTTTGACAGCACTTTATCCTGTCAGGGGGAGGCGAGGAAAGTTTGGGACCTGTCTCCGTACAAAGTCACACACTTAAAGGTACCGGAACCCGTTCCCACCCAGCAAATCAAACTCTTCCTCTAATGTCTCCAAGGTCAGAAAGCACTCCTGGATGAATAGATTCCCAAACCTCTCAATCCCTGTCTGCTGCCATACCTTAAAGTCCCCATCCATCCCCCCCTGGACAAACTGGTGATTGTCACAGATCGGTGACCACACTGATGCCCCCTCCAGTCTCATATGCTGCCTCCATTGCCCCCACACCCTCAGGGCTGCCACCACCACAGGACTTGTGGAGTACCGAGCCGGCGAGACTTGTACCTTTGCTGGATGCTGCCTCCATCTGCTCCCAGACCGACCCCTCCCCCAATACCCACTTCCTGACCATCAATATGTTGGCAGCCCAGTAATAGTACGTAAAGCCCGGGAGAGCCAATCCCCCTTCCCCGCGGGCCCGTTCCAGGAGTGTCCTCTTTGCAGGTTTGTAAAGAGGTTTTACCCGACCATATAAACCTCGATATTCATCCTTCTGAAAAAAGATTTTGGGACAAAAATCAGGAGACACTGAAAAACGAAAAGCAGTCTCAGAAGGACGGTCATCTTCACCGTCTGAACCCTCCCCGCCTGCATCAGTGGGAGCATGTCCCATCTACAAAAATCCCTTCTCATTTGATCCACTGCTTTGCCCAAATTTAACTTGTGAAGCTGCCCCCAATCCTTGACCACTTGAATCCCCAGATACCTAAAACTCCTCCCAACCACTTTAAAAGGTAGCTCCTTCAGCCTCCTTTCCTGCCCCCGTGCCTGAATCACGAACATCTCGCTCTTTCCCATATTTAACTTATAGCCTGAAAATTGCCCAAATTCTCCTAATACCTCCATGATTTCGGTCATTCACCTGAGGAAGGAGCAGTGCTCCGAAAGCTTGTGTTTGAAACAAACCTGTTGGACTTTAACCTGGTGTTGTAAGACTTCTTACTGTGCTCACCCCAGTCCAAAGCCGGCATCTCCACATTAAGGGTTCTATGGCCACGGCAAACAGCAATGGGGAGAGCGGGCATCCCTGACTTGTCCCCCGTCATAGACTAAAGTATTCTGACCAAACTCGGTTCGTTCTTACATTTGCCACCGGGGCCTGGTACAATAGCCGGACCCACTCCACAAATCCATGCCAAACCCAAACATGCCTATAATATCCCACAGATACTTACACTCCACTTGGTCTAAAACCTTCTCCGCATCCATGGCAACCACCACCTCAGCCTCGCGCCCCTCTGCTGGCATCATAATTACATTAAGAAGCCGTTTAATGTTGGATGTCAGCTGCCTGCCCTTTACAAATCCTGTCTGATCCTCCCCAATTATCTCTGGGACTCAATCCTCTATTCGAGTGGCCAGGATCTTTGCCAATAATTTGGCTTCTGCATTCAAGAGGGAGATTGGCCTGGACGATCCACAGCTCTCCGGATCCTTGTCACACTTCAGGATGAGAGAAATTGATGCCTGTGATAAAGTTGGGGGGAGTACTCCCAGCTCCTTGGACTCGTTGAAAGCCTTAACCAGGAGCGGCCCCAGTAACCCAGAGAATATCCACTGGGAACCCATCAGGTCCCGGGGCTTTACCCGATTGCATCGCCCCCAGTCCATCTATCACCTCCCCAAGCCCAATTGGGCCCCCCAGGGCCTCCACCAGCTCCTCATTTACCTTCGGAAACTCTAGCCTACCCAGGAATTGATTCATGCCCTCCTCCCCAACCGGGGGTTCTGACTCGTATAGCTGGCTATAAAATTCCCAGAACACTTCACCATCACCATCACCGTATTTCCCCCTCAAATCCTTTGTTTTCCCTATTTTTCTCACTGCCTCCTGTTTCCTCAGCTGATGTGCCAGCATTCTGCTAGCTTTCTCCCCATGTTCATATATTGCCCCTTTTACCCTCCTCAGCTGACCCTCCATCTTTCCTGTGGAAAGGAGCCCAAACTCCATTTGAAGTCTCTGATGCTCCTTCAGGAGCTCCTCATTTGCTGTCCACCTGTAAGATTTCTCCTACCAACCTGTCCAGCTCCGACCGCTCAGTTTTATCCCTGTGGGCTCGAATCAAAATACATTCCCCTCTAATAACCACTTTCACTGCCTCCCAGAACACCCCAGCCGCAGTGTCCCGCGTGTCATTTATGTACCCCTGAATGGTCTCTCTCACTCGCTCACAGATCTCCTCATCCGCTAACAGCCCTGTATCTAGTCTCCACTGTGGGTGCTGGGACATTCCCGTGTCTGCCCGTAGGTCTATCCAGTGTGGTGCATGATCTGAGACCACAATTGCTGAGTACTCAGTGTCCTCAGCCCCTGCTAGCAGTGTTTTATCTAGCACAAAGAAATCTATCCTGGAATACGCCTTATGTACATGGGAGTAGAATGAATATTCCCTGCTTCTTGGTCTCTCAAACCTCCACGGATCCACCCCTTCCATGCGCTTCATGAACCCCCGCAGTTCCTTTGCCATTGCTGATAGTTTCCCCGACCTAGCACTCGACCGGTCTAACCTGGGGTCCAGGACCGTATTAAAGTCACCACTCCATGATCAGCCGGTGCGAGTCAAGGTCTGGGATCTTCCCCAGCACCTTCCTAATAAACGTAACATCATCCCAGTTTGGGGCATATATATTCACCAGCACCACTGCCATTCCCTCTAGCTTCCCGCTAACCATAATAAATCTGCCTCCCGGGTCTACCTCTATCCTCCCCACCTCAAATGTCACCCTTTTGTTAATCAGGGTAGCCACTCCCCTTGTTTTAAAGTCCAGTCCTGAATGAAACACTTGCCCGGCCCATCCCTTCTTTAATCTAATTTGGTCTCCTAGCTTCAAGTGTGTCTCCTGTAGCATAGCCACGTCCGCTTTTAACTTTCTCAGGTGTGCAATCCAGTACATAAAGCAATAAATCAAAATCAAATTGCACAAGAAGAGAGGAAAGAAAAAAATAAAAATAAAGCACCAAAACCCTTTTATTCCCGAACATCGCAACTTAACTCACAGGAATTAAAAGACTAGATTGGGGGGAGGGAGAACTGTGCACAAGGGTTTTTGGAGGGTGCTATCTCTCTCCTTTGTTTGTTTTTTTTTCCTTTTCTCTTTTTCTTTGTTTTTGTTTCTTCCTTTTGTTTGAAGTTGCTCTTGAAGCTGGGGGGCATTGTTTATGGGGTGTTACCGCGGTTGTACGTTAATAGAGTTAAGATGTTTATATTTTGTAAAAATTTCAATAAAAATTATTTATAAAAAAGAATTAAAAGACCAAAATTTCAAACAAGATATAGCAAAGCACTGAACCATTTTTCTCACCTCAGCACCATCCTGTCCCTTCACCTAAACTCAGACCACCAGTTTGAGTTTAAAAGTCATTGCACCAGATTACCAGGTTCTGCCCCTCCCCCTTTGACTGATTCTTATCAGTCACATCACCTTCAAAGATAATCAAACACAATAGAAAAAGCTTCAAGCAGCTTAATCAAAATAATGCATGCAAGAATCAACCATCTTTGTTACAGAGAATAAATCAAAATCAAATTACACAAGACGAGAGAAAAGAAAAGAGAGAAAAACAATTAAAAAAAAATAAAACACCCAAACCCTTTTCTTCCCGAACATCGCAACTTAACTCACAGAATTAAAAGACAGAAATTTTAAACAAGACAAAGCAGAACACAGAACCATTTTTCTCTCCTCCCCACCACAGCATCCCTTCCCCCAAACTCATCCCACCACAGTTAAAGTACAGCTCCCGGTTCTCTTTGGTCACCCAAAGACGCGCTGGGTATAACAGTCCAAATTTAATGTCTTTCTCAAAGCCGTAACTTTGTTGAAACTTGCTTTCCTCTTTGCGAGTTCTGGTCCCCATCTTGATACATCCGGATCTCTGATTCTTCCCACATGTACCGTTTCGTCTGCCTGGCCCACTTCATGATACGCTCCTTAGAACATAGAACATAGAACATAGAACACTACAGCGCAGTACGGGCCCTTCGGCCCTCGATGTTGCGCCGACCTGTGAAACCATCTGAAGCCTATCTGACCTACACTATTCCATTTTCATCCATATGTCTATCCAGTGACCACTTAAATGCCCTTAAAGTTGGCGAGTCTACTACTGTTGCAGGCAGGGCGTTCCACACCCCTACTACTCTCTGAGTAAAGAAACTGCCTCTGACATCTGTCCTATATCTCTCACCCCTCAATTTAAAGCTATGTCCCCTCGTGTTGGTCATCACCATCCGAGGAAAAAGACTCTCACTGTCCACCCTATCTAACCCTCTGACTATCTTATATGTCTCTATTAAGTCACCTCTCAGCCTTCTCCTCTCTAACGAAAACAACCTCAATTCCCTGAGCCTTTCCTCGTAAGACCTTCCCTCCATACCAGGCAACATCCTAGTAAATCTCCTCTGAACCCTTTCCAAAGCTTCCACATCCTTCCTATAATGTGGTGACCAGAACTGCACGCAGTACTCCAGGTGTGGCCGCACCAGAGTTATGTACAGCTGCAGCATGACCCTGTGGTTCCGAAACTCAATCCCCCTGCTTATAAAGGCTAGCACACCATATGCCTTTTTAACAGCCCTATTAACCTGGGTGGCAACTTTCAAGGATTTATGTACCTGGATGCCGAGATCTCTCTGTTCATCTACACTACCAAGAATCTTGCCATTAGCCCAGTACTCTGCATTCCTGTTACTCCTTCCAAAGTGAACCACCTCACACTTTTCCGCATTGATTGATTCCTTGTCGAGGAATCAATATAGCCTCACCACCATGGCCCTCAGGGGCTCATGACAATAGAGACTAGATACAGGGCTGTTGGCGGATGATGTACATCATCACAGGTGCTTACCCTGTGCACCTGGTCTACCTCCAGCGGCTTGTCAAACACATCGGCCCTGACCATCTCCTGCAACATCTTCCCCACACACTCCCACTTCTGATCCCTCCTTCCCCTCTGGCAACCTGACAAGGCCGGTTCTCCAAGTTATCCACTTTATCTAGCAGTTATTTCTGGCTGTCCTGTAGTATGCTAATTTCCAGTGCATTGGACTCCTGCTCTCGTTCAGTCTCCAGCTCCTACAACCTTTGAATCTCCTGTCCCTGGGTCATCATTTTCTCCTCCACCCGGTCAATCACTTCCTTAATCGAGGCTATCATCTGGGCTACGTCTTCTCTACACTTCTTGCGATGCTGGGCGAACTTCTCATCCAGGTACTCGTCCCATTGCTCCATCGACCAATGTGCTGGCATGAACACACTTTGTCTCGTTACCATTGAGCTCGATGACCGCTGATTCTTGCTTTCACTCATCTTTTGGTTTCTCCTTTTTAGACTCTTATTTGGACACAATTCCATAAATTAAGGGTCACCTCCTCTTCCTCTCCCTTTGATCAATATATGCCTAGAAATTTTCTGAAAAATACAGCTTCAACACCATTAATAAAAACACTAAGGGCGAGAGCTGCTGAATGTGCAACCGTTTACTCCATAGCCGCCGCTGGAAGTCCAATCCCAAGGCTTTTTACACATAATAAAAAGCAAGAGGGTAGTGTTATGGGCCAGGGTTTAGAGAACCCCAAAGTGTATCATGGAGTTCACCTGACCCATAACTTTAACTAGATTGTGCACACTCTACAGATGTGGTACAGCAGAAATGGAAAAGTATTTTTTGAAGCAAAACAATTTTTATTCTATGAACTCAAGTTAAACTTCTTAAAACATACAGTGAACATCTTAGCAACCATTAATTCAAATACAACCCCCAAAGAAGACAACACTAAGTAATCCTGAGGTAATCCGGCGCTGAGGACCCGGGTTCGAATCCCGGCCCTGGGTCCCTGTCCATGTGGAGTTTGCACATTCTCCCAGTGTGTGCGTGGGTTTCGCCCCCACAACCCAAAAGATGTGCAGGTTAGGTGGATTGGCCACGCTAAATTTCCACTTAATAGAAAAAATAATTGGGTACTCTAAATTTATAAAAAAAACCTTTCAACAGAAGCAGATCAGGTTAAAGTCACTACTGAGAGCAGTTATTAGTTTTAAATCACCAACGGATCGATTTACATTCTTTAGATTATAGAGAGTGAGACTAATTCCCATTTTGGCTGTGACTGCAGCTATCCAGCTCTGAAAATGAAACCAAAACACACCCTGCAGCAAACACCTAAAATGAAAGTAAAAAGTTGACAGGCAGCCCAGCTCCACCCACTCTCTGACATCACTGCAGTAATAAACGCCCATTTCTTAAAGGTACTCTCACATGACACATCCCACCAAGAAAGAAACTAAACCATCATCTTCAAGATGGTTTCATTTTTCACCTTTTCACTATCCTTTAAGAAATGCACACTTTTGGATAGGTTTACCAGCAAACCCGCCTCCTGAAGTCGATCGAATAACTCCATCAGATGTTTTAAATGTTCTTTCCATGTCTGGCTGAAAATTACCAGATCGTCGATGTATACCGCACAATTGGGTAATCCTGAAACGACTTTGTTAGTTAACCGTTGAAATGTGGCTGGGGCGTTTTTCATGCCAAATGGCATAACTTTGAATTGGTATATACCATCTGGAGTAACAAAAGCTGAAATCTCCTTCGCAACCACAGGGAGAACGTGCAGACTCCACACAGACAGTGACCCAGTGGGAAATCAAACCTGGGACCCTGGCGCTGTGAAGCCACAGTGCTAACCCGTGTGCTACCGTACCGCCCAGAAGTTTTTTTTAAATTAGGGCATCATGATCGGCACAGGCTTGGAGAGCCGAAGGACCTGTTCCTGTGTTGTACTTTTCTTTGAACTTTGTTGTTTGCAGCAATGGCAGTCTGAGTCAGGCTACCCCAAACCCGTGGGGTATATCCCGAATCCAGAAAGCTGTCAACGAGTTGGCTATCTACTATTCCCCCCAGCAAATGCTGCAATTTGTAACAGTTTTTAAACCTTTGCTTACATTCTCTCTCGCCCTCAGCAGACATGGCACCCAGTCCTCATTTGTAAATACCTGTGGTAAACCACGCCCACATAACTTCCAACTGAGAGGGCCGTAGCATCGCGGAGATACGGAGCATACTGGGCCCAATGCGCTCAATACATTTAACTGCAAGCAAATGCGGGTTTGCATGCCGCCTCCATTATTGCCACCAGTGAGGATTATGCTGCCTGAAATCGGTGTTGGCACGGACCTCGATTTTGGTTGGATGCCCAATTCTCTGTCCAATTGCGATCCCAGAGTCATGAGGCGGTGAATCTATGCCATTGTTAATTAGTTTCTGCTTTGCGTGCCATGTTGGAAATTATTTTTTCTATGTCATTTTCTTTTTAAGCAGAATATTATTTGAATGGTAGGGTATTCAGTAAGATATCACGATATATTCTTGACAATAAAATTGAAACAAGAGGCTTCAACAGTTCAGGGATAGGAAACATTTATGAATGGCTGTTTTTCATTCTGTAGGAGGTCGACAGTGCAGAAGAAGAAGAAGAAGTGCTGTGAGTTTCAGTTAGAATCATAGAATTCCTACAGTGCAGAAGGCCATTCGGCCCATCAAGTCTGCACCGACCCTCCAAAAGAGCACCCTACCTAGGCCATCCCCGTAACCCCATCTAATCTTTGGACAATAAGGGGCAATTTATCATGGTCAATCCATCTAACCTCTGGGGCCACTGTTGAATTTGATGTCTGAATGACTCAATGAGTACAATTTCAAATATAAAATGGCACAAAAGTTGAAAATGCTTTCAATAATAAGATAGATAATAATTGACTTCAAGAGGACAGGCAGGCTTGGGCATTGGATGAACACTTTGTCGATTAAATTCAATGCTGCAAATTGTGAGGTTGTCATTTGCAAAGAAGAAGGTTAAGGAGAGACAATCAAGCTGAATAAAACCATTTCAAAAGGGGATGCCAGAAGTGATAGAGAGAGTGAGCAAAATATTAAAGGTGGCAGCACAGGTAAAGAAAGTTAACAAAACCTGTGGGGATCTAGTCTTTAAAAAAAAGGAAGGTCAGCTGAATTGGATTAAAAGAGTAGATTGTCCCCAGCTGGAGGATGGTTTCCAATTCTGAGCCCCAGACTTCAAGAGGAATATGACAGTTATAGAGAATATCGAGGACAGGTTTTAATGGAATGGTGGCAGGGGTGAGGGATCACAGTAACATGGACAGACTGGAGAAGATGATGTTGTTCTCTTCAAGAAAAGAAGACTAAGAGGATAGAAGTGTTTAAAATTATGAAGGAAAGAGCAAATAAAAAAAGCAATTGCCATTGGTTGAAGGTTTGAAGGACACAAGTGATTGGCAAAGGGACCATGAAGATAAATGCTTTCAAACAATGAGTGGTTATGTTGGAAATGTACTGACAGGTTGGGTGATGGACACAGATTCAAAAATAACCTTCAATTTGGAATTCAATAAATATTTTGTGGTGAAAAGTTGGAAGGATATGTGAAACAAGTGACAGAGTGGAAGAAACTCGATTGCTGTTCAAAACAGCCGGTGACAACTTGATTGTCCAAATGGCCTCCTACTGTCCAACAATACGACTCTGTAAGCATTCCCAGACCCATTTACAACATGGGGAAGAGTGAATTCAGCCCACTTTCCATTCAGAAACCCCTTCATTGAGTACTTAGTTGGCAATAATGTTCATTGTGAATTGTTTAACAATGGCTGTTACTTTCATCTCCAAATCTACTTTCTTATCTTCATGCAGTAAAAGGATAGTTCTCAGTTCAGGATGATGTAGGTTTATTTGATTTAATGAGCTCTCCCTGTTGATGTTGATGTGAACGCACCCGGCAGCTGCCTTGGTTCCTCCTCAGGTGTGTCTCTTTTTGAGGCTCTGTGCTGTGTCAATACCAAGTTCCAGGCATTCTTTGTATTTTGGTCAATGTTTTTCTGGATCTGTGTGCAGATTCAAATCATGTTTCAAAGCTTCACTTTCTTCTGAGCTGCTTTGGCTGGTCCAGTGAAATGAGATGGGTTTAATTTCTTGTATATCAATAGATTGCTTCCCAATCTCACCACAGCTCCAAACTGTATCTGAAGAATCGAGTGGCACAGAATTAGAGTGCTCCTGCTTGTTGTGAAATTCCATTTCCCAAGATTGGTCAGATTCGGTACTGAAGCCATACAGTCTGGATCGCCCAGTGTCTTCCCTCCACATCTCCTTGATCTTTGCACTGTTAGGCTTCCGATCTCCTTCACCTTTGGGCTGAGGAGACCCACTAGCTCTTGAACACACCGTTCCTAAGCCTTGCACCTTGGTTTTTGCAGATTTGGCTTTCAGACTGAGCTCACCAGACAGTTCCAGTCCTGGGCTCTTCCGGCTCGGAGACCCAGTCTTGTGCTTTGGAGATTCCAAGTCCCTGGATGCTCCATATAAACATAACTTAGTAATCGTTTTCCTCAGTTTCTGAACTGCTTTTCCAGCTGGTTGCTTCCTTTCGTGCTGTTTGTTAGAAGCTCCTCCAATGGATTTATCAGGACTGAAAGAAAACTGGTGGGCAGGTCCGATCTTCTGCACTGGTGTCTTAGAAACATGAGAGTACAAAGAAGTCAGAGCATTCGCCATGGTTGTGAGCACCTCGATTTGTCGGAATCGACCTGCAAAGAAGATCAAAGAAGTAAGACCAACAGACATCCTTTGTCCCTTTCTGAAGCACAATTCCTATATAAATAGTGCATTTGACTTAAAAGATCCCAAAGAAACTTCACAGTAGTAATTATTCAACAAACTTGACACAGAGCAAACTAAGGAATTAGCATGGCAGCTGACCAAACGTTTGGTCAAAAGGAATCTTTATGATGGGGTTGGGGAGGGGCACAGAGTGTGAGAGGCAGAGGAGCTCAAGGAACAAATTCCAGAGCTTCAGGACAGGACAGCTGAAGACACAACCACCAATAGTGGAGCCAAAATAGACATAGACATAGAACATTACAACGCAGTATTGGTAGAGGAATTGAGTTTCGGAGCCATGAGGTCATTAGTCTTCTGGTACTATTCCTGTAGACAAAGATGACTTAAAGATCAAAGTCAAAGGCTCAGCAATCTCCTCCCTAGCTTCCCAGAGAATCCTAGGATAAATCCCATCCGGCCCAGAGGACTTATCTATTTTCACACTTTCCAGAATTGCTAACACCTCCTTCTTATGAACCTCAAGCCCTTCTAGTCTAGTAGCCTGTATCTCAGTATTCTCCTCGACAACATTGTCTTTTTCCTGTGTGAATACAGACGAAAAATACTCATTTAGCACCTCTCCTATCTCCTCGGACTCCACGCACAACTTCCCACTACTGTCCTTGACCCTAGTCTTGGCCCTTCTCTGACCCTAGTCATTCTTTTATTCCTGACATATCTATAGAAAGCTTTTGGGTTATCCTTGATCCTACCTGCCAAAGACTTCTCATGTCCTCTCCTGGCTCTTCTTAGCTCTCTCTTTAGAGCCTTCCTAGCTAACTTGTAACTCTCAAGCGCCCTAACTGAACCATCACGTCTCATCTTTACATAAGCCTCCTTCTTCTTTTGACAAGTGTTTCAACTGCTTTAGTAAACCATGGTTCCCTCGCTCGACCACTTTCTCCCTGCCTAACAGGTACATACTTATCAAGGGCACGCATTAGGTGTTCCTTGAACATGCTCCACATTTCCATTGTGCCCATCCCCTGCAGTTTTCTTCTCCAGCTGATGTATCCTAAGTCTTGCCTCATCGCATCATAATTGCCTTTCCCCCAGATATGACTCATGCCTTGCGGTATATACATAGAACATAGAACAGTACAGCACAGGACAGGCCCTTCGGCCCTCGATGTTGTGCCGAGCAATATCCCTTTCCATCACTAAAGTAAACATAATCGAATTGTGGTCACTATCACCAAAGTGCTCACCTCCCTCCAAATCTGATACCTGTCCTGGTTCATTACCCAGTACCAAATCCAATACGGCCTCGCCTCTCGTTGGCCTATCTACATACTGCGTCAGGAAACCCTCCTGCACACATTGGACAAAAACGGACCCATCTAAAGTACTCGAACTATTGTGTTTCCAGTCAATATTTGGAAAGTTAAAGTCCCACATAACAACTACCCTGTTACTTTTGCTCCTATCCAGAATCATCTTTGCAATCCTTTCCTCTACATCTCTGGAACTTTTCGGAGGCCTATAGAAAACCCCTAACAGGGTGACCTCTCCTTTTCTGTTTCTTAACTCAGCCCATACTACCTCAGTATTCGAGTCCTCATTAAATGTCCACTCAGCCACCGTAATACTGTCCTTGACTAACAATGCCACCCCTCCCCCTCTCTTACCACATTCCCTGAGCTTACTGAAATATCTAAACCCCGGCACCTGCAACAATCATTCCTCTCCCTGCTCTATCCATGTCTTCGAAATGGCCACAACATCGAAGTCCCAGGTACCAACCCATGCCGCAAGCTCACCCACGTTATTCCGGATGCTCCTGGCATTGAAGTAGACACACTTTAAACCACCTTCCTTCCTGCCGGTGCACTCCTGCAACTTTGAAACCTTACTCATGACCTCACTGCTCTCAACTTCCTGTGTACTTGAGCTACAGTTCAGGTTCCCAATCTCCTGCTGAACTAGTTTAAACCCTCCCGAAGAGCATTAGCAAACCTCCCCCCAGGATATTAGTACCCCTCTGGTCCAGGTGTAGACCATCCCGTTTGTAGAGGCCCCACCTACCCCAGAATGAGCCCCAATTGTCCAGGAATCTGAAACACTCCCTCCTGCACCATCCCTGCAGTCACGTGTTCAACTGCTCTTTCTCCCTATTCCTCGACTCGCTAGCACGTGGCACGGATAACAACCTAGAGATAATAACTCTGTTTGTCCTGGATCTAAGTTTCCACTTTAGTTCCCTGAATTCCTGCCTTACATCCCTATCCCTTTTCCTACCTATGTCATTGGTACCTATGTGGACCACGACTTGGGGCTGCTCCCCTTAAGGATCCTGAAAACACGATCCGAGACATCGCGGACCCTGGCACCTGGGAGGCGACACACCAACCGTGAATCTCTCTCGTTCTTACAGAATTGGTGCTGACAGGAGAGTTAAAGCACTGGAACAGAGAAATATCGGGGCAGGAGTCAGCTTTTTGAACCTGTTCCGCAATACAATATCATAGGTGGCAAATGGCCAAACTCCGTACATGCCCACCTTTGTTTCATATCCCTTCATACTAGGGGCTTTTCACAGTAACTTCATTGAAGCCTACTTGTGATAATAAGTGATTATTATTATACCAATGGATAACAAAAATCTATGAATCACGGGCGGAATTCTCCGCAGGAGGCCAAATTCGTGAAGGCCGTCGTGAACTCGGCCGAGGTTCACGACGGCCTCGGAGCCCGCTCCCCGTACTTAATTCACCCCCACCCGGGGGGCTAGGAGCAGGCCTCCGTCTTTCTCGGCAGCGACCTCGTCGCGCCGAGAATGACGCGCGTCCGGCGCATTTGTGAAGTCATCCGCGCATGCGCGGGCTGCTGGTTCCAACCTGCGCATGCGCAGATGACATCATCGCGCAGACGGCATGAACCCGCATGCGCAGTGGCCGTCTTTCTCCTCAGCAGCCCGGCAAGACATGGCAGCTTGATCTTGCCGGGCGGCGGAGGGGAAAGAGTGCATCCATTTTGGACGCTGGCCCGATGATCGGTGGGCACCGATCGCGGGCCTGACCCCTCCCGAGCACAGTCGTGCTGCACCCGTCCCAATCGGGCCCCTAGATGCCCCAAACGGGCATCTGGTGCCCGTTTCATGAATGCAGCGACCAGGTGTGGTTGCTGCCATGTTGAAACGGGCGTGAAAGGCCGGCCGCTCAGCCCATCGGGCTCAGAGAATCGCCGTTCACCGTGGAAAATGGCGAGCCGTGATTTTTCTGAGCCGGGGGGGGGGGGGGGGGGGGGGGGGGGGGGGGCGGGGTGGGGAGAGAATCGTGGGGGGCGCCACGATTCTCCCACGCCACGTGGGGAGCGGAGAATTCCACCCCACATGTTTGAAATTAATATCTTATCGAGCAACAATTGCTCTTTGCAGAAGAGAGTTTAGATTATGCCCTCCTGGTCATATATTTTGGTGGAAAAAATTGAAAGGCAACTTATTATCTAAATGGGGAGAGACTTCGGGGTGCTCCGATGCAGAGGGATCCGGGTGTCCTCGCGCATGAGTCACAGAAAACCAGCTGCAGGTGCAGCAGATCTTAAGGAAAGCAAATGGAATGTTGGCATTTATAGCAAAAGGAATTGAGTATAGAGGTAAGGAAGTGTTGTTACACCTATACAAGACCGCACCTGGAGTATTGTGCACAGTTGTGGTCCCCTTATTTTAGGAAAGATGGAGTGGCATTGGAGGCAGTTCAGAGGAGGTTGATTCCAGAGATGAAGGGGTTTGTCGTATGTGGAGAGATTAAAAAGTTTAGGCACATACTCTCTGGAGTTTACAAGAATGAGGGGAGATCTAACTGAGGTAGAGAAGATGCTAATAAATATGGTTAAAGTAGATGTGGAGCTGAATGTCCTCTTGTAGGGCATTCTAAAACAAGAGGTCCTAATCTTAGAATAAGAGGTGGCAAATTTAAAACAGATTTGAGGAAAAACTACTTCTCCCAAAGGCTTGTGAATCTGTGGAATTGGCTACCCCAGAGTGCAGTGGATGCTGGGCCAGTGATTAAATTTAAGGAGGAGTTAGACAGATTTTTAATTGGTACTGGGATGAAGTACCAGTACCAACCCAGAGCGGGCAAGACAGTGGGGTTGAGGCCAGGATGGGATCAGCCATGATTACATTGAGGGTGTTTAGACTCGGGAGGCTCAATAGCCTCAATAGCTCCTCAGTCAGGTGTTCTCGGGAGGAGATGCTTTGGCTGATTTCGCAGTCCAGCTCTTGGTCTGTAGGTAGCAGATGAGAAACGTATCAGCCATGATAGAATGGCGGAGCAGATTCAATGGGCCGAATGGTCAAAATCTGCTCCTATATCTTCTGAACTTATGGTCAGAGACTCCCAAATGAGTAAATTTTTTTTATTTTGAGCAACCCTAATTGTTCCCCTTAATAACTAGAAACTTTGATCACATCACCTCTTAACATTTTGAGGAATACAACCCTATTTTGTACAATCTTTCTTTGTAATTTAACGCTTTGGGTCCAGCTATCCTTCTGATTCCACTGCACTCCCTCCGAGGCCAATATATTGTTCCTGAGGTGTGGCCCCCAGAACAATAACTCCAGCTGAAGCCTAACCAGGGCTTTGTTTAGCTGAAGCATGACTTCTATACCTGTATTTTAGCCTTCATGATAAATATGTAAAGACAAATATGTAAAAACATAAATGTTTTTGATTATTTTCTTCAGTTATTATTTAAATTTTAGTGAAGGATCAATCGATATTTAAAGAGCATTGGGAACTCTGATGAAAGGTTTAAAAATTAGACAGATAGATTTCAGTTGGAGATTTAAGGTAGAGGAAGATTGGCTTTTGATGGGCCACATAGTTTTTCCCATTCTGCAAATATTCTTGGTTCTAGATTGCAACTTACTTGCCAATGTGTAACTAGGATTTTCCTCTCCGAGTCTCTTCACCTGAGCTTCCAAGAAAACTCTGAAGTTAATCCCATTTGCACAAGATGTGTAGCTGAAAAAGCGGGATGGAATTTTTGCTGTAATATTGGGCTCTTCCATTCCAAAGCCAAGGTTATATAGAATCTCTTCAGGATCTTCTTTGTACATATCCAATATTTCAGAGACACTGGGAACAAAGAATATTCAACAAGTCTAAGAGGACTGAGACACTACAGTTGTGAATTGGTGGATGGTCACACAATTCATTTGATGTAACTTTAACCCTTAAACCAGTGATCCAGAAATCTTTACAGTCAGAAATTATATTTGCTATTCTTGGATTGGAATGAAATGCTGCTGTCCTTTCTGCTCCATTGTCACTGATGGACAGCTTCAAATATGATAATGTGGCTGTGAGCCTCATTGTTGTGAAACATTTGAAATGTAACCGCTGGGTTAGGTTTCTCAAGCTTCGGGGAACCCAGCAGCTTCCAATAGGTGAAGACTTGATGGATCCAGTAGGTAAGTACCTGCACAACTCCCCTCTTGATCCAGGTGCCTGTCTGATGAACCTTCACATTCTGTGCCCCTCCCAAAAACATTCTCACCAGACCCTGAGTCACAGCGAGGTCTCTGATTCCCCTTAATACACAAGCTTCAACATTCCCCACTTCAAACCCTAAACTTATGCCTGGGAGCAAGGCATTTCCATGTTACAGGCTCCCACACCTGATAGGCCAACTTCCTATGAGGAAAGGAAGTAAGTCTGGGAGTTCATTGACATCAGCATGCTTACAAAGGCCATGAAAGTGAACTATTCAGACCTCTCCATTCCAGAGTACCAGCTCCACTTCAATCATCGCCTATCTGAAAGTCCATGTCAGACAAAAACTGAGAACTGGGCAATATTTACCTTCTCCTATTTACTCTCAAATCATTTTTTCAAATATTCCAAATAAACATAGAATCATTATGGCCATTCAGCCCATTGAGTCATGTCAGTTCTGTGCAGAGCAATCCAACCAGTGTCATAGAATCATAGCATCCCAGCAGTGCAGAAGGAAGCCTTTGGCCAATTGCATCAGCGTCAACACTCCGAAAGAGCAATGTACCCAGGTCCACTCCCTCGCCCACCACAATCTATTCCCACCTAACCTGTGCACCTAACCTTCACAGCGGCAGGGACTCAGGTTTGATTCCCGGCTTGGGTCACTGTCTGTGCGGAGTCTGCACGTTCACCCTGAGTCTGTGTGGGTTTCCTCCAGGTGCTCTGGTTTCCTCCCGCAAATCCTGAAAGACATGCTTGTTAGAGGAATTGGACACCCTGACTTCTCTCTCCCTATACCTGAACAGGCGCTGGAGTGTAACTTCATTGCAGTGTTAAAGTGCTAATAAAGATTACTATTACTATTACACTCCTGGACACTAAGGGACAATTTTTATCATGGCCAATCCACCTAACCTGCACATCTTTGGACTGTGGAAGGAAACCGGAGCACCCGGAGGAAACCCACGCACACAGGGGGAGAATGTGCAAACTCCACATAAACAGTTGCCAAGGCTGGAATTGAACCTGGGAACCTGGAACTGTGAGGCAACAGTGCTAATCATGTGCCACTGTGCCGCCCATACTTTATGCCATAGCCTTGTGTGCCTTTTGAAATCATTAAGCCTCCACCAGCCTCGTAGATGGCGAGTTCCAGGTGTACACTCACTGTAAAAACCTTCTTCCCTTTGTGTTTCTTTCCCAAACCTTAAATCTGAATTGTTATATTCTTACACAATCAGCAAATGATAAATTAAAAATTGATAAAGGCTGGCTGTACTTTAAAATGTATGAGACGTTAGAATTGGATGAGCTGCACCAAAGGAGAGAATTGAGGGTGGAAATCGTGGCGATACTGGCCATAATTCTCTAATCCTTTTTATATACAGGAGTGATATTAGAAGACTGGAATATTACAAATATTACGCACTTGTTCAAAAAAGAGGGGCGGATTCTCTGGTCGCTGATGCCAAAATGGCGTTTGGCGATCGACCACAGAATCCCCGTTTGCACCAAAATTGGTGGCTGCTTTTGCGATGCTTGACCCCCTTGAAAGCGGCATGTTCTAGGAGTCTGCCACACGCCATATGGACGGCCTCAGGACGTTAAGTTGATTTAAATTGTTTACGGATTTACGTAAGATTTTTGATAAAGTGCCACTTAACAAATTTGTCAGCAAAGTTAAAGACATGGGGCTGACCTCTCCGCCGTCACAGAACATAGAACACAGAACATTACAGAGCAGTACAGGCCCTTCGGCCCTCGATGTTGCACCGACTTGTGAAACCCCTCTAAAGCCCATCTACACTATTCCCTTATCGTCCATATGCCTATCCAATGACCATTTGAATGCCCTTAGTGTTGGCGAGTCCACTACTGTTGCAGGCAGGGCATTCCATGCCCTTACTACTCTGAGTAAAGAACCTACCTCTGACATCTGTCCAATATCTATCTCCCTTCAATTTAAAACTATGTCCCCTCGTGCTGGACATCACCATCCAAGGAAAAAGGCTCTCACTGTCCACCCTATCTAATCGTCTGGTCATCTTGTATGCCACAATTAAGTCACCTCTTAACCTCTAACGAAAACAGCCTCAAGTCCCTCAGCCTTCCCATAAGATCTTCCCTCCATGCCAGGCAACATTCTGGTAAATCTCCTCTGCACCCTTTCCAATGCTTCCACATCCTTCCGATAATGCGGCGACCAGAATTGCACACAATACTCCAAATGCGGCCGCACCAGAGTTTTGTGCAGCTGCAACATGACCTCATGGCTCTGAAACTCAATTCCTCTACCAATAAAAGCTAACACACCGTACGCCTTCTTAACAACCCTCTCAACCTGGGTGGCAACTTTCAGGGATTTATGTACATGGACACGAAGATCTGTCCCTGTCTCTCCGCTCTTTAATGAAGCCTCGCCCCTGTCTCTCCGCGCTCTTTAATGAAGCCTCGCCCCTGTCTCTCCGCTCTTTAATGAAGTCTCGCCCCTGTCTCTCCGTGCTCTTTAATTAAGCCTCGTCCCTGTCTCTCCGTGCTCTTTAATGAAGCCTCGTCCCTGTCTCTCCGTGCTCTTTAATGAAGCCTCGCCCCTGTCTCTCCGCTATCTCCAACACCCTCCACCATCGCAGAGACACTCACCTCAGTTGGGCACTTTAGTGATGAGGCTTCTGGTACAATCACTGGTGCGCACAACACATCCGTACCGGTACAGCAGGTGGAGGTAGGAGCAGCAGAGTGGCTGGGAGGTCAGAGGGCACCCTGGTGCAAGCCAACATCTGCCGCCCAGACGGGTCCCGGGTTTCTGGAGTTACCACACCCACCCATAGACCCGATGCAGCCACCAAACCTGGGACAAAGGAAGAGGATGATGGCTGGCTTGCAGCGGCTGCAAGCGCAGGTGGAAGAGTCCACCCGCGTCCAGGAGCTGGGAGTGGTGCCGGTCATGCGTGCCACCCAGGCCGAAACCGCACGGGTGGCGTCCGCGGTGGAGGCAATGGGTGCGACGGTGTCAGACATGGGGAGCAGGATGCGAGGCCTGGGGCGTTCCGTGAGGGCGTCGTGTGTGGCCCAGGACATGGCTTCCCTCTCACAGGAAGCCATGATCCAGAGCTAACGGCAGATGGCAGATGCGCTCAACGCCGTGGCCCAGTCTCAGCAGGCCATGGCCCTGTCTCAGCAGGCCATGGCCCAGTCTCTGCAGGCCATGGCCCAGTCTCTGCAGGCCATGGCACAGTCCCAGCAGGCCATGGCACAGTCCCAGCAGGCCATGGCACAGTCCCAGCAGGCCATGGCACAGTCCCAGCAGGCCATGGCACAGTCCCAGCAGGCCATGGCACAGTCCCAGCAGGCCATGGCACAGTCCCAGCAGGCCATGGCACAGTCCCAGCAAGCCATGGCACAGTCCCAGCAGGCCATGGCACAGTCCCAGCAGGCCATTGTCCAATCTCTGCATGCCATGGCCCAGTCCCAGCAGGCCATGGCTGAGGGCATCGGTGCCATTGCCCAGGTGCTAGCCGGCGTCGCTCAGACACAGACAGGGATGGCCAACTCCGAGCTCCATGGCTGAAAACCTGCAGACCCTTGTCGATACCAGCACGGGCCTCCAGGACTGGCAGCGCCAGGTGTCGGGGGGGCGTCGGATGGCCGGTCCGTTCGCACCCCTGACCCATGTAGAGGCCCGGGGGCCATCGGGCACCCCGAGGGAGGAGGAGGTGCTGGGGCCCGTCCCGGGTCCCCCTGTAAGGGAGGTCCCGGAACACCGCGGCATCTCAGACTGCCCCCCTTCCGTCCTAGGTGCATCTGGTGGGCAGCAGGCAGGACAGGCTGGCAGCTCACCATCCCAGTAGCCCGAGCCGCAGCCTGGCCCATCTAGGCCGGGCCGCCCCAGGAAACGGCCGCCAAAGGGATCCCGAATCACAGGGCAGGAATCACAGGAGACCACCTCCAGTTCTGCTGTACCGTTTGGGGAACCACCGAGACATAGTCAAAGGGCCCGTAAGGCCAAAAAATTAGACACTGAGTAAGTTGGTATGGGTGCAGGGCACAGACGAGTTTTAGGGGCTAGGGCACGTGTATGGACAGTTTGTAATTAAAATCACTTTCACACCTACAGAAGCTGCCTTTGTGTTCTGTCCGAAGCGTGCGGGGGTGTCATGTACGTTGAGCACCGGTTTGGGTGTGTGAGGGGTGGTTTTACGTCGGCCCCAGGTGAGTGTGCCCCCCTCCACTTGAGCCACCCTCTCCATTCCCCTGTGCAGAGGACGGGACCGTGCGCTGCAGTGTCACGGCCGCATGCAGGGATGGTCCGGGTGGATGGTGGTACTGTGGCCATGGGTCAGACATTGTCCAATGATGTGGAGCCAGGAGCTCATCACAGAGTGGGTCATCATCATCCTCCATGGCCTGCAATAGACACGCTTCCACCGGCATCCGTGTGAGCCCGGCCCGTTGTGCCGCAGGTGGATGTGCAATGGAGGGGTGGTGTGCATGCGGGTGGGGTGGGGGTGGTTAGTGGTGGGTGGGGGGGGGGGGGTAGGGTGTTGGTGCTGGGTGGGTGAGGGGGGGGTAGGGTGTTGGTGCTGGGTGGGTGAGGGGGGGTTAGGGTGGTCGGATGTTGCCATGGTGTGCGATATGTGGCCATATTCGACGATTCGCACGCCACCTAGTCAGTGAACTGGGCGACTATCAGCCTGTCCCATGCCCTCTGGCCCAGCCGGTAACGGTGGGCAGCCACCCGCCCATGTCTAGCCCGTCTGCCCTGACCATTGCCCCCATCTCCCTCATCTGGGGAGGTCTGCGCCTCTTCCTCCTGCTCCTCCACTCCCCCCTCCTCTGCCTGCGGCACATCGCAGGTTAAGGTGCTAAACTGGGGAAAGGCAAATTACGATAACATTATCTATCATGTGAGGAGAGATTGACTAGGTTGGGATTGTTCTCGCTCGAGTACAGAAGAATGAGGGGGGATCTCATAGAGACTTATAAAATTTTAGTAGGACTAGACAGGGTAGATGCAGGGAAGATGTTACCAATGGTGGGTGCATCCAGAACCAGGGGTCAAAACCTTAAGGCTAGTCCTTTTAACAAAGAACAACAAAGAAGAAAGAACAATACAGCACAGGAACAGGCCCTTCGGCCCCCCAAGCCTGCACCGGTCATAATACCAACCTTTGCCAAAACCCTCAGCACTTCCTTGTGCCATATCCCTCTGCACACATCCTATCTATTTATTTGTCAAGATGCCGTTTGAACGGCGTTAATGTATCTAGTTCCACAGCCTCTCCTGGCAACGCGTTCCAGGCACTCACCAGTTTCTGCCTTAAAAACCAGCATTGCACATCTCCTCTAAACTTTGCCCCACGGACCTTAAACCCATGTCCCTTGGTGACTGTCCCCTCCACCCTGGGAAAGAATGCCTGCCCATCCACTCGATCCATGCCCTCATAACCTTGTAGACCTCTATCAGGTTACCTCAATCCCGGTCTTTCTAATGAAAACAGTCCAAGTCTATTCAGCTCTTCACATAGCTAACACCTTCCAGACTAGGCAACATCCTGGTAAACATCCTCTGCACCCTCTCCAAAGCCTCCACATCCTTCTGGTAGTGTAGCGACCAGAATTGTGCACAGTATTCCAAGTGCGGCCTTGCCAAGGCTCTATACAACTGTAGCATGACTTGCCAGTTTTTATACTCGATGCCCGGCCAATGAAGGCAAGTATTTTGTATGCTTTCTTGACTACCTTGTTCACTTGTGTTGCCACCTTCAAAGATCTGTGGACCTGCACGCACAGATGTCTCTGACTTTCAATATTCCTAAGAGTTTTACCATTTAGGATACATTTCCCCTCTATGTTGTTGTGTTATGCTGCTTCGTGTCGCATAAGCTGCTTCCTTGATGTATGCTTTGACAAAGGAAGCTCCAGACTATGAAATTAGTTCAACGTGATTATTGAACTATTAACACAGTTCTTAAATGAGTTCGACTCTCTGCTAATCTAACTGTAGTAACTCAGTCTAATTGTACCAGCTTGCTCTAAGCCACGTGCTGGGTGTACTGCTGTTGATCAACCCTGATGTACTCTCTAGATGTCTGTCTGTGGAAAGATGCAGAGCATGTGTGCCCTGTCCTTTTATATGGGCTGTGAAGTGCCCCCTTTTGGTAATGGAACCTCTGGGTGTCCTGATTTCCAATTGGTTGTGTCCTGTTGTAATGACCCATTGGCTGTTTTTCTGTATGTCGTGACATCTCTGGTGCTCCATCCAGTGTTACTTAGTTGCAGTGTATTTACATTAACCCCTTGTGTATATACAGTGATGCATATCACCACATCCCCCTTTTTTCGTGTTACCTATTTTCTGTACTTGGTTAAAGAAAATTGAACAAAATAGGTAGATAAGTGATGACATGTACAAGTCATGATTACAGTGATGGTTGTACAATACCAAATAATATTTATGAGTCCAAAGTTCATGAATTTAAATGGTCGAGTGGCTTTCTCGTTTTGTTATTGAAGTGTTGATGTTGATGTTGTCATTTCCTTGTGAACGCCATCAGTGTCCCTGTGCTTAAGGAACCAATAAGTCATCAGGAGGTGTTTAAATGGTCAAATCACTTCATTGTCTGATTTGGACTCTTTTTTTCGATGCTTGTGGTAGTGATTCTTGATGTCATCTGTCCTGTCTGACCTGGACTGGTGTCTGTGTTTGCGGTATTGATGCCGTATGTCAGCTGCCTTGAAAGCTGGTCTGCTTGTTTGTAGTGTAGCAAACGTGAATTTGTAAGATGCGTTATCATGCCAAAGTATGTCTACACACTTGCCATTGTCTTGAGCTGTGCTGTCACAGTGTCCTGCATTTGCAGAGTTGTACCATGTCGTACCAGTCGTTGTTCCAGTGTTGTTGGTTTTGTTGCGCTTGTTGTTGACTTTGGTACGCTTCTTGTTGTTGTCTGTGTTGTTGTTGTAGGTTTTGTTGTTGTGTTTGTTGCGCTCAATGACCATTCCGAGTTGGGAATTCGAGTTCTTCACAAAGTTACTTGTGTCAGCGTCCTTTGTGGCATCTGCTGTTTCATTGAACGTTTTGTCTTTAATACCTTGGTGCTCCCCATCTGGAGTCATGTCCGGTTCACTGGAATCATCTTTCACTTGTTGATGGTCCTCTGTCGGAGTCATTCCAGGTTCACTTGAATCACCTTTGGTTTCTTGATGCTCGTCGTCTGGAGTCGAAATGTTCAAGATTTCATTTTGTTGTGGAGAGGCTCGAGTGGATGAGACCAATTGACGTGGTCACACTGGACTCATGAGTACTTTCACTCGGATTGTCGAGTGTCTCTGTGCATACGAGCTGAGATCTGTCAGTCTCACTATGATGTTGTACATCTTGTCTGGGAATTGTGATGCCTTCGTCACTTGTCTCATTTCCAATGGATAGACCTGCAGTGTCTTCTTGTTGGTTAGATGAGCTGGGTAGACTGTCAGAGTCTTCATCTGGTGGCTCAAGTAATCTGGGTAGACTGTCATAGTCTTTCAGTTGTCCACGTGAGCGTGGCAGACTTGCATCGTCTGCTGCTGGTTGCTCAGATAAGGTGGATAGACCCTCGTGGTCTTGTTCATGCATGGACTGCACTTTGGAGTCTTGAGTTGCACCCATTGTGGAGTCTGTCAACGAGCTCTCTGTGGAGGCTTGTATTGCTCTCTGAAGTCTGGCATCGTTTCCTGTGTGGGGTCGTGCAGTGGTCTCGCTGTGGAGTCTTTCATCGCTTTCTGTGTGGAGTCGGGGATACTTCGTAGTGCGTGGACCACGTTCTGTGTGGAGTCGGGGACTCTTTGTGGTGCGTGGACCACCTTTTGTGTGGCATCAGGCCGCTCTCTGTGGGCTTTGTCTTCTTTGTGGGTATTTGACAGGTTGTTGTCATCCAATATATCGACGATCTGCCATGGCATCATGGTATTGGATTCATCTACCATGAGTAGAGTCATGTTGTGCTTTGCAGTCGTGTTGCTGATGCTCTGATTAGCATATCCGAATAACTCAGCCATATCCGAGTAGTATTCTTTATTCTTCGATAAACCAATTATCTTCTTGTGTTTCAGTATTGTCATTGCGCTCTCTGTGTCCAAGGAAGAAATCATCATCTGAGTCGTAGTCGTCAAGGACCAAATCATTTCTTTGGGCGGTACTAACTGCTTCTTGCAGTGCTCTGCGGAGGTTGATTTCAACTACTGGTAGAAGTTCAGGCATTGTTCTGTTTTTCGAGATGAAAGAATGGCGTTTTGCGGCTTTAAAACTCTTCTTTGTAATTTTTGGACATTTCCCCTTTAAGTGGGCGTGGTCCGGGGCCTCTGACATCATGCGCTCGTGATGTAGAACATAGAACATAGAAAATACAGTGCAGAAGGAGGCCATTCGGCCCATCGAGTTTGCACCGACCCACTTAAGTCCTTACTTCCACCCTATCCCCGTAACCCAATAACCCCTCCTATCCTTTTTGGTCACGAAGGGCAATTTATCATGGCTAATCCACCTAACCTGCACGTCTTTGGACTGTGGGAGGAAACCGGACCACCCAGAGGAAACCCACGCAGACACGGGGAGAACGTGCAGACTCCGCACAGACAGTGACCCAGCTGGGAATCAAACCTGGGACCTTGGCTCTCTGAAGCCACAGTGCTAATCACTTGTGCTACTGTACTGCCCCGATAGCCGGTACCCGTAAAGCGTAGGAATGGATTGCGCATGCGCAAATCGCTTTTCCTTTACTGTGCGCTCTTTTCACAACTGCGCATGCGTGGCTTCTCGCGCATGCACAATACACTGTTTTGCCGGTTCGCGTTGTCCAGGGAACTGCGCATGTGCGGAATGGGCCGGTTGGATACGCGCAAGATGGCTTCCAATCAAAATTGCCATTTGCTCCTGTTGCAACCCTACGTCTGCCTCGTGGTGAGTATTGGCGCCTGTTTTACCGACGTCTTTTGTGTTTACCTCGCAGTAGCTTTCAAATTTGTCCAGGATTGTCTGGAAATTCGTTCTGTCCTGCCCTTTGGAGTATTCAAAGGAGCGGAAGATCTATTGCATGATCACTCGCAATGGCGAGTAGAACAGCAATTTTCTCAGCATCGGCCACGCCATTTAGGTCAGATGCTTCCATGTAAAGCTGAAATCGTTGCTTGAATGCACGCCAGTTGGCACTGAGATTGCCATGGTACCTGAGTGGATTAGGAACTGGAATTTTGTTCATCGTCCCTGGGTTCGGTTGCTGGTTGTCACAGATTTTGCTGAGTTGAACTAAATAGATTGAACAGGCACTCCTGGTATCATGTTGTGTTATGCTGCTTCGAGTAGTATAAGCTGCTTCCTTGATGTATGCTTTGACAAAGGAAGCTCCAGACTATGAAATGAGTTCAACTTGTTTATTGAACTATTAGCACAGTTCTTAAATGAGTTTCACTCTGTTAATCTAGCTGTAGTAACTCAGTCTATCGTTACCAGCTTGCTCTAAGCCACGTGCTGGATGTGCTGCTGTTGATCAACCCTGATGTACTCTCTAGATGTCTGCATGTGGAAAGAGGCAAAGCATGTGTGCCCTGTCCTTTTATATGGGTTGTGAAGTGCCGCCTTGTGGTAATGTCAGGTCTGGGTGCCCTGATTACCCATTGGTTGTGTCCTGTTGTAATGATGCATTGGCTGTATATCTGCATGTCATGACATCTCTGGTGCTCCCTCTAGTGGTTACTTAGTCGTAGTGTATTTACATTAACCCCTTGTGATGCATATCACCACATATGTTAGACCTACCAAAATGCATTACCTCACATTTGTCCGGCTTAAACTCCATTTGCCATTCTCTGCCCAGGTCTTCAACCTATCTATATCCAGCTGTATCTTCTGACAATCCTCAACAGTATCTGCCATTCCACCAACATTGCTGTCATCTGCGAACATACTAATCAGACCAGCTACAGTTTCCACTACAAACAACAAGGGCCCAAGCATAGATCCCTGTGGACACCACTAGTCACAACCTTCCATTCAGAAAAACACCCTTCCACTGCACCCCTTTGCCTTCTGTGATCGAGCCTGTTCTGTATCCATCTCATCTCTGATCCTGTGTGACTTCACCTTTTGTACCGGTCTGCCATGAGGCACCTTGTCAAAGGCTTTACGCAAGTCCATGTAAACAACATCCAACACCCTCCCCTCATCAATCCCCTTTGTCACCTCCTCAAAATACACGATGATGTTAGTGAGGCATGACCAGCCATTCACAAAACCATCATGTCTATTGCTTATGAGTCCATTTGTTTCCAAATGGGTATGAATCCTGTCCCTGAGAACTCTTTCCAATAATTTACCTACTATCGACGTGAGGCTCACCACCTACAGTTTCCAGGATTATCCCTGCTACCTTTCTTAAACAGCGGTACCACATCAGTTATTCCCCAGTCCTCTCGGATCTCATCTGTAGCCAATGAGGATACAAAGATGTCAGTCAAGGCCCCAGCAATTTCCTCCCTTGCTTCCCTCAGTATTCTGGGGAAAATCCCATCCTACCCAGGAGACTTATCTACATTAATATCTTTTAAAAGACTCAATACCACCTCCTTTTCAATGTTAACATGATCCAGACTGTTCACACACCCTATCCAAGAATCATCTTCCACAAAGTTCCTTTCTTTGGTGAACACTGATGCAAAGTAATAATTCAGTACCTCACCCATTTCCTCTGGCTCAACACCTCGATTCCCCCCACTGTCCTTAAGTGGTCCAATCCTTTCCCTGGCCACCTTCTTGCTTTTTACATACAAATAAAAAGCTTTCCTCCGTACCCTGTCCCTTCTCTACTTTTTTATACAGTGATATTATCTGATCCAGGCCTTTATTTTCTCTGTCTATCACTTTTCTTATTCTCCTTTGTGTCTTTTTCTCTTATTCTTGATTCCCCCTGCTCTGAATCATTACATAGATTCCTATCCCCCTGCCATATTATTTTAAACCCTCCTCAATTGCTCTAGCAAGTACCCCCCAAAGGAAATCAGTCGTGGTCCTGCCCAGGTGTAACCCGTCCAGTTTGTACAGGTACTCCCCCAGAACCTGTCCCAATGCCACAGGAATCTGAAATGGCCCCTCAGGGAACACAGCAGGACAGCCCCTCAGGGCGGCACTCCTCCGGATTTTCGGCAGGAGCAGGGGCCTGTCGTGAAGGTGAGTGTGTGCCTTTACATTCGCTTACTTTTCAGCGGGAGCGGCCTCCGGATTTTCGGCGGGAGCAGGGGCCTGTCGTGAAGGTGAGTGAGTGCCTTTAAATTAGTTTACTTTTCAGCAGGCACAGCCTCCGGAATTTCGGCGGGAGCAGGGGCCTCTCGGGAAGGTTAGTGTAAACCTTTAAATTCACCTGTATATAAGTCGGGCGGTTGTTAAACCCGAGACACTACACTTGTAGTGTCCCTCACCCTTCCACCTCCTCTAACCTAAAGGGTTGAGGGAATATCAGGTAAGCTCTTCCTTTCTTTTTCTTGTTTTTATCTAGAGGGGATGGCAGGGAAGGCAGTACAGTGCTCCTCCTGCAGAATGTTTGAGGTGAGGGACGGCGTCAGTTTGCCTGCTGATTTCATCTGTGGGAAGTGCACCCAACTTCAGCTCCTCAAAAACCGTGTTAGGGAACTGGAGCTGGAGCTGGATGAACTTCGGATCATTCGGGAGGCAGAGGTGGTCATAGATAGAAGCTTCAGGGAGGTCGTTACGTCAAAGAATAAAGATAGATGGGTGATGGTGAGAGGGGCTGGGGGGAAGCAGTCAGTACAGGGATCCCCTGTGGTCGTTCCCCTTAGTAACATGTTGACAGGCCAACAAGAGGCGAGGCCACATTGGATTTGGTTTTGGGTAATGAACCAGGCCAGGTGTTAGATCTGGAGGTAGGTGAGCACTTTGGAAACAGTGACCACAATTCGGTGACCTTTACGTTAGTGATGGAAAGGGATAAGTATACCCCGCAGGGCAAGAGTTATAGCTGGGGGAAGGGCAATTATGATGCCATTAGACATGACTTAGGATGTGTTGGTTGGAGAAGTAGGCTGCAAGGGTTGGGCACACTGGATATGTGGAGCTTGTTCAAGGAACAGCTATTGCATGTTCTTGATAAGTACGTACCAGTCAGGCAGGGAGGAAGGGGTCGAGCGAGGGAACCGTGGTTTACCAAAGAAGTGGAATCTCTTGTTAAGAGGAAGAAGGAGGCCTATGTGAAGATGAGGCGTGAAGTTTCAGTTGGGACGCTTGATATTTACAAGGAAGCGAGGAAGGATCTAAAGAGAGAGCTGAGACGAGCAAGGAGGGGACATGAGAAGTCTTTGGCAGGTAGGATCAAGGAAAACCCAAAAGCTTTCTATAGGTATGTCAGGAATAAAAGAATGACTAGGGTAAGAGTAGGGCCAGTCAAGGACAGTGGTGGGAAGTTGTGTGTGGAGGCTGAGGAGATAAGCGAGATACTAAATGAATACTTTTCGTCAGTATTCACTCAAGAAAAAGATAATATTGTGGAGGAGAATGCTGAGACCCAGGCTATTAGAATAGATGGCATTGAGGTGCGTAGGGAAGAAGTGTTGGCAATTCTGGACAAGGTGAAAATAGATAAGTCCCCGGGGCCGGATGGGATTTATCCTAGGATTCTCTGGGAAGCCAGGGAAGAGATTGCTGAGCCTTTGGCTTTGATTTTTAGGTCATCATTGGCTACAGGAATAGTGCCAGAGGACTGGAGGATAGCAAATGTGGTCCCTTTGTTCAAGAAGGGGAGTAGAGATAACCCCGGTAACTATAGGCCGGTGAGCCTAACGTCTGTGGTGGGTAAAGTCTTGGAGAGGATTATAAAAGATACGATTTATAATCATCTAGATAGGAATAATATGATTAGGGACAGTCAGCATGGTTTTGTGAAGGGTAGGTCATGCCTCACAAACCTTATCGAGTTCTTTGAGAAGGTGACTGAACAGGTAGACGAGGGTAGAGCAGTTGATGTGGTGTATATGGATTTCAGTAAAGCGTTTGATAAGGTTCCCCACGGTCGTCTATTGCAGAAAATACGGAGGCTGGGGATTGAGGGTGATTTAGAGATGTGGATCAGAAATTGGCTAGTTGAAAGAAGACAGAGAGTGGTAGTTGATGGGAAATGTTCAGAATGGAGTTCAGTTACGAGTGGCGTACCACAAGGATCTGTTCTGGGGCCGTTGCTGTTTGTCATTTTTATAAATGACCTAGAGGAGGGCGCAGAAGGATGGGTGAGTAAATTTGCAGACGACACTAAAGTCGGTGGAGTTGTAGACAGTGCGGAAGGATGTTGCAGGTTACAGAGGGACATAGATAAGCTGCAGAGCTGGGCTGAGAGGTGGCAAATGGAGTTTAATGTGGAGAAGTGTGAGGTGATTCACTTTGGAAAGAATAACAGAAATGCGGAATATTTGGCTAATGGTAAAATTCTTGGTAGTGTGGATGAGCAGAGGGATCTCGGTGTCCATGTACATAGATCCCTGAAAGTTGCCACCCAGGTTGATAGGGTTGTGAAGAAGGCCTATGGTGTGTTGGCCTTTATTGGTAGAGGGATTGAGTTCCGGAGCCATGAGGTCATGTTGCAGTTGTACAAAACTCTAGTACGGCCGCATTTGGAGTATTGCGTACAGTTCTGGTCGCCTCATTATAGGAAGGACGTGGAAGCTTTGGAACGGGTGCAGAGGAGATTTACCAGGATGTTGCCTGGTATGGAGGGAAAATCTTATGAGGAAAGGCTGATGGACTTGAGGTTGTTTTCGTTAGAGAGAAGAAGGTTAAGAGGTGACTTAATAGAGGCATACAAAATGATCAGAGGGTTAGATAGGGTGGACAGCGAGAACCTTCTCCCGCGGATGGAGGTGGCTAGCACGAGGGGACATAGCCTTAAATTGAGGGGTAATAGATATAGGACAGAGGTCAGAGGTGGGTTTTTTACGCAAAGAGTGGTGAGGCCGTGGAATGCCCTACCTGCAACAGTAGTGAACATTCCAACATTGAGGGCATTTAAAAATTTATTGGATAAGCATATGGATGATAAGGGCATAGTGTAGGTTAGATGGCCTTTAGATTTTTTCCATGTCGGTGCAACATCGAGGGCCGAAGGGCCTGTACTGCGCTGTATCGTTCTATGTTCTATGTTCTATGTAACAGGTATACTGCTTTGGATACTTTTGTGGGGGACGACTTACCAGGGGTCAGCCATGGGGTACAGGTCTCTGGCACAGAGTCTGTCCCTGTTGCTCAGAAGGGAAGGGGGGAGAGGAGGAGAACATTAGTCATTGGAGACTCCATAGTTAGGGGGATAGACAGGAGATTCTGTGGGAACGAGAGAGAATTGCGGTTGGTGTGTTTGCTCATGCTCTTCGAGAGGGTTTAAACAAGTCCAGCAGGGGATTGGGAACCTGAATTGTAGCTCCAGTATACAGGAGGTTGAGAGCAGTGAGGTCATGAGTAAGGTTTCAAAGTTGCAGGAGTGTACCGGCAGGAAGGAAGGTGGTTGAAAGTGCGTCTACTTCAACGCCAGGAGCATCCGGAATAAGGTGGGTGAACTTGCAGCATGTGTTGGTACCTGGGACTTCGATGTTGTGGCCATTTCGGAGACATGGATAGAGCAGGGACAGGAATGGTTGTTGCAGGTGCCGGGGTTTAGATATTTCAGTAAGCTCAGGGAAGGTGGTAAGAGAGGGGGAGGTGTGGCATTGTTAGTCAAGGACAGTATTACGGTGGCTGAGAGGACGTTTGATGAGGACTCGAATACTGAGGTAGTATGGGCTGAGTTTAGAAACAGTAAAGGAGAGGTCACCCTGTTAGGGGTTTTCTATAGTCCTCCAAAAAGTTCCAGAGATGATTATAGAGAAATACAGCACAGAACAGGCCCTTCGGCCCACGATGTTGCGCCGAACTTTTGTCCTAGGTTAATCATAGAATTTTGGACAATTTTTCATGGCCAATCCACCCAACCTGCACATCTTTGGACTGTGGGAGGAAACCGGAGCACCCGGAGGAAACCCACGCAGTCACGGGGAGGATGTGCAGACTCCACACAGACAGTGACCCAAGTCGAAATCAAACTTGGGACCCTGGAGCTGTGAAGCAATTGTGCTATCCACAATGCTACCGTGCTGCCCTTAAGAAGTTAACCTACACATTATTCTACCCTAATCCAAGTACCTATCCAATAGCCGCTTGAAGGTCCCTAACTTTTCCGACTCAACTACTACCACAGGCAGTGCATTCCATGCCCCCACTACTCTCTGGGTAAAGAACCTACCTCTGACATCCCCTCTATATCTTCCACCATTTATCTTAAATTTATGTCCCCTTGTAATGGTGTGTTCCACCCGGGGAAAAAGTCTCTGACTGTCTACTCTATCTATTCCCCTGATCATCTTATAAACCTCTATCGAGTCGCCCCTCATCCTTCTCCGTTCTAATGAGAAAAGGCCTAGCACCCTCAACCTTTCCTCGTATGACCTACTCTCCATTCCAGGCAACATCCTGGTAAATCTCCTTTGCACCTTTTCCAAAGCTTCCACATCCTTCCTAAAATGAGGTGACCAGAACTGCACACAGTACTCCAAATGTGGCCTGACCAAGGTTTTGTACAGCTGCATCATCACCTCACGGCTCTTAAATTCAATCCCTCTGCTAATGAACGCTAGCACACCATAGGCCTTCTTCACAGCTCTATCCACTTGAGTGGCAACTTTCAAAGAACTATGAACATAGACCCCAAGATCTCTCTGCTCCTCCACATTGCCAAGAACCCTACCATTAACCCTGTATTCCGCATTCAGATTTGTCCTTCCAAAATGGACAACCTCACACTTGTCAGGGTTAAACTCCATCTGCCACTTCTCAGCCCAGCTCTGTATTCTATCTATGTCTCTTTGAAGCCGACAACAGCCCTCCTCACTATCCACAACTCCACCAATCTTCGTATCATCTGCAAATTTACTGACCCACCCTTCAACTCCCTCATCCAAGTCGTTAATGAAAATCACAAACAGCAGAGGACCCAGAACTGATCCCTGCGGTACGCCACTGATAACTGGGCTCCAGGCTGAATATTTACCATCCACCACCACTCTCTGTCTTCTATCGGTTAGCCAGTTTGTTATCCAACTGGCCAAATTTCCCACTATCCCATGCCTCCTTACTTTCTGCATAAGCCTACCATGGGGAACCTTATCAAATGCCTTACTAAAATCCATGTACACTACATCCACTGCTTTACCTTCATCCACATGCTTGGTCACCTCCTCAAAGAATTCAATAAGACTTGTAAGGCAAGACCTACCCCTCACAAATCCGTGCTGACTATCCCTAATCAAGCAATGCCTTTCCAGATGCTCAGAAATCCTATCCCTCAGTACCCTTTCCATTACTTTGCCTACCACCGAAGTAAGACTAACTGGCCTGTAATTCCCAGGGTTATCCCTATTCCTTTTTTGAACAGGGGCACGACATTCGCCACTCTCCAATCCTCTGGTACCACCCCTGTTGACAGCGAGGACGAAAAGATCATTGCCAACGGCTCTGCAATTTCATTTCTTGCTTCCCATAGAATCCTTGGATATATCCCGTCAGGCCCGGGGGACTTGTCTATCCTCAAGTTTTTCAAAACGCGCAACACATCTTCCTTCCTGACAAGTATCTCCTCAAGCTTATCAGTCTGCTTCACGCTGTCCTCTCCAACAATATGGCCCCTCTCGTTTGTAAATACTGAAGAAAAATACTTGTTCAAGACCTCTCCTATCTCTTCAGACTCAATACACAATCTCCCGCTACTGTCCTTAATCGGACCTACCCTCGCTCTAGTCATTCTCATATTTCTCACATGTGTAAAAGGCCTTGGGGTTTTCCTTGATCCTACCCGCCAAAGATTTTTCATGCCCTCTCTTAGCTCTCCTAATCCCTTTAGAACATAGAACAGTACAGCACAGAACAGGCCCTTCGGCCCTCGATGTTGTGCCGAGCAATGATCGCCCTACTTAAACCCACGTATCCACCCTATACCCATTACCCAACAATCCCCCCATTAACCTTACACTACGGGCAATTTAGCATGGCCAATCCACCTAACCCGCACATCTTTGGACTGTGGGAGGAAACCGGAGCACCCGGAGGAAACCCACGCACACACGGGGAGGATGTGCAGACTCCACACAGACAGTGACCCAGCCGGGAATCGAACCTGGGACCCTGGAGCTGCGAAGCATTGATGCTAACCACCATGCTACCGTGTGGCCCCCAGTTCCCTCCTGGCTATCTTGTATCCCTCCAGCGCCCTGTCTGAACCTTGTTTCTTCAGCCTTACATAAGTCTCCTTCTTCCTCTTGACAAGACATTCAACCTCTCTTGTCAACCATGGTTCCCTCACTCGACCATCTCTTCCCTGCCTGACAGGGACATACATATCAAAGACACGCAGTACCTATTCCTTGAACAAGTTCCATATTTCACTTGTGTCCTTCCCTGACAGCCTGTGTTCCCAACTTCTGCACTTCAATTCTTGTCTGACAGCATTGTATTTACCCTTCCCCCAATTATAAACCTTGCCCTGTTGCTCGCACCTATCCCTCTCCATTACTAAAGTGAAAGTCACAGAATTGTGGTCACTACCTCCAAAATGCTCCCCACTAACAAATCTATCACCTGCCCTGGTTCATTACCAAGTACTAAATCCAATATGGCCTCCCCGCTGGTCGGACAATCTACACACTGTGTTAGAAAAGCTTCCTGGACACACTGCACAAACACTACCCCATCCAAACTATTTGATCTAAAGAGTTTCCACTCAATGTTTGGGAAGTTGAAGTCGCCCATGACTACTACCCTGTGACTTCTGCACCTTTCCAAAATCTGTTTCCCAATCTATTCCTCCACATCTCTGCTGCTATTGGGGGGCCTATAGAAAACTCCCAACAAGGTGACTGCTCCTTTCCTATTTCTAACTTCAACCCATATTACCTCAGTAGGCAGATCCCCCTCGAACTGCCTTTCTGCAGCTGTTATACTATCTCTAATTAACAATGCCACCCCCCCACCTCTTTTACCACCCTCCCTAATCTTGTTGAAACATCTATAACCAGGGACCTCCAACAACCATTTCTGCCCCTCTTCTATCCAAGTTTCCGTGATGGCCACCACATCGTAGTCCCAAGTACAGATCCATGCCTTAAGTTCACCCACCTTATTCCTGATGCTTCTTGCATTAAAGTATACACACTTCAACCCTTCTCCTTGCCTGCAAGTACTCTCCTTTGTCATTGTTACCTTCCCCACTTCATCACTACGTGCTTTGGCGTCCTGACTATCGTCTACCTTAGTAGCTGGACTACAGATCCGGTTCCCATTCCCCTGCCAAATTAGTTTAAACCCTCCCGAAGAGTACTAGAAAACCTCCCCCCCAGGATGTTGGTGCCCCTCTGGTTCAGATGCAACCCGTCCTGCTTGTAGAGGTCCCACCTTCCCCAGAATGTGCTTCAATTATCCAAATACCTGAAGCCCTCCATCCTACACCATTCCTGCAGCCACGTGTTCAACTGCACGCTCTCCCTATTCCTAGCCTCGCTATCACGTGGCACCGGCAACAAACCAGAGATGACAACTCTGTCTGTCCTGGCCTTTAACTTCCAGCCTAACTCCCTAAACTTGTTTATTACCTCCACACCCTTTTTCCTACCTACATCGTTGGTACCAATGTGCACCACGACTTCTGGCTGCTCACCCTCCCCCTTCAGGATCCTGAAGACATGATCAGAGACATCCCTGGCCCTGGCACCCGGGAGGCAACATACCTTTCGGGAGTCTCGCTCGCAACCACAGAATCTCCTAACTATTCCCCTAACCATTGAATCTCCTATTACTATTGCTTTTCTATGCTCCCCCCTTCCCTTCTGATCCCCAGAGCCAGACTCAGTGCCAGAGACCTGGCCGCTGGGGCCTTCCCCCGGTAGGTCATCCCCCCCAACAGCATCCAAAACGGAATACTTGTTTTGAAGGGGAACGGCCACGAGGGATCCCTGCACTGTCTGCCTGTTAGTTTTCTTTCCCCTGACTGTAACCCAGCTACTCTTGTCCAGTACCTTTGGTGTGGCTACCTCCCTGTAACTCTTCTCGATAACCCCCTCTGCCTCCCGGATGATCCGAAGTTCATCCAGCTCCAGCTCCAGTACCTTAACATGGTCTCGGAGGAGCTGGAGTTGGGTGCACTTCCCGCAGGTATAGTCAGCGGGGACACTAGTGGTATCCCTCACCACCCACATCCTACAGGAGGATCATGCAACTGCCCTAGCCTCCATCCCCTCTTACTTTACAGAATTAGCTGCCCCTTGTACCAACTGGACCTCCGCCCTCCGACTCTACTTCCAGTCAGCTGTACTCTAAACTCCTGGCTCCCTTCACGCTCTTTGATAAATATAGGAAATGAAATGTAAGGAGCACCTTACTCCCTCCTCACCTAACTCCCTCAGTCACCAAACTCTCACTGTAGCCACAAATGCCACAAGCTCAGCACTCCAGTGCAAACATGTAGAGGAAAAGATTGCAAAAATGATTCTGGATAGGAGCGAAAGTAACAGGGTAGTTGTTATGGGGGAACTTTAACTTTCCAAATATTGACTGGACGCACTACCGTTCGAGTACTTTAGATGAGTCCGTTTTTGTCCAATGTGTGCAGGAGGGTTTCCTGACGCAGTATGTAGATAGGCCAATGAGAGGTGAGGCCATATTGGATTTGGTACTGGGTAATGAACCAGGACAGGTGTCAGATTTGGAGGAAGGTGATAGTGACCACAATTCGATTACGTTTACTTTAGTATGGAAAGGGATAGGTATATACCGCAAGGCAAGAGTCATATCTGGGGAAAAGGCAATTATGATGCGATGAGGCAAGATGTAGGATGCATCGGCTGGAGAGGAAAACTGTAGGGGATGGGCACAATGGAAATGTGGACCATTTTCAAGGAACAGCTACTGCGTTTCCTTGATAAGTATGTACCTGTTAGGCAGGGAGGAAGTGGTAAAGCAGTTGAAACACTTGTCAAGAGGAAGAAGGAAGCTTATATAATGATGAGATGTGATGGTTCAGTTAGGGCGCTTGAGAGTTACAAGTTAGCTAGGAAGGCTTTAAAGAGAGAGCTAAGAAGAGCCAGGAGGGGACATGAGAAGTCTTTGGCAGATAGGAAACAAGAATAACCCTAAAGCTTTCTATAGATATGTCAGGAATAAAAGAATGACTAGGGTAAGGGTAGGGCCAGTCAAGGACAGTAGTGGGAAGTTGTGCGTGGAGTCCGAGGAGATAGGAGAGGTGCTAAATGAGTATTTTTCATCCGTATTCACACAGGAAAAAGACAATGTTGTCGAGGAGAATACTGAGATTCAGGCTACTAGACTAGAAGGGCTTGAGGTTCATAAGGAGGAGGTGTTAGCAATTCTGGAAAGTGTGAAAATAGATAAGTCCCCTGGGCCGGATGGGATTTATCCTAGGATTCTCTGGGAAGCTAGGGAGGAGATTGCTGAGCCTTTGGCTTTGATCTTTAAGTCATCTTTGTCTTCAGGAATAGTGCCAGAAGACTGGAGGGTAGGAAATGTTGTCCCCTTGTTCAACAAGGGGAGTAGAGATAGCCCCGATAACTATAGACCAGCGAGCCTTACTTCTGTTGTGGGCAGAGTCTTGGAAAGGTTTATAGGAGATAGGATGTATAATCATCTGTAAAGGAATAATTTGATTAGAGATAGTCAACATGGTTTTGTGAAGGGTAGGTCGTGCCACACAGACCTTATGAGTTCTTCGAGAAGGTGACCAAACAGGTGGATGAGGGGAAAACAGTTGATGTGGTGTATATGGATTTCAGTAAAGCGTTTGATAAGGTTCCCCACAGTAGGCTATTACCGAAAATACGGAGACATGGGATACAGGGCGATTTAGCAGTTTGGATCAGAAATTGGCTAGCTGGAAGAAGACAAAGGGTGGTGGTTGATTGGAAATGTTCAGACTGGTATCCAGTTACTAGTGGTGTACCACAAGGATCTGTTTTGGGGCCGCTGCCGTTTGTCATTTTTATAAATGACCTGGAGGAGGGTGTACAAGGATGGGTGAGTAAAATTGCAGATGACACTAAAGTCGGTGGAGTTGTGGACACTGCAGAAGGATGTTACAAGTTACAGAGGGACATAGATAAGCTGCAGAGCTGGGCTGACGGGTGGCAAATGGAGTTTAATGCCGAAAAGTGTGAGGTGATTCATTTTGGAAGGAATAACAGGAAGACAGAGTACTGGGCTAATGATAAGATTCTTGGTAATGTGGATGAGCAGAGAGATCTCGGTGACCATGTCTCTAGATCCCTGAAAGTTGCCACCCAGGTTGAGAGGATTGTTAAGAAGGCGTACGGTGTGTTCGCTTTTATTGGTAGAGGAATTGAGTTTCGGAGTCATGAGGTCATGTTGCAGTTGTACAAAACTCTGGTGCGGCCGCATTTGGAGTATTGCGTGCAGTTCTGGTCGCTGCATTATCGGAAGGATGTGGAAGCATTGGAAAGGGTACAGAGGAGAATTACCAGGATGCTGCCTGGTATGGAGGGAAGATCTTATGAGGAAAGGCTGAGGGACATGAGACTGTTTTCGTTAGAGAGAAGCAGGTTAAGAGGTGACTTAATAGAGGCATACAAGATGATCAGAGGATTAGATATGGTGGACATTGAGTGCCTTTTTCCTTAGATGGTGATGTCCAACATGAGGGGACATAGCTTTAAATTGAGGGGAGATAGATATAGGACAGATTTCAGAGGTAGGTTCTTTACTCAGAGAGTAGTATGGGCGTGGAATGCCCTGCCTGCAACAGTAGTGGATTCGCCAACACTAAACGCATTCAAATGGCCATTGGATAGACATATGTACGATAAGGGGATAGTGTAGATGGGCTTTAGAGGGGTTTCAGAGGTCGGCGCAACATCGAGGGCCGAAGGGCCTGTACTGCGCTGTAATGTTCTATGTTCTATGTTCTAGGACATCCCACAGACAGTGTGACACTCCCTCAGGATGGTCCCACAGACAGTGTGGATGCCTGCAGGAGGTTCCCTCAAACAGGGCGCAACTCCTACAGGAGGGCCATTCAGAAAGCGCAGCACTCCGACTGAACGGGCCCTTAGACAGTGCAGCACTCCCACCGGGCGGCCCCTCAGGCAGTGCAACCCTCCCACAGAACAGTCCCTCAGTGCAGCTCTCAATTAGGGCGGTCCCACAAAGAGTGCAGCACTCCCATTGGACCGTCCCACAGACACTGCAGCACTCCCATTGGACTGTCCCACAGACACTGCAGCACTCCCATTGGACTGTCCCACAGACAGTGTAGCACTCCCATTGGACGGTCCCACAGACAGTACAGCACTCCCACTGGATGGTCCCACAGACAGTACAGCACTCCCACTGGATGGTCCCACAGACAGTACAGCACTCCCACTGGATGGTCCCACAGGCAGTACAGCACTCCCATTGGACCATCCCACAGACACTGCAGCATTCCTATTGGACTGTCCCACAGACACTGCAGCACTCCCATTGGACTGTCCCACAGACAGTGTAGCACTCCCATTGGACGGTCCCACAGACAGTGCAGCACTCCCATTGGACAGTCCCACAGACAGTGTAGCACTCCCATTGGACGGTCCCACAGACAGTGCAGCACTCCCATTGGACAGTCCCACAGACAGTGTAGCACTCCCATTGGACGGTCCCACAGACAGTACAGCACTCCCATTGGACGGTCCCACAGACAGTACAGCACTCCCACTGGATGGTCCCACAGACAGTACAGCACTCCCACTGGATGGTCCCACAGACAGTACAGCACTCCCACTGGATGGTCCCACAGACACTGCAGCACTCCCATTGGACCATCCCACAGACACTGCAGCACTCCCATTGGACTGTCCCACAGACAGTGTAGCACTCCCATTGGATGGTCCTACAGACATTGCAGCACTCCCATTGGACTGTCCCACAGACAGTGTAGCACTCCCATTGGACGGTCCCACAGACAGTGCAGCACTCCCATTGGACGGTCCCACAGACAGTGTAGCACTCCCATTGGACGGTCCCACAGACTGTACAGCACTCCCACTGGATGGTCCCACAGACAGTACAGCACTCCCATTGGATGGTCCTACAGACATTGCAGCACTCCCATTGGACGGTCCCACAGACAGTACAGCACTCCCACTGGATGGTCCCACAGGCAGTACAGCACTCCCATTGGATGGTCATACAGGCAGTACAGCACTCCCATTGGACGGTCTCACATGCAGTACAGCACTCCCATTGGACAATCCCACAGGCAGTACAGTATTCCCATTGGATGGCCCCACAGATAGTGTAACACCTACTGGACGGTCCCACAGACAGTCCAGTGCTCCCATTGGATGGTCCTACAGACAGTATAGCACTCCCATTGGCCTGTCCTACAGGCAGCACAGCACTCCCATTGGACGGTCCTACAGACAGTTCAGCACTCCCATTGGATGGGCCTACAGACAGTTCAGCACTCCCATTGGACATTCCCACAGGCAGTACACCACCCCATTTGACAGTCCCACAGACAGTACAGCATTCTCATTGGATGGTCCCACAGGCAGTACACCACCCCATTGGACAGTCCTACAGACAGTGCAGCCCTCCCACTGGATGGTCCCATAGGACTCTCCCACAGAAAGAACAGCACTCCCATTCGAGTGTCCCACAGACAATGCAGCACTCCCACTGGACTGTCCACAGACAGTGCAGCACTCATAGAACATAGAACAGTACAGCACAGAACAGGCCCTTCGGCCCTCGATGTTGTGCCGAGCAATGATCACCCCACTTAAACCCACGTAACCCGTATACCCGTAACCCAACAATCCCCCCATTAACCTTACACTACTGGCAATTTAACATGGCCAATCCACCTAACCCGCACATCTTTGGACTGTGGGAGGAAACCGGAGCACCCGGAGGAAACCCACGCACACACGGGGAGGACGTGCAGACTCCACACAGACAGTGACCCAGCCGGGAATCGAACCTGGGACCCTGGAGCTGTGAAGCATTGATGCTAACCACCATGCTACCGTGAGGCCCCTAATGGGTGATCCCATAGGACTGTCCCACAGAAAGAACAGCACTCCCATTGGATGGTCCCACAGGCAGTACAGCACTCCCATTGGACGGTCCCACAGGCAGTACAGCACTCCCATTGGACGGTCCTACAGAAAGTCCAGCACTCCCATTGGACGGTCCCCCAGGCAGTACAGCACTCCCATTGGATGGTCCCACAGGCATTCCCATTGGACGGTCCCACGGACAGTGTAGCACTCCCATTGGATGGTCCCACAGACAGTACAGCACTCCCATTGGAGTGCCCCACATACAGTGCAGCACTCCCACTGGACTGTCCCACAAGCAGTGCAGCACTCCCACTGGATAATCCCATAGGACTGTCCCACAAAAAGTACAGCACTCCCATTGGACGGTCCCACGGACAGTGTAGCACTCCCATTGGATGGTCCCACAGACAGTACAGCACTCCCATTAGAGTGCCCCACATACAGTGCAGCACTCCCACTGGACTGTCCCACAAGCAGTGCAGCACTCCCACTGGATAATCCCATAGGACTGTCCCACAAAAAGTACAGCACCCCCATTGGACGGTCCCACAGACAGTGTAACACTCCCACTGTATGGTCCTACAGACAGTCCAGCACTCCCATTTGATGGTCCCACAGGCATTACACTATCCCATTGGATGGTTCCACAGGCAGTACACCACCCCATTGGACAGTCCCACAGGCAGTGCAGCACTCCCATTGGACAGTCTCATAGACAGTACAGCACTCTCACAGGACAGCCCCGCAGGCAGTACAGCACTCCCATTGACTTCCCCAATATTGACTGGGACTCAGTTAGTGCTAGGGGCTTGGACGGGGCAGAGTTTGTAAGGAGCATCCGGGAGGGCATCTTAAAACAATCTGTAGATAGTCCAACTAGGGAAGGGGCTGTACTGGACCTGGTATTGGGGAATGAGCCCGGCCAGGTGGTAGATGTTTAAGTAGGGGAACATTTCGGGAACAGCGACCACAATTCAGTAAGTTTTAAAGTGCTGGTGGACAAGGATAAGAGTGGTCCTAGGGTGAATGTACTAAATTGGGGGAAGGCTAATTATAACAATATTAGCCGGGAAATGAAGAACCAAGATTGGGGGTGGATGTTTGAAGGTAAATCAACATCTGACATGTGGGAGGCTTTCAAATGTCAGTTGAAAGGAATTCAGGGCCGGCATGTTCCAGTGAGGGAGAAGGATAAATATGGCAAATTTCGGGAACTTTGGACAACGAGAGATATTGTAGGCCTCGTCAAAAAGAAAAACGAGGCATTTTTCAGGGCTAGAAGACTGAGAACAGACAAAGCCTGTTATATTAAGGAAGTAGGAAGGAACTTAAGCAAAGAGTCAGGAGGGCTAAAAGGAGTCACGAAAAGTCATTGGCAAATAGGGTTAAGGAAAATCCCAAAGCTTTTTACACATACCTAAAAAGCAAGAGGGTAGCCAGGGAAAGGGTTTGCCCACTGAAGGATAGACAAGGGAATCTATGTGTGGAGCCAGAGGAAATGGGCGAGGTACTAAATGAATACTTTGTATCAGATTCTCCAAAGAGAAGGAATTGGTGGATGTTGAGCGTGTAGATAGCCTGGGACACATTGAGATCCAAAAAGACGAGGTGTTGGGCGTCTTGAAAAATATTAAGCTGGATAAGTCCCCAGGGCCTGATGGGACCTACCCCAGAATACTGAAAGAGGCTAGAGAAGAATTTGCTGAGGCCTTGACAGAAATCTTTGGATCCTCACTGCCTTCAGGTGATGTCCCGGAGGACTGGAGAATAGCCAATGTTGTTTCTTTGTTTAGGTTCAGTGCTGGGACTTTCGCTGTTCATAGTATATATAAATGATTTGGAGGAAAATGTAACTGGTCTGATTAGTAAGCTTGCGGACAACACAAAGTTTGGTGGAATTGCGGATAGTGATGAGGACTGTCAGAGGGTACAGCAGGATTTAGATTATTTGGAGACTTGGGCAGAGAGATGGCAGATGGAGTTTAATCCGGTCAAATGTGAGGTAATGCATTTTGGAAGGTCGACTACAGGTGGGAATGTACAGTGAATGGTACAACCCTCAAGAGTATTGAAAGTCAGAGAGATCTAGGTGTACAGGTCCACAGGTCACTGAAAGGGGCAACACAGGTTGAGAAGGCATACGGCATGCTAGCCTTCATTGGCCGGGGCAGTGAGTATAAAAATTGACAAGTCATGTTGCAGCTGTATAGAACCTTAGTTCGGCCACACTTGGAGTATAGTGTTCAATTCTGGTCGCCACACTTCCAGAAGGATGTGGAGGCTTTAGAGAGGGTGCAGAAGAGATTTACCAGAATGTTGCCTGGTGTGGAGGGCATTAGCTATGAGGAGAGGTTAAATAAACTTGGTTTGTTCTCACTGGAACGAAGGAGGTTGAGGGGCGACCTGATAGAGGTCTACAATATTATGAGGGGCATAGACAGAATGGATAATCAGAGGCTTTTTCCCAGGGTAGAGGGGTCAATTACTTGGGGGAATAGGTTTAAGGTGCAAGGGGCAAGGTTTAGAGGAGATGTACGAGGCAAGTTTTTTTTACACAGAGGGTAGTGGGTGCCTGGAACTCGCTGCCGGTGGAGGTGGTGGAAGCAGGGACGATAGTGACATTTAAGGGGCATCTTGACAAATACATGAATAGAATGGGAATAGAGGGATACGGACCCCGGAAGCGTAGAAGATTTTAGTTTAGTTGGGCAGCATGATCAGCGCAAGCCTGGAAGGCCGTAGGGCCTTCCTGTGCTGTACTTTTCTTTGTCCTCTTTGTTGGACTGTCCCACAGACAGCGTAGCAGTCCCATAGAGCAGTCACACAGACAGCACAGCACTCCCACAGGACAGTCCCAGAGACAATGCAGCACTCCCACAGGACGGTCGCACAGACAGTATTGCACTCCCACAGGACGGTCCCACAGACAATGTAGCACTCCCATTGGACGGTTCCACAAGCAGTACAGCACTTCCACAGGATGGTCGCACAGACGATGCAGCACTCCCATAGGACGGTCCCATAGACAGTGCAGCATTCCGATAGAACAATTCCACAGACAGTGCAGCACTCCCTCAGAATGGCCGCCCACTATAGCATTCCCAAAGAACAGCCCCTCAGTACGGCACTCAAACAGGACGATCCCACAGAGAGTGTAACACTCCCACAGAACTACACTGACATACCTCAATCCCCACAGTGAGTTTTAAATCTGTAATCTTATGTCGCAGAGGTGAGAGCAGGTAAGTATTAGCGTACAGTGTACATAAGACCACAAAACATTGTTGTCATAGAACGTAGAACAGTACAGCACAGAACAGGCCCTTCAGCCCTCAATATTGTGCCGAGCATTGTCCGAAACCAAGATCAAGCAATCCCACTCCCTGTCATTCTGGTGTGCTCCACCTGCCTATCCAATAACCGCTTGAAAGTTCCTAAAGTGTCCGACTCCACTATCACAGAAGGCAGTCCATTCCACATCCTAACCACTCTCTGAGTAAAGAACCTACCGTGTTGTTTCTTGTGTCTAAATAAAGCTCGTAGTCTCAAAGTTGGAGACGGTGCTTTAGTGTGAATTTGTTCTGTCTTCAGAGCTTAACTTACAGCTACCTCAAATGCTGCCTGCCTGTGTGTCTTGCTCCCAGTTCTGTGAAGTGGGTCCTCACTTCCTGTCCCTGTGTATTTATAGCTCTCCCGTGCTCCCTCTACAATGAAGTTGTATTGCACCTACACTGATACACAATCACCACACCTACCTCGGACAGCCCTCCTATATCTCCCACCCTGAACCTTATAGTTATGCCCCCTTGTAACAGCTACATCCACCCGAGGAAATAGTCTCTGAACGTCCACTCTATCTATCTCCCCCATCATCTTATAAACCTCTATTAAGTCACCTCTCATCCTCCTCCGCTCCAAAGAGAAAAGCCCTAGCTCCCTCAACCTTTTCTCAAAAGACCTATCCTGAAATCCAGGCAGCCTCCTGGTAAATCTTCTTTGCACTCTTTCCAATGCTTCCACATCCTTCCTATAGTGAGGTGACCAGAACTGCACACAATACTCCAAATGTAGTCTCACCAGAGTCATGTACAGTTGCAGCATAACCCCACGGCTCTTAAACTCAAGCCCCCTGTTAATAAACGCTAACACACTATAGGCCTTCTTCATGGCTCTATTCACTTGAGTGACAACCTTCAGAGGTCTGTGTACATGAACCCCAAGATCTCTCTGTTCCTCCACATTCCTCAGAACTCTGCCGTTGACCTGTAATCCGCATTCAAATTTTTTCTACCAAAATGAATCGCCGGGATTTAGAAAACGTCAAAGTATATCATGGAGTTCACCTGACCTACAACTATATATTAATTTTGGTTGTGAGGAGCACAAGGGCTCACTCTTCAGGTGTTATTTTAACTGAAACCTCAAGCACTTTTAAACAAAACAAAGTTTATTCTACAAACTCAGTTCACATTTTATAAACACACGCAGTAAATATTTTATCAACGACAACATAAATACCCACACAGCTACAGTACTCTATGTTTAACCCTTAATAAATTCCTTTTACTGTTTCACTCAAGTAACAACATCCATAAACTAGACCACCCTTTTACCACAAAACAGTAGGTTTGAATTCCTTCCAGAAACAGTTATCACTTCGAAGTTATCAAGTGGTCTGGAGACACCTTTTAACAAGCAGATAGACAGAGACCAGAGAAGCCTTCTTTTGTCTGAATCCAGCTTCCAACTGTCTGAACCAAAAGACAAACTCAGAGCCACAAGAGCACCCAGCACAAAAATAAAAAGGAAAAACCCAGAGCCACAGCCCAGCTCCACCCACACAATGACATCACTGAAGCCATGTGATAACATAGGCACAGAATTAGGCAGAAATAGGCACAACCCATCGAGCCAGCTCCGCCATTCAATCATGGCTGATATTTTTCTCATCCCCATTCTCCTGCCTTCTCCCCATAACCACTGATCCCCTTAGGGTTAATGTGTGAATCATGATATAGGAATTTATCCTGAACCTACTTACCTGGTGTGAGAGTTTTTGGAGCTTCTTAAAGACTTTGTACTTTCTTCATCCCTATTAACAAAGGGAGAATAGTTGGTAAAATTAAATAGGCCAGTGCTCCCTCAATGCTGACCCTCCGACCGTGCAACGCCTCCTGAGCACTGAACCTCCGACCGTGCACCGCCCCCTGAGCACTGAACCACTGACCGTGCACCGCCCCCTGAGCACTGACCAATGACCGTGCAGTGCCCCCTGAATTCTGACCCTCTGACCGTGCAGTGACCCTCAGTGCTGACTTCCAATCTCTGAAGTGCTCCCTTGGTGCTGACACTTCGACTCTGCAGCGCTCTCTCTGTGCTGTCCCTCTCGCTGTGCAGCGCTCTCTCTGTGCTGTCCCTCTCGCTGTGCAGCGCTCTCTCTCTGTGCTGTCCCTCTTGCTGTGCAGCGCTCTCTCTCTGTGCTGTCCCTCTTGCTGTGCAGCGCTCTCTCTCTGTGCTGTCCCTCTCGCTGTGCAGCGCTCTCTCTCTGTGCTGTCCCACTCGCTGTGCAGCGCTCTCTCTCTGTGCTGTCCCTCTCGCTGTGCAGCGCTCTCTCTCCGTGCTGTCCCTCTCGCTGTGCAGCTCTCTCTCTGTGCTGTCCCTCTCGCTGTGCAGCGCTCTCTCTCTGTGCTGGCCCTCTCGCTGTGCAGCGCTCTCTCTGTGCTGTCCCTCTCGCTGTGCAGCGCTCTCTCTGTGCTGTCCCTCCTGCTGTGCAGCGCTCTCTCTCGGTGCTGTCCCTCTCGCTGTGCAGCGCTCTCTCTCTGTGCTGTCCCTCTCGCTGTGCAGCGCTCTCTCTGTGCTGTCCCTCTCGCTGTGCAGCGCTCTCTCTGTGCTGTCCCTCTCGCTGTGCAGCGCTCTCTCTGTGCTGTCCCTCTCGCTGTGCTGCGCTCTCTCCATGCTGTCCCTCTCACTGTGCAGCGCTCTCTCTCCGTGCTGTCCCTCTCACTGTGCAGCGCTCTCTCTGTGCTGTCCCTCTCGCTATGCAGCGCTCTCTCTGTGCTGTCCCTCTTGCTGTGCAGCGCTCTCTCTCCGTGCTGTCCCTCTCACTGTGCAGCGCTCTCTCTGTGCTGTCCCTCCTGCTGTGCAGCGCTCTCTCTGTGCTGTCCCTCTCGCTGTGCAGCGCTCTCTCTGAGCTGTCCCTCCTGCTGTGCAGCGCTCTCTCGGTGCTGTCCCTCTCGCTGTGCAGCGCTCTCTCTGTGCTGTCCCTCTCGCTGTGCAGCGCTCTCTCTGTGCTGTACCTCTTACTTGGAAGCGTTCTCTCTGTGCTGTCCCTCTCGCTGTGCAGCGCTCTCTCTCTGTGCTGTCCCTCTCGCTGTGCAGCGCACTCTCTGTGCTGTCCCTCTCGCTGTGCAGCGCTCTCTCTATGCTGTCCCTCTCGCTGTGCAGCGCTCTCTCTGTGCTGTCCCTCTCGCTGTGCAGCGCTCTCTCTCTGTGCTGTACCTCTTACTGGGAAGCGCTCTCTCTGTGCTGTCCCTCTCGCTGTGCAGCGCTCTCTCTGTGCTGTTCCTCTTGCTGTGCAGCGCTCTCTCTGTGCTGACCCTCTCGCTGTGCAGCGCTCTCTCGGTGCTGTACCTCTTACTATGCAGCGCTCTCTCGGTGCTGTCCCTCTCGCTGTGCAGCGTTCTCTCGGTGCTGTACCTCTTACTGTGCAGCGCTCTCTCTGTGCTGTCCCTCTCGCTGTGCAGCGTTCTCTCGGTGCTGTACCTCTTACTATGCAGCGCTCTCTCTGTGCTGTCCCTCTTGCTGTGCAGCGCTCTCTCTGTGCTGTCCCTCTCGCTGTGCAGCGCTGTCTCTCTGTGCTGTCCCTCTTGCTGTGCAGCGCTCTCTCTCTGTGCTGTCCCTCTTGCTGTGCAGCGCTCTCTCTCTGTGCTGTCCCTCTTGCTGTGCAGCGCTCTCTCTCTGTGCTGTCCCTCTCGCTGTGCAGCGCTCTCTCTCTGTGCTGTCCCTCTCGCTGTGCAGCGCTCTCTCTCTGTGCTGTCCCTCTCGCTGTGCAGCGCTCTCTCTCTGTGCTGTCCCTCTCGCTGTGCAGCTCTCTCTCTGTGCTGTCCCTCTCGCTGTGCAGCGCTCTCTCTCTGTGCTGGCCCTCTCGCTGTGCAGCGCTCTCTCTGTGCTGTCCCTCTCGCTGTGCAGCGTTCTCTCTGTGCTGTCCCTCCTGCTGTGCAGCGCTCTCTCTCGGTGCTGTCCCTCTCGCTGTGCAGCGCTCTCTCTCTGTGCTGTCCCTCTCGCTGTGCAGCGCTCTCTCTGTGCTGTCACTCTCGCTGTGCAGCGCTCTCTCTGTGCTGTCCCTCTCGCTGTGCAGCGCTCTCTCTGTGCTGTCCCTCTCGCTGTGCTGCGCTCTCTCCATGCTGTCCCTCTCATTGTGCAGCGCTCTCTCTCCGTGCTGTCCCTCTCACTGTGCAGCGCTCTCTCTGTGCTGTCCCTCTCGCTATGCAGCGCTCTCTCTGTGCTGTCCCTCTTGCTGTGCAGCGCTCTCTCTCCGTGCTGTCCCTCTCACTGTGCAGCGCTCTCTCTGTGCTGTCCCTCCTGCTGTGCAGCGCTCTCTCTGTGCTGTCCCTCTCGCTGTGCAGCGCTCTCTCTGTGCTGTCCCTCCTGCTGTGCAGCGCTCTCTCGGTGCTGTCCCTCTCGCTGTGCAGCGCTCTCTCTGTGCTGTCCCTCTCGCTGTGCAGCGCTCTCTCTTTGCTGTACCTCTTACTGGGAAGCGTTCTCTCTGTGCTGTCCCTCTCGCTGTGCAGCGCTCTCTCTCTGTGCTGTCCCTCTTGCTGTGCAGCGCTCTCTCTCTGTGCTGTCCCTCTCGCTGTGCAGCGCTCGCTCTGTGCTGTCCCTCTCGCTGTGCAGCGCTCTCTCTATGCTGTCCCTCTCCCTGTGCAGCGCTCTCTCTGTGCTGTCCCTCTCGCTGTGCAGCGCTCTCTCTGTGCTGTCCCTCTCGCTGTGCAGCGCTCTCTCTCTGTGCTGTACCTCTTACTGGGAAGCGCTCTCTCTGTGCTGTCCCTCTCGCTGTGCAGCGCTCTCTCTGTGCTGTTCCTCTTGCTGTGCAGCGCTCTCTCTGTGCTGACCCTCTCGCTGTGCAGCGCTCTCTCGGTGCTGTACCTCTTACTATGCAGCGCTCTCTCGGTGCTGTCCCTCTCGCTGTGCAGCGTTCTCTCGGTGCTGTACCTCTTACTGTGCAGCGCTCTCTCTGTGCTGTCCCCTCTCGCTGTGCAGCTCTCTCTCGGTGCTGTACCTCTTACTATGCAGCGCTCTCTCTGTGCTGTCCCTCTTGCTGTGCAGCGCTCTCTCTGTGCTGTCCCTCTTGCTGTGCAGCGCTCTCTCTGTGCTGTACCTCTTGCTGTGCAGCGCTCTCTCTGTGCTGTCCCTCTTGCTGTGCAGCTCTCTCTCGGTGCTGTCCCTCTCGCTGTGCAGCGCTCTCTCGGTGCTGTCCCTCTCGCTGTGCAGCGCTCTCTCGGTGCCTTCCCTCTGGCTGTGCAGCGCTCTCTCTCTGTGCTGTCCCTCTCACTGTGTTCTCTCGGTGCTGTCCCTCTCGCTGTGCAGCGCTCACTCTGTGCTGTACATCTCGCTGTGCAGCGCTCTCCTGTGCTGTCCCTCCTGCTGTGCAGCGCTCTCTCTCTGTGCTGTCCCTCTCGCTGTGCAGCGCTCTCTCTCTGTGCTGTCCCTCTTGCTGTGCAGCGCTTTCTCTCTGTGCTGTACCTCTTACTGTGCAGCACTCTATTTCTGTGCTGTTCCTCTCGCTGTGCAGCGCTCTCTCTGTGCTGTACCTCTTGCTGTGCCGCACTCTCTCGGTGCTGTCCCTCTTGCTGTGCAGCGCTCTTTCGGTGCTGTCCCTCTTGCCGTGCAGCGCTCTCTGTGCTGTCCCTCTCGCTGTGCATGCTCTCTCTCTTGGTGCTGCACCTCTTACTGTGCAGCGCTCTCTCGGCACTGTCTCTCTCGCTGTGCAGCGCTCTCTCTCTGTCCTGTCCCTCTCATTGTGCAGCGCTCTCTCTGTGCTGTACCTCTCGCTGTGCAGCATTCTCTCGGTGCTGTACCTCTTACTATGCAGCGCTCTCTCGGTGCTGTCCCTCTCGCTGTGCAGCGTTCTCTCGGTGCTGTACCTCTTACTATGCAGCGCTCTCTCTGTGCTGTCCCTCTTGCTGTGCAGCGCTCTCTCTGTGCTGTCCCTCTTGCTGTGCAGCGCTCTCTCTGTGCTGTTCCTCTTGCTGTGCAGCGCTCTCTCTGTGCTGTTCCTCTGGCTGTGCTGCGCTCTCTCTGTGCTGTCCCTCTTGCTGTGCAGCGCTCTCTCGGTGCTGTCCCTCTCGCTGTGCAGCGCTCTCTCGGTGCTGTCCCTCTCGCTGTGCAGCGTTCTCTCGGTGCCTTCCCTCTGGCTGTGCAGCGCTCTCTCTCTGTGCTGTCCCTCTCACTGTGCTCTCTCGGTGCTGTCCCTCTCGCTGTGCAGCGCTCACTCTGTGCTGTACATCTCGCTGTGCAGCGCTCTCTGTGCTGTCCCTCCTGCTGTGCAGCGCTCTCTCTCTGTGCTGTCCCTCTCGCTGTGCAGCGCTCTCTCTCTGTGCTGTCCCTCTTGCTGTGCAGCGCTCTCTCTCTGTGCTGTACCTCTTACTGTGCAGCACTCTATTTCTGTGCTGTTCCTCTCGCTGTGCAGCGCTCTCTCTCTGTGCTGTCCCTCTTGCTGTGCAGCGCTCTCTCTCTGTGCTGTCCCTCTTGCTGTGCAGCGCTCTCTCTCTGTGCTGTCCCTCTCGCTGTGCAGCACTCTCTCTCTGTGCTGTCCCTCTCGCTGTGCAGCGCTCTCTCTCTGTGCTGTCCCTCTCGCTGTGCAGCGCTCTCTCTCTGTGCTGTCCCTCTCGCTGTGCAGCGCTCTCTCTCTGTGCTGGCCCTCTCGCTGTGCAGCGCTCTCTCTGTGCTGTCCCTCTCGCTGTGCAGCGTTCTCTCTGTGCTGTCCCTCCTGCTGTGCAGCGCTCTCTCTCGGTGCTGTCCCTCTCGCTGTGCAGCGCTCTCTCTCTGTGCTGTCCCTCTCGCTGTGCAGCGCTCTCTCTGTGCTGTCACTCTCGCTGTGCAGCGCTCTCTTTGTGCTGTCCCTCTCGCTGTGCAGCGCTCTCTCTGTGCTGTCCCTCTCGCTGTGCTGCGCTCTCTCCATGCTGTCCCTCTCACTGTGCAGCGCTCTCTCTCCGTGCTGTCCCTCTCACTGTGCAGCGCTCTCTCTGTGCTGTCCCTCCTGCTGTGCAGCGCTCTCTCTGTGCTGTCCCTCTCGCTGTGCAGCGCTCTCTCTGTGCTGTCCCTCCTGCTGTGCAGCGCTCTCTCGGTGCTGTCCCTCTCGCTGTGCAGCGCTCTCTCTGTGCTGTCCCTCTCGCTGTGCAGCGCTCTCTCTCTGTGCTGTCCCTCTTGCTGTGCAGCGCTCTCTCTCTGTGCTGTCCCTCTCGCTGTGCAGCGCTCTCTCTGTGCTGTCCCTCTCGCTGTGCAGTGCTCTCTCTGTGCTGTCCCTCTCGCTGTGCAGCGCTCTCTCTCTGTGCTGTACCTCTTTCTGGGAAGCGCTCTCTCTGTGCTGTCCCTCTCGCTGTGCAGCGCTCTCTCTGTGCTGTTCCTCTTGCTGTGCAGCGCTCTCTCTGTGCTGACCCTCTCGCTGTGCAGCGCTCTCTCGGTGCTGTACCTCTTACTATGCAGCGCTCTCTCGGTGCTGTCCCTCTCGCTGTGCAGCGTTCTCTCGGTGCTGTACCTCTTACTGTGCAGCGCTCTCTCTGTGCTGTCCCTCTCGCTGTGCAGCGTTCTCTCGGTGCTGTACCTCTTACTATGCAGCGCTCTCTCTGTGCTGTCCCTCTTGCTGTGCAGCGCTCTCTCTGTGCTGTCCCTCTTGCTGTGCAGCGCTCTCTCTGTGCTGTTCCTCTGCGCTGTGCAGCGCTCTCTCTGTGCTGTCCCTCTTGCTGTGCAGCGCTCTCTCGCTGCTGTCCCTCTCGCTGTGCAGCGCTCTCTCGGTGCTGTAACTCTTACTGTGCAGCGCTCTCTCTGTGCTGTCCCTCTCGCTGTGCAGCGTTCTCTCGGTGCTGTACCTCTTACTATGCAGCGCTCTCTCTGTGCTGTCCCTCTTGCTGTGCAGCGCTCTCTCTGTGCTGTCCCTCTTGCTGTGCAGCGCTCTCTCTGTGCTGTTCCTCTTGCTGAGCAGCGCTCTCTCTGTGCTGTCCCTCTTGCTGTGCAGCGCTCTCTCGGTGCTGTCCCTCTCGCTGTGCAGCGCTCTCTCGGTGCTGTCCCTCTCGCTGTGCAGCGTTCTCTCGGTGCCGTCCCTCTGGCTGTGCAGCGCTCCCTCTCTGTGCTGTCCCTCAACTGTGCTCTCTCGGTGCTGTCCCTCTCGCTGTGCAGCGCTCACTCTGTGCTGTACATCTCGCTGTGCAGCGCTCTCTGTGCTGTCCCTCCTGCTGTGCAGCGCTCTCTCTCTGTGCTGTCCCTCTCGCTGTGCAGCGCTCTCTCCTCTGTGCTTGTCCCTCTTGCTGTGCAGCGCTCTCTCTCTGTGCTGTACCTCTTACTGGTGGCAGCACTCTATTTCTGTGCTGTTCCCTCTCGCTGCAGCGCTCTCTCGTGGCTGTACCTCTTGCTGTGCAGCACTCTCTCGGTGCTGTCCCTCTTGCTGTGCAGCGCTTTTCGGTGCTGTCCTCTTGCCGTGCAGCGCTCTCTGTGCTGTCCCTCTCGCTGTGCGCTCTCTCTTGGTGCTGCACCCTTACTGTGCAGCGCTCTCTCGGCACTGTCTCTCGCTGTGCAGCGCTCTCTCTCTGTCCTGTCCCTCTCACTGTGCAGCGCTCTCTGTGCTGTACCTCTCGCTGTGCAGCGTTCTCTCGGTGCTGTACCCTTACTATGCAGCGCTCTCTCGGTGCTGTCCCTCTCGCTGTGCAGCGTTCTCTCGGTGCTGTACCTCTTACTATGCAGCGCTCTCTCTGTGCTGTCCCTCTTGCTGTGCAGCGCTCTCTGTGCTGTCCTCTTGCTGTGCAGCGCTCTCTCTGTGCTGTCCTCTTGCTGTGCAGCGCTCTCTCTGTGCTGTTCCTTGTCTGTGCTGCGCTCTCTCTGTGCTGTCCCTCTTGCTGTGCAGAGCTCTCGGTGCTGTCCTCTCGCTGTGCAGCGCTCTCTCGGTGCTGTCCCTCTCGCTGGCAGCGTTCTCTCGGTGCCTTCCCTCTGGCTGTTCAGCGCTCTCTCTGTGCTGTCCCTCTCACTGTGCTCTCTCGGTGCTGTCCCTCTCGCTGTGCAGCGCTCACTCTGTGCTGTACATCTCGCTGTGCAGCGCTCTCTCTCGGTGCTGTCCCTCCTGCTGTGCAGCGCTCTCTCTGTGCTGTCCCTCTCGCTGTGCAGCGCTCTCTCTCTGTGCTGTCCCTCTTGCTGTGCAGCGCTCTCCTCTGTGCTGTACTCTTGCTGTGCAGCACTCTCTCGTGCTGTCTCTTCCTGGCAGCTCTTTGGTGCTGTCCCTCTTGCCGTGCAGCGCTCTCTGTGCTGTCCCTCTCGCTGTGCATGCTCTCTCTCTTGGTGCTGCACCTCTTACTGTGCAGCGCTCTCTCGGTACTGTCTCTCTCGCTGTGCAGCGCTCTCTCTCTGTCCTGTCCCTCTCACTGTGCAGCGCTCTCTCTGTGCTGTACCTCTCGCTGTGCAGCGCTCTCTCTCGGTGCTGTCCCTCTCGCTGTGCAGCGCTCTCTCTCTGTGCTGTACCTCTTGCTGTGCAGCGCTCTCTCTCTGTGCTGTACCTCTTGCTGTGCAGTGCTCTCTCCGTTCTGTACCTCTTACTGTGCAGCTCTCTCTCGGTGCTGTCCCTCTTGCTGTGCAGCGCTCTCTGTGTGAGGCACTCTCAATTACGACGCGAACGTTAGGTCAGTAATCAAAGGCTTTAATAAGCAGTGAACAATGGCAGCATCCATGAGAAGTGTACTCACAAAATGGAGTCTCATCTTACGCTGCTTGCGTGCTCTCTCTGTGCTGTCCTCTCGCTGTGCAGGCTCTCTGTGCTGTCCTCTCCGTGCAGCGCTCTCTGTGCTGTCCTCTGCTGTGCAGAGCTCTCTCTGCTGTCTCCTTCGCGTTGCAGCGCTCTCTCTGTGCTGTCCTCCTGCTGTGCAGAGCTCTCTCGTGCTGTTTCCTCTCTGTGCAGCGCTCTCTCTCGGTGCTGTTCCTCCTGCTGTGCAGCGCTCTCTCTCGGTGCTGAACCTCTTGCTGTGCAGCTCTCTCTCTGTGCTGTACCTCTTGCTGTGCAGTGCTCTCTCGGTGCTGTACCTTTTGCTGTGCAGCGCTCTCTAGGTGCTGTCCCTCTCGCTGTGCAGCGCTCTCTCGGTGCTGTTCCTCCTGCTGTGCAGCGCTCTCTCGGTGCTGTCCCTCTCGCTGTGCAGCGCTCTCTCTATGCTGTCCCTCTCGCTGTGCAGCGCTCTCTCTGTGCTGTCCCTCCTGCTGTGCAGCGCTCTCTCGGTGCTGTACCTCTTGCTGTGCAGCGCTCTCTCTGTGCTGTATCTCCTGCTGTGCAGCGCTCTCTCTCGGTGCTGTCCCTCTCGCTGTGCAGCGCTCTCTCTATGCTGTCCCTCTCGCTGTGCAGCGCTCTCTCTGTGCTGTCCCTCCTGCTGTGCAGCGCTCTCTCGGTGCTGTACCTCTTGCTGTGCAGCGCTCTCTCTGTGCTGTACCTCCTGCTGTGCAGTGCTCTCTCAGTGCTGTCCCATTTGCGGTGCAGCGCTCTCTCGGTGATGTCCCTCTCGCTCTGCAGATCTCTCTCTGTGCTGTACCTCTTACTGTGCAGAGCTCTCTCTGTGCTGTGCCTCTTACTGTGCAGCGCTCTCTCGGTTATGTCCCTCTCGCTCTGCAGAGCTCTCTCTGTGCTGTACCTCTTACTGTGCAGCGCTCTCTCGGTGCTGAACCTCTTGCTGTGCAGCGCTCTCTCTGTGCTGTACCTCTTGCTGTGCAGCGCTCTCTCTGTGCTGTACCTCTTGCTGTGCAGCGCTCTCTCGGTGCTGTCCCTCTCGCTGTGCAGCGCTCTCTCTCGGCGATGTCCCTCTTGCTGTGCAGCGCTCTCTCTCTGTGCTGTCCCTCTCGCAGTGCAGTGCCCTCTCTGTGCTGTTCCTCTTGCTGTGCAGCGCTCTCTCTCTGTGCTGTACCTCTCGCTGTGCAGCGCTCTCTCTGTGCTGTACCTCCTGCTGTGCAGCGCTCTCTCGGTGCTGTTCCTCTTGCTGTGCAGCGCTCTCTCTCGGTGCTGTTCCTCCTGCTGTGCAGCGCTCTCTCTCGGTGCTGTTCCTCCTGCTGTGCAGCTCTCTCTCTGTGCTGTCACTCCTGCTGTCCAGCGCTCTCTCTCGATGCTGTCCCTCTCGCTGTGCTGTACAGCGCTCTCTCTCTGCTGTCCCGCTTACTGTGCAGCTCTCTCTCGGTGCTGTACCTCCTGCTGTGCAGCGCTCTCTCTGTGCTGTACCTCCTGCTGTGCAGCGCTCTCCCAGTGCTGTCCCATTTGCGGTGCAGCGCTCTCTCGGTGATGTCCCTCTCGCTCTGCAGCGCTCTCTCTGTGCTGTACCTCTTACTGTGCAGAGCTCTCTCTGTGCTGTACCTCTTACTGTGCAGCGCTCTCTCGGTGCTGAACCTCTTGCTGTGCAGCGCTCTCTCTGTGCTGTACCTCTTGCTGTGCAGCGCTCTCTCGGTGCTGTCCCTCTTGCTGTGCAGTGCTCTCTCTGTGCTGTCCCTCTTGCTGTGCAGCGCTCTCTCTGCTGTACCTCTTACTGTGCAGCGCTCTCTCTCTGTGCTGTCCCTCCTGCCGTGCAGCGCTCTCTGTCTGTGCTGTACCTCCTGCTGTGCAGCGCTCTCTCTGTGCTGTCCCTCTCACTGTGCAGCGCTCTCTCGGTGCTGTACCTCTCGCTGTGCAGTGCTCTCTCTGTGCTGTCCCTCTTGCTGTGCAGCGCTCTCTCGGTGCTGTCCCTCTTGCTGTGCAGTGCTCTCTCTGTGCTGTCCCTCTTGCTGTGCAGCGCTCTCTCTGCTGTACCTCTTACTGTGCAGCGCTCTCTCTCTGTGCTGTCCCTCCTGCCGTGCAGCGCTCTCTGTCTGTGCTGTACCTCCTGCTGTGCAGCGCTCTCTCTCGGTGCTGTCCCTCTCGCTGTGCAGCGCTCTCTCTATGCTGTCGCTCTCGCTGTGCAGCGCTCTCTCTGTGCTGTCCCTCCTGCTGTGCAGCGCTCTCTCGGTGCTGTACCTCTTGCTGTGCAGCGCTCTCTCTGTGCTGTACCTCCTGCTGTGCAGTGCTCTCTCAGTGCTGTCCCATTTGCGGTGCAGCGCTCTCTCGGTGATGTCCCTCTCGCTCTGCAGATCTCTCTCTGTGCTGTACCTCTTACTGTGCAGAGCTCTTTCTGTGCTGTGCCTCTTACTGTGCAGCGCTCTCTCGGTTATGTCCCTCTCGCTCTGCAGAGCTCTCTCTGTGCTTTACCTCTTACTGTGCAGCGCTCTCTCGGTGCTGAACCTCTTGCTGTGCAGCGCTCTCTCTGTGCTGTACCTCTTGCTGTGCAGCGCTCTCTCGGTGCTGTCCCTCTTGCTGTGCAGTGCTCTCTCTGTGCTGTCCCTCTTGCTGTGCAGCGCTCTCTCTGCTGTACCTCTTACTGTGCAGCGCTCTCTCTCTGTGCTGTCCCTCCTGCCGTGCAGCGCTCTCTGTCTGTGCTGTACCTCCTGCTGTGCAGCGCTCTCTCTGTTCTGTCCCTCTCACTGTGCAGCGCTCTCTCGGTGCTGTACCTCTCGCTGTGCAGCGCTCTCTCTCTGAGCTGTCCCTCTCGCTGTGCAGCGCTCTCTCGGTGCTGTACCTCTCCCTGTGCAGTGCTCTCTCTCTGTGCTGTCCCTCTCGCTGTGCAGCGTTCTCTCTCTGTGCTGTACCTTTCGCTGTGCAGCGCTCTCTCTCGGTGCTGTCCCTCTCGCTGTGCAGCGCTCTCTGTCGGTGCTGTCCCTCTCGCTGTGCAGCGCTCTCTGTCGGTGCTGTCCCTGTCGCTGTGCAGCGCTCTCTCTGTGCTGTGCCTCTTACTGTGCAGCGCTCTCTCGGTTATGTCCCTCTCGCTCTGCAGAGCTCTGTGCTGTACCTCTTACTGTGCAGCGCTCTCTCGGTGCTGAACCTCTTACTGTGCAGAGCTCTCTCTGTGCTGTACCTCTTGCTGTGCAGCGCTCTCTCGGTGCTGTACCTCTTGCTGTGCAGCGCTCTCTCGGTGCTGTCCCTCTCGCTGTGCAGCGCTCTCTCTCGGCGATGTCCCTCTTGCTGTGCAGCGCTCTCTCTGTGCTGTCCCTCTCGCTGTGCAGCGCTCTCTCTGTGCTGTCCCTCTCACAGTGCAGTGCCCTCTCTGTGCTGTTCCTCTTGCTGTGCAGAGCTCTCTCTCTGTGCTGTACCTCTCGCTGTGCAGCGCTCTCTCTGTGCTGTACCTCCTGCTGTGCAGCGCTCTCTCGGTGCTGTTCCTCTTGCTGTGCAGCGCTCTCTCTCGGTGCTGTTCCTCCTGCTGTGCAGCCCTCTCTCTGTGCTGTCACTCCTGCTGTCCAGCGCTCTCTCTCGATGCTGTCCCTCTCGCTGTGCTGTGCAGCGCTCTCTCTCTGCTGTCCCGCTTACTGTGCAGCTCTCTCTCGGTGCTGTACCTCCTGCTGTGCAGCGCTCTCTCTGTGCTGTACCTCCTGCTGTGCAGCGCTCTCCCAGTGCTGTCCCATTTGCGGTGCAGCGCTCTCTCGGTGATGTCCCTCTCGCTCTGCAGCGCTCTCTCTGTGCTGTACCTCTTACTGTGCAGAGCTCTCTTTGTGCTGTACCTCTTACTGTGCAGCGCTCTCTCGGTGCTGAACCTCTTGCTGTGCAGCGCTCTCTCTGTGCTGTACCTCTTGCTGTGCAGCGCTCTCTTGGTGCTGTCCCTCTTGCTGTGCAGTGCTCTCTCTGTGCTGTCCCTCTTGCTGTGCAGCGCTCTCTCTGCTGTACCTCTTACTGTGCAGCGCTCTCTCTCTGTGCTGTCCCTCCTGCCGTGCAGCGCTCTCTGTCTGTGCTGTACCTCCTGCTTTGCAGCGCTCTCTCTGTGCTGTCCCTCTCACTGTGCAGCGCTCTCTCGGTGCTGTACCTCTCGCTGTGCAGCGCTCTCTCTCTGAGCTGTCCCTCTCGCTGTGCAGCGCTCTCTCGGTGCTGTACCTCTCCCTGTGCAGTGCTCTCTCTCTGTGCTGTCCCTCTCGCTGTGCAGCGTTCTCTCTCTGTGCTGTACCTTTCGCTGTGCAGCGCTCTCTCTCGGTGCTGTCCCTGTCGCTGTGCAGCGCTCTCTCTGTGCTGTGCCTCTTACTGTGCAGCGCTCTCTCGGTTATGTCCCTCTCGCTCTGCAGAGCTCTGTGCTGTGCCTCTTACTGTGCAGTGCTCTCTCGGTTATGTCCCTCTCGCTGTGCAGAGCTCTGTGCTGTCCCTCTCGCTGTGCAGCGCTCTCTCTGTGCTGTACCTCTTGCTGTGCAGCGCTCTCTCTCTGCTGTACCTCTTGCTGTGCAGCGCTCTCTCGGTGCTGTACCTCTTGCTGTGCAGCGCTCTCTCGGTGCTGTCCCTCTCGCTGTGCAGCGCTCTCTCTCGGCGATGTCCCTCTTGCTGTGCAGCGCTCTCTCTGTGCTGTCCCTCTCGCTGTGCAGCGCTCTCTCTGTGCTGTCCCTCTCGCAGTGCAGTGCCCTCTCTGTGCTGCTCCTCTTGCTGTGCAGCGCTCTCTCTCTGTGCTGTACCTCTCGCTGTGCAGCGCTCTCTCTGTGCTGTTCCTCCTGCTGTGCAGCGCTCTCTCTCGGTGCTGTTCCTCCTGCTGTGCAGCTCTCTCTCTGTGCTGTCACTCCTGCTGTCCAGCGCTCTCTCTCGATGCTGTCCCTCTCGCTGTGCTGTGCAGCGCTCTCTCTCTGCTGTCCCGCTTACTGTGCAGCTCTCTCTCGGTGCTGTACCTCCTGCTGTGCAGCGCTCTCTCTGTGCTGTACCTCCTGCTGTGCAGCGCTCTCTCAGTGCTGTCCCATTTGCGGTGCAGCGCTCTCTCGGTGATGTCCCTCTCGCTCTGCAGCGCTCTCTCTGTGCTGTACCTCTTACTGTGCAGAGCTCTCTCTGTGCTGTACCTCTTACTGTGCAGCGCTCTCTCGGTGCTGAACCTCTTGCTGTGCAGCGCTCTCTCTGTGCTGTACCTCTTGCTGTGCAGCGCTCTCTCGGTGCTGTACCTCTTGCTGTGCAGCGCTCTCTCGGTGCTGTCCCTCTTGCTGTGCAGCGCTCTCTCTGTGCTGTCCCTCTTGCTGTGCAGCGCTCTCTCTGCTGTACCTCTTACTGTGCAGCGCTCTCTCTCTGTGCTGTCCCTCCTGCCGTGCAGCGCTCTCTGTCTGTGCTGTACCTCCTGCTGTGCAGCGCTCTCTCTGTGCTGTCCCTCTCACTGTGCAGCGCTCTCTCGGTGCTGTACCTCTCGCTGTGCAGCGCTCTCTCTCTGAGCTGTCCCTCTCGCTGTGCAGCGCTCTCTCGGTGCTGTACCTCTCCCTGTGCAGTGCTCTCTCTCTGTGCTGTCCCTCTCGCTGTGCAGCGTTCTCTCTCTGTGCTGTACCTTTCGCTGTGCAGCGCTCTCTCTCGGTGCTGTCCCTCTCTCTGTGCAGCGCTCTCTGTCGGTGCTGTCCCTGTCGCTGTGCAGTGCTCTCTGTGTGCTGTACCTCTTACTGTGCAGCGCTCTCTCTCTGTGCTGTCCCACTTCCTGTGCAGCGCTCTCTCTCGGTGCTGTCACTCTCGCTGTGCAGCGCTCTCTCCGTGCTGTTCCTCTTCCTGTGCAGCGCTCTCGGTTCTGTCCCTCTTCCTGTGCAGTGCTCACTTGGTGCTGTCCCTCCGGCTAATTGAAGTTTAGCTCAGTGGGCGAGACAGCTGGTTTGTGATGCAGAACAAGACCAGCAGCATGGGTTCATTTCACATACCAGTAACCCGAACTAGCGCCGGAATGTGGCGACTAGGGGATTTTCACAGTAACTTCAAACTTGGTTATTATTATTATTGCCTTCACCAATCTTTTTCCCTTCACATACTCATAGAAGCTTTTACAGACAGTTTGTATGTTCCTTCTCAAACTTACTCTTGTAGTCTATTTTCTCCATCTTAATCAATCCCTTTGTCCTCTGCTGATTTTTACACTTTGCTCTATCCTCATGACTACTTTCTGGCCGATGCCTCTTCCTTGAATCTAATACTATTCTAAACTTCCCTTGTAAGCCATGGTTTGGCCACCTTTTCCGTTTTATTTTTGAGCCAGACAGGAATGAACAATTGTTAGAGTTCCCCCATGCATTTCCCATGGCAGGTTGATAGAAAAAGTGAAGTTGTATGGGGTTCAGGGTGTACTAGCTAGATGGATAAAGAACTGGCTGGGCAACAGGAGACAGAGAGTAGTGGTGGAAGGGAGTGTCTCAAAATGGAGAAAGGTGACTAGTGGTCTTTCACAGGGATCTATGCTCGGACCACTGTTGTATGTGATATTCATAAATGATACAGAGGAAGGTATAGGTGGTCTGATTAGCAAGTTTGCAGATGACACTAAGATTGCTGGAGTTGCAGATAGCGAGGAGGACTGTCAGAGAATACAGCAAAATATAGATAGATTGGAGAGTTGGGCAGAGAAATGGCAGATGGAGTTCAATCCAGGCAAATGCGAGGTGGTGCATTTTGGAAGATCTAATTCAAGAGCGACTATACGGTTAATGGAAGAGTCCTGGGGAAAATTGATGTACATAGAGATCTGGGAGTTCAGGTTCGTTGTACCCTGAAGGTGGCAACGCAGGTTGATAGAGTGGTCAAGAAGGCATACAGCATACTTGCCTTCATTGGACGGGGTATTGAGTACAAGAGTCGGCAGATCATGTTACAGTTGTATATGACTTTGGTTAGGCCATATTTGGAATACTGCGTGCAGTTCTGGTCGCCACATTACCAGAAGGATGTGGATGCTTTAGAGAAGGTGCAGAGGAGGTTCACCAGGATGTTGCCTGGTATGGAGGGTGTTAGCTGTGAAGAAAGGTTGAGTAGATTAGGATTGTTTTCGTTGGAAAGACGGAGGTTGAGGGGGGACCTGATTGAGGTCTGCAACATTATGAGAGGTACGGACAGGGTGGATAGCAACAAGCTTTTTCCAAGAGTGGGGGTGTCAATTACAAGGGGTCACGATTTCAAGGTGAGAGGGGGAAAGTTTAAGGGAGATGTGTGTAGGAAGTTTTTTACACAGAGGGTGGTGGGTGCCTGGAACGCTTTGCCAGTGTAGGTGGTAGAGGCGGGCACGATAGCATCATTTAAGATGCATCTAGACAGATATGCGAACGGGCGGGGAACAGAGGGAAGTAGATCCTTGGAAAATAGGCGACAGGTTTAGATAAAGGATCTGGATCGGCATAGGCTGGGAGGGCCGAAGGGCCTGTTCCTGTGCTGTAATTTTCTTTGTTCTTTTTTGTTCCTTAAATATTTGCCATTACCTATCCATTGTTATCTGTTTAAGTAACGAGGAGGTAACAAGCAAGTTAGACAAAGGAGAACCAGTGGACGTGATTTATTTAGATTTCCAGATGGCCTTTGACAAGGTGCCGCATAGGAGACTGTTAAATAAGTTAAGAGCTCATGGTGTTCAGGGCAAGATAGAGGATTGGCTGACTGGCAGAAGGCAAAGAGTGGGGATAAAGGGGCCTTTTTTTGAGGATGGCAGCCGGTCACCAGTGGTGTGCCTCAGGGATCTGTGCTGGGACCACAACTTTTTACAATATACATTAATAATCTGGAAGAAGGAACTGAAGGCACTGTTGCTAAATTTGCAGATGATACCAAGATCTGTATAGGGACAGGTAGTATTGAGGAAGTAAGGGGGCTGCAGAAGGATTTGGACAAGCTAGGAGAGTGGGCAGTGAAGTGGCAAATGAAATACAATGTGGAAAAGTGTGAGGTTATGCACTTTGGGAGGAGGAATCTAGGCATAGACTATTTTCTAAATGGGGAAATGCTTCGGTAAGCAGAAGCGCAAAGGGACTTGGAGTCCTTGTTCGCGATCCCCTTAAGGTTAATGTGCAGGTTCAGTCAGCAGTTAAGAAGGCAAATGCAATGTTAGCATTCATGTCAAGAGGGCTAAAATACAAGACCATGGATGTACTTCTGAGGCTGTATAAGTCTCTTGTCAGACCCCATATGGAGTATTGTGAACAGTTTTGGGCTCCATATCTAAGGAAGGATGTACTGGCCTTGGAAAGGGTCCAGAGATGGTTCACAAGAATGATCCCTGGAATGAAGAGCTTGTCGTATAAGGAACTTTTGAGGACTCTGCGTCTATACTTGTTGGAGTTTGGAAGGATGAGAGGGGATCTTATTGAAACGTACAAGATACTGCGAGGCCTGGATAGAGTGGACGTGGAAAGGATGTTTCCACTTGTAGGAAAAACTAGAACCAGAGGACACCATCTCAGATTAAAGAGACGATTCTTTAAAACAGAGATGAGGAGGAATTTCTTCAGCCAGAGGGTGGCGAATCTGAAGGCTGTGGAGGCCAATTCACTGAGTGTCTTTAAGACAGAGATAGATAGGTTCTTGATTAATAAGGGGTCAGGGGTTATGGGGAGAAGCCAGGAGAATGGGGATGAGAAAATATCAGCCATGATTGAATGCAGAGCAGACGCGATGGGCCAAGTGGCCGAATTCTGCTCGTATGTCTTATGGTCTGAGGTCCCCAATCCATCTTAGCAAACTCATGTCTCCTACCATCGTTGTGTCCTTTATTTAGATTCAGGACCCTAGTCTCAGAATCAACTAACTCACTCCACCTTGATGAAGAATTCTGTCATATTATGATCGCCCAAGGGGCCACACACAACTAGATCATCAATTATTCCGTTCTCTTAACACAGTACCTAGTCTAGGATGGCCTATTTTCGAGATGGTTTCTCAAAGTATTGGTCCAGAAAATCATCCTGTTTTCACTTGGAGTTCCTCATTTAAAGTATTGTTACCAATTTGATTTGCCCCATCTATACGCAGATTAAACATAATTACAGATGATCCTTTATCGCATGCCTCTGCAATTTTCTGTTTAGTGCCATGACCACAGTTTGGGGATCTATAAAGTAGTAAATTCGCCATTGTCAAGAATGACAATGCTTTTCCCCTTTGTCGGGGAGAGCTGACTAGTGACAATTTAACGTGAGGATCACCAGCCTCAGGAGAGGGGCAAGATTGAGAAGGGAGGACCTTCATGTGTAACCTCAGCCGGAACGGGAATTGAACCTGTGCAGTTGACCTTGTTATGCATCTGTCTGCACACTATTTAACGTACTTTGTCCCTTGGTGCTTCCCAGTTCTACCTGTACAGATTCCATATCATCAGAACTAATATCCATCCTCCCTGTTGCATTAATTTCTGCAGCCCCTCCCTCAGCGCAGCCTTCACACTTTCAGTTAATATTTTGTACTTGGAGTGAGGCTCACAGCCTTTTGATTCAGATTTGATTAGTGGCTACTAACCCATGGCTGACACCTAATTTGTTTCCTTAATGACCCTTCATGACCCAGACCCAGACTAAGTCACGCCCTTAGTGATACATCTAATATAACTCCCAGCTCCAGTGAGTTTCCCAAATCACTTTCCAGATCTGTAAAATGTGTAGTGAGGGAGCAGAGACTGGCTTGTACTTACAGTGAGGAGGCTGGTTGGGTTGGACTCTCTAACAGGATAGCTAGGGATGAGAAAGTACAAAGTTATTCAGTATTGTTAGAGATAAACTTCCTGATGAAAGATCATAGACATTAAATATTGACCGGAATTCTCTGGCTATTGCGATTCAATTTTCCCATGGGTGGTTACAATGGGAAGTCCTATTGACAATCGGTGGTCAGCGAACAGTGCGCGACTGAGAAACATGCGACTGGCGGCCCAGAGAATCTGCCCATTCTCTTTGTTTTTCTATTCACAGAGCTACCTGACCAGCTGAGGGTCCCAGAAGTTTCTGCTTTTAGTTCAAGCATCCAATGCACTTTGCTTATTTAAAAAAAAACATGTTTATCTGCTTGATTTGGAAATTCCTGATTTCCCATTTTGGGGGGAATCCTCGAAATGAGGAAATCTTCTGCATTGGGGACAGGAGGTCAATTTGATGAATGTCTTCACCCCACTTGCTTTGCTTATCAACAGATTGACTCATTCAATTGAAACATTCTTGGCATAAGTTATATTCAGGGGAATAATATCAGTGATCAACCTCTCATTTAAATCAGTTCTAAATTTTGATTACAGGATACAGATTAGAATTAAATTGCTCATGACTTCAAAGCTTGGCAACAGTTACTGTCATGTTCTCAGGGAATCAGCTGTAAGAGATAAATCAAATAGTCAGCAGACTTAATAAAGACAAATATTTTGATGAATGTCATTCAGATCTTTGAAGACGTAAGAGGATTTTTGACAGCAGTTGGTAGATGTTTTGGATATGGATTTTCAAAAAGGCTTTCAATAAAGTACCACAGAATAAAATTGCAGAAAAATGAAAACAGAAGGGAAAGTGACAACGTGGGGGCAGCAGGGTAGCATGGTGGTTAGCATAAATGCTTCACAGCTCCAGGGTCCCAGGTTCGATTCCCGGCTGGGTCACTGTCTGTGTGGAGTCTGCACGTCCTCCCCCTGTGTGCGTGGGTTTCCTCCGGGTGCTCCGGTTTCCTCCCACAGTCCAAAGATGTGCGGGTTAGGTGGATTGGCCATGCTGAATTGCCCGTAGTGTCCTAATAGAAGTAAGGTTAAGGGGGGGGTTGTTGGGTTACGGGTATAGGGTAGATACGTGGGTTTGAGTAGGGTGATCATGGCTCGGCACAACATTGAGGGCCGAAGGGCCTGTTCTGTGCTGTACTGTTCTAAAAAAAAAAAATTTCTAAATTTGGCTAAGAATCTGAAAGCAGAGAATAATGGTTATAGGGAGGGGTTATAATCAGGTTAGTATCCACATCAAGGTTTTCTGAGATGAATATTAATGACCTGGACTCGGGCATAATTTGAAAGTCTGCAGATAGTGTGAGCTTTGGGAATGTGTGAAGAAAATGTTATGATTTTAATATTTTTGAGGATATCGAGTTCGTGTGTACAATTGGTGTGAGAGTGTGAGAGGGCAGGCAAGTGAATTTTATCAATCGTTGCTCTCAATTCCACAAAAAAAGTGTAAAGGCAAACACTTCAAATGGTTATGGCCAAGTTGTATGTTCTACAGGCAAATGCAACATGGGTTGAAATCTGCACAGGTGATAGTTAAAGGTTTATATTTCAGTTCTGCCCTTTAAAAGGGAACTAAAACATCAGAAGTAAACTTGAAAAAGGTTATTAAGTTTTCATAGAATTTACAGTGCTGAAGGAGGCCATTCAGCCCTTCAAGTCTGCACCGGCCCTTGGGAAGAGGACCCTACCCAAGCCCACATCTCCACCCTATCCCCACCTAACCTTTTTGGATACAAAGGGCAATTTAGCACAGCGAATTCACCTAACGTATACATCTTTGGACTGGTAGGAAACCAGAGCTCCCGGAGGAAACCCACGCAGACACGGGGAGAACGTGTAGACTCCGCAGTGACCCAAGCTGGGAATCAAACCCGGGTCCCTGGCACTGTGAAGCAACAGTGCTAACCACTGTGCTACCGTGCTGCCCTGCTTTGACTCAAGAGTGGGGGCAATCGCAAACATGAAAGATTTTTATATTTTGAAGACAGTTAAGTTCAGAGAGATGTTGCAAACAATCCCTTTCATCTTTAAAACTATATTTAAAGAAGGATGGATCTGTGAGTGGGGGAGTGACCATGCTAGATCCTGGAGTGTGCTCTGTCTGGGTCTGAGTTGTGAAAAGAGGCAAAATGAAATGAAGCAGTCTTTAGCCACCCAGAAGAGTGCCTGTTGTCTTCAGACAGGAGGGGTGGGATTCTCTGTTTCAGAGACTAAGTGTTGACGACGGGATTCGACGACACTAAATTGGCGCTGGTCCCGAAGCAATTCATCATCTTGTACGCCACTCCACTACAGTGTTCTGGAAACACACGGCTTTTCAGTACAGTGTTCAGGAAACACACGGCTCCATCACGACACTGTTCAGGAAACACACGGCTCCATCACGACACTGTTCAGGAAACACACGGCTCCGTCACTACTGTGTTCAGGGATCATACGGCTCCGTCAGCACAGTATTCAGGAAACACGCGGCCACTTCACGACAGTGTTCTGGAAACACACGGCTCTGTCACTACATTGTTCAGGAAACATGCTGCTCCGTCACTACATTGTTCAGGAAACAGATGGCTGTGTCACTACAGTGTTCAGGAAACACACTGCTCCGACAACACAGTGTTCAGGAAACACACGGCTCCATCTCTGCAGTGTTCAGGAAACACACGGCTGCATCACTACAGTATTCAGGAAACACGCGGTTCATTCACTGCAGTGTTCAAGAAACACGCGGCTCCATCACTACAGTGTTCAGGACACACACTGCTCCATCACTACAGTGTTCAGGACACACACGGCTCTTTCACTACAGTGTTCAGGACACACACGGCTCCGTCAACACAGTATTCAGGAATCGCACGGGTTTCTCAATAGCGAGTTCAGGAAACACACAGCTCTGTCACGACAGTATTCATAAAACACACGGCTCCGTCACTGCAGTATTCAGGGAACACGCGGCTACTTCATGACAGTGTTCAGGAAACACACAACTCTGTCACTACAGTGTTCAGGAAACACACGGCTCTGTCACTACAGTCTCCAGGAACACACAGCTTCATCACTACAGTGTGCAGGCAACACACGGCTCCGTCACTACAGTGTTCAGGCAACACATGGCTCCGTCACTACAGTGTTCAGGAAACATGCGGCTCCATCACTACAGTGTTCAGGAAACACGCGGCTCCGTCACTACAGTGTTCAGGAAACACGCGGCTCCATCACTACAGTGTTCAGGCAACACACGGCTCCGTCACTACAGTGTTCAGGAAACACGCGGCTCCATCACTACAGTGTTCAGGAAACACGCGGCTCCGTCACTACAGTGTTCAGGAAACACAGGGCTACTTCACGCCAGTGTTCAGGCAACACACGGCTCCGTCACTACAGTGTTCAGGCAACACAAGTCTCCGTCACTGTGGTAGTATGACTAGAGGTACTACGGTACCTGGGAATGAAAGCTACTATTGGCGGAGAAGGCTCGCTGCTCATTGGGCCAAGTGTTTGCCTTTTCATTGGTCGAGACGTAAGGTTGCTCCGCCCAAGGAGGCGGGGTATAAGAACCCGTGTTCCCAGCAGCCATCCTTCTCTCTGTACTCGAGTTGCTGGGGAAACATCTTGTTGATTAAAGCCTTCAATTCGGACTACTCCTTCGTTTCTGTGTTCATTACTCGCGCATCAATTTAATCTACAAGTTTTTAAAGGATGGAGCTCCGCATCAAGCCTGAGTGTCTACGACTCAGCTCCCACGCAGCGAATGCAGCAGCCACGTTCAAGCACTGGCTGGCTTGTTTTAACAGCTACCTCAGTACGGCGGAAAGCGTACCAACGAGGGAGCAGAAGCTACACATCCTCCACTCGTGCGTCGGCACCGCCATCTGGATTGGATTGGATTGGATTTGTTTATTGTCACGTGTACCGAGGTACAGTGAAAAGTATTTTTCTGCAAGCAGCTCAACAGATCATTCAGTACATGGAAGAAAAGGGAATTAAACAAAATTCAAGAAAATACAAGAAAATACATGAGAATACATGAGAATACATTATAGGGCAACACAAGATATACAATGTAACTACATAAGCATTGGCATTGGTTGAAGCATACAGGGTGTAGTGTTAATGAGGTCAGTCAATAAGAGGGTCATTTAGGAGTCTGGTGACAGTGGGGAAGAAGCTGTTTTTGAGTCTGTTCGTGCGTGTTCTCAGACTTCTGAATCTCCTGCCCGATGGAAAAAGTTGGAAAAGTGAATAAGGCAGGTGGGAGGGATCCTTGATTATGCTGTCCGCTTTCCCCAGGCAGCGGGAGGTGTAGATGGAGTCCATGGATGGGAGGCAGGTTCGTGTGATGGACTGGGCGGTATTCACAACTCTCTGAAGTTCCTTGCGGTCCTGGGCCGAGCAGTTGCCATACCAAGCTGTGATGCAGCCTGATAGGATGCTTTCTATGATGCATCTGTAAAAGTTGGTAAGGGTTAATGTGCACATGCCGAATTTCCTTAGTTTCCTGAGGAAGTATAGGCGCTGTTGTGATTTCTTGGTGATAGCGTCATTGTGGGTGGACCAGGACAGATTTTTGGTGATGTGCACCCCTAGGAATTTGAAACTGCTAACCATCTCCACCTCGTCCCCGTTGATGCTGACAGGGGTGTGTACAGTACTTTGCTTCCTGAAGTCGATGACCAGCTCTTTAGTTTTGCTGCATTGAGGGAGAGATTGTTGTCGTTACACCACTCCACTAGGTTCTCTATCTCCCTCCTGTATTCGGACTCGTCATTATTCGAGATCCGGCCCACTATGGTCGTATCGTCAGCAAACTTGGAGATGGAGTTGGAACCAAGTTTTTCCACGCAGTCGTGTGTGTACAGGGAGTAGAGTAGGGGGCTAGGTACGCAGCCTTGCGGGGCACCGGTATTGAGGACTATTGTGGAGGAGGTGTTGGTGTTCATTGTTACTGATTGTGGTCTGTTGGTCAGAAAGTCAAGGATCCAGTTGCAGAGTGGAGAGCCAAGTCCTAGGTTTTGGAGCTTTGATATGAGCTTGGCTGGGATTATGGTGTTGAAGGCGGAGCTGTAGTCAATAAATAGGAGTCTGATGTAGGAGTCCTTGTTTTCGAGATGCTCTTGGGGTGAGTGTAGGGCCAGGAAAATGGCGTCTGATGTGGACCGGTTGCGACGGTATGCAAATTGAAGTGGGTCAAGGCGTTCCGGGAATATGGCGGTGATGCGCTTCATGATCAGCCTCTCGAAGCACTTCATTACAACTGACGTCAGGGCCAGCGGGCGGTAGTCATTGGGGCATGTTGTCTGGTTCTTCTTTGGTACCGGTATGATGGTGGTCTTCTTGAAGCAGGTGGGGACCTTGGAGTGGAGTAGGGTTAGGTTAAAGATGTCTGTGAATACCTCTGCCAGCTGGTATGCGTATGCTCACGACCAGGAATCCCGTCCGGGCCCGTCGCCTTCCGTGGGTTCACTTTCAGGAAGGTCGATCTGACTTTGGAAACTGTGATGGTGGGTATGGGTGAATTATGGGCTGCTGGAGCACTCGACAGCGGATTGTTGGTTACTTGCTCAAACCGAGCATAGAATTCATTAAATTCATCGGGGAGGGGTGCACTGCTGCCAGAGATACTGCTCGGCTTTGCTTTGTAGCCCGTTATGTTGTTTAGTCCTTGCCACAACCGCCGAGAGTCTGTCTGTGACTCTAGCTTAGTTTGATATTCTCTCTTGGCATCTCGGATGGCTTTGCGGAGGTCGTACCTGGATTTCTTGTATAGGACAGGTCATCTGCCTTGAACGCCTGAGATCTGTCCTTCAGTAGGGAGTCAATCTCGCGGTTGAGCCATGGTTTCCGGTTGGGGAACGTACGTACTGCTTTCTTTGGCACGCAGTCGTCCACACATTTGCTGATGAAGTCTGTGACGGTGGTGGCATACTCATTTAAGTTAGCCGCTGAGTTCTTAAATATGGACCAGTCCACTGTCTCTAAGCAGTCACGTAAGAGCTCTTCTGTCTCCTCGGACCAGCACTGCACAACCTTCTTAGCTGGATTCTCCCGCTTGAGTTTCTGCTTGTAAGCCGGGTGAAGGAGCACAGTCTTATGGTCTGATTTCCCAAAGTGCGGTCGGGGGATGGAACGGTAGGCGCCCTTGATTTTTGAGTAGCAGCGGGCAAGAGTGTTGTCGCCCCTGGTGGGACAGGAGATGTGCTGGTGGAATTTTGGCAGTACACTTTTGAGGTTGGCTTTGTTGAAGTCTCTGGCCACAATGAACAAGGCCTCCGGGTGTTCTGTTTCATAGATGTTTATGACTGTGTACAGTTCATCCAGCGTCTTCCTCACTTCTGCCTGGGGTGGGATGTAGACTGCTGTGATAATGGCTGAAGTGAACTCACATGGAAGATAGTATGGGCGGCACTTTATGGTCACGTATTCCAGGTCTGGGGAGCAGTAGGTCGCCAGGGTCACCACATCCAAGCACCAGGAGGAGTTGATGAGGAGGCAAACCCCTCCACCCTTCGCTTTGCCTGAAGATGCCGTGTGGTCCGCCCGGTGAATAGAGAACCCTTCAGGTTTGTATGTCACAGTCTGGTGAGGCGGGGGTGAGCCATGTCTCTGTGAAACAGAGCACACAGCAGTCTCTTACTTCCCTCTGAGAGGTAAGTCTGGCGTTAAGTTCATCCAGCTTGTTTTCAATCGCTTGGACGTTTGCCAGGAGTATGCTGGGGAGAGGGGTCTTGAAACCGCGTTGCTTCAGTCTAACCTGCAGACCGCTGCGTTTCCCTCGCTTTATCTACACGCTCATCGAGGACACGACCGACTACGAAGCAGCCACGGAACTGCTCAAAGGACACTTCATCCGGCCGGTAAATCAAGTTTACGCTCGGCACTTACTGGCTACGAGGCAGCAGATCCCTGGTGAGTCGTTGGACGATTTTTACCGTGCCCTCCTTGTACTGGGGAGGAACTGCGGCTGCCCGCAAGTGTCGGCTAATGAGCACACTGAACTCCTCATCCGAGACGCTTTTGTTGTGGGCTTGCAGTCCCCACAGATCCGCCAGAGACTATTAGAAAGGGAAACCTTGAGCCTCACGGAGACACGGGCCCTCACGAACTCTCGAGATGTTGCGAACAGAAACGCCCACTCATACGCCCCCGACCGCGCGCCGGCTGCCTGGGCAGCGTGGAATTCAGCCTCCCTCTCCCCCACGGACTCGGAATCACCCCAGGCCTGCGCCGCAAGACGCCCTGAAAAACCCGCTGGGCCCCGTTGTGTGATGAGAATGTTCCTAACTATGTGTGGTATGTGGAAGCATATTTACAAGACTATGTACATAAACACTAAGCTATTTACATCGGAAGGTGTCTAGTGCAGATGGACAGTATGCAACAAAAGAGTAACTAGAGCAACATTATGTACAAACCAGTGAGTTGATTAAACAAAGCAACAAAACAATTCAGAGAGTGCATGAATTCAGAAAGTTCATAAATTTAGTCTCTGAGGTGGGCGACAAATTCTGGTTGACGGCCTCAAGGATGGGTCAAGAACCACCTGTTCTGGAACGGGCTGGACTGCGTCAGGATGGCAGAGCGACAGGGAACTCTGCAAAGTCCATGAAGGGGTCATCGTGATGGCGAGGCAGGACCGTGGCGAGCACGGAATGAGTCACAGTGCACGCCTATTTCGGCGCAGAAGAGAGCCGTCCGGTAGACGAACCGGGAATGAACTTGTCTGAGCACCACAGCGGTGGTGGACCAGCCATCATTTGGAAGCTGGACACAGACGTTGCAATCGGGAGCCAGAGCAGGGAGATCAGTGGCACGGGAGTCGTAGGTCGATTTGTGCTGGGCCCCGAGTCAGCTGCATCCAGCGAAGGACCGGAACATAGTCCAGGTCCGGGACATGGATGGACGGCACCGTCGTCTGCAGCAAGCGATTCATGAGTAGTTGAGATGGTAACAGACCGGTGGACAAGGGGGTGGAGCGGTAGGCCAGCAAGGCAAGGTAAAAATCAGAACCACCATCGGCCGCCTGGCACAGGAGCCGTTTGACGATGTGAACTCTCTTCTCTACTTTACCATTGGATTGGGGGCAAAGGGGACTGGACGTGACATGTGCAAAATTGTACCGCCTGGCAAAGTTGGACCACTTCTGACTGGCGAAACAGGGGCCATTGTCGGACATGACCGTGAGCGGGATGCCGTGTCGAGCAAAGGTTTCCTTACATGCACGACTGACTGCAGCTGAGGTGAGGTCGTGCAACCTTACCACCTCCGGGTAATTCGAGAAGTAGTCCACAATGGGGACATAGTCCTGGCCAAGCGCATGGAACAGGTCGATGCCCACCTTGGTCCAGGGCGACGTGACCAGCTCATGGGGTTGTAAGGTTTCCCGTGGTTTCGCAGGCTGGAATCGCTGACATGTTGGGCAGTTGAGCATGGCATTAGCTATGTCCTCGTTAATCCCAGACCATTACACTGCCTCACCGGCCCGTCGGCGGCACTTCTCCACTCCCAGGTGTCCCTCATGGAGCTGCTCGACGACAAGCTGGCGCATGCTATGCAGGATGACAATACGGTCCAGCTTGAGAAGAATCCCGTCTACTACAGCCAAATCATCTCTGACATTATAGAATTGAGGGCATTGGCCCTTGAGCCACCCGTCTGTTAGGTGGCGCATGACACGCTGGAGCAGGGGGTCGTCGGCCGTCTCTCGACGAATTTGGACGAGGCGTTCATCCGTGGCGGGCAGATTGGAGGCAGCGAATGCCACATAGGCATCAACCTGGCAAACAAATCCTTCTGGGTCACATGGTGTGGTGACAGACCGGGAGAGGGCATCAGCGACGTTGAGCTCCTTGCCCGGGGTGGATACGAGCTCGAAGTCATAACGCCTGAGCTTGAGGAGAATGCGCTGCAGGTGAGGCGTCATGTCGTTAAGGTCTTTTTGAATGAAGCGGTCTGTGGTCTGTTTCGACTGTGAACTTTGGGACTCCGGTAAGAAGGCCCAGGCACTCTTTTTCAATTTGTGCATAGCGCTGTTCGGTGGGCGTCATCGCACGTGATGCGTATGCAACGGGAACATCACGCATCATCACGCTGAAGGAGCACTGCTCCAATGCCGGATTGACAGGCATCCATAGAAATTTTAGTTTCTTTGGCCGGGTCAAAAAATGCCGTGGTCAGCTTTGCCCTGAGTTCCCGCCATTCGTGTTCGTGGGCAGGGAGCCGTTGGAACTCTGTCGTCTTCTTGACCAGGTTCCTGAGAGCTGTGGTGTGAGAGGCGAGGTTAGGGATGAATTTCCCTAGAAAGTTGACCATGCCCAGGAAGCGGAGGACCGGCTTCTTGTCCTCCGGTACCTTCATAGCCTTAATGGCAGCTACCTTGTCAGCACCCGGCTGCACGCCAAACTGTGAGATGTGGTCTCCGAGGAACTTAATTTCTGTTTGACCAAAGGAGCATTTGGCCCTGTTGAGGCGGAGGCGGTGCTCATGGATCCATCAGAAGACGCGTTGGAGGCGATCAATGTGCTCCTGCGGGGTGGTGGACCAGATGATTATGTCGTTCACATAGACGCGAACCCCTTCAATACCTTCCATCATCTGTTCCATAATCCTGTGGAACACTTCCGATGCAGAGATGATGCCAAACGGCATCTGTTGTCACAATACGGGGCAGCACGGTAGCATGGTGGTTAGCATAAATGCTTCACAGCTCCAGGGTCCCAGGTTCGATTCCGGCTTGGGTCACTGTCTGTGCGAAGTCTGCACGTCCTCCCCGTGTGTGCGTGGGTTTCCTCCGGGTGCTCCGGTTTCCTCCCACAGTCCAAAGATGTGCGGGTTAGGTGGATTGGCCATGCTAAATTGCCCTTAGTGTCAAAGTAAGGTTAATGGGGGGGGGGGGGGGGGGGGGGGGGGGGGGGGGGGGTTACTGGTATAGGGTGGATACGTTAGGCTTGAGTAGGGTGATCATTGCTCGGCACAACATCGAGGGCCGAAGGGCCTGTTCTGTGCTGTACTGTTCTATGTTTTATATAATACCGGCCAAAGTGGGTGTTAAAAGTGCAGAGCTTCCTGCTGGATGCGTCGAGTTGGATCTGCCAGAACCCCTTAGATGCGTCTAGCTTGGTAAAGAACTTGGCGAGAGCCATCTAGAACATAGAACATAGAACAGTACAGCACAGAACAGGCCCTTCAGCCCTCAATGTTGTGCCGAGCCATGATCACCCTACTCAAACCCACATATCCACCCTATACCCGTAACCCAACAACCCCCCCTTAACCTTACTTTTTTATTAGGGCACTACGGGCAATTTAGCATGGCCAATCCACCTAACCCGCACATCTTTGGACTGTGGGAGGAAACTGGAGCACCCGGAGGAAACCCACGCACACAGGGGGAGGACGTGCAGACTCCACACAGACAGTGACCCAGCCGGGAATCGAACCTGGGACCCTGGAGCTGTGAAGCATTTATGCTAACCACCATGCTACCCTGCTCACAGGTGAGTTCTTCGCGCTTTGGAATGGGATAGTGCTCTCTCATAATTTTGCGGTTAAAGTTCTTGGGATCAATACATATACGCAATTCGCCGGAAGGCTTTTTCACGCATACCATGGAGCTGACCCAGTCAGTCGGTTCTGTAACTTTTCAAATTACTCCTTGGTCCTGGAGGTCCTGCAGCTGTTGCTTGAGGCGGTCCTTGAGGGGTGCTGGGACCCTGCGAGGTGCGTGCACCACAGGCATGGCATTTGGTTTCAACAAGATCTTGTAGGTGTACGGGAGTGTGCCCATGCCCTCGAAAACACTGTGATATCGGTTAATGATGGCGTCCAGCTGCGTCCTAAAGTCAGTGTTGGAGCCACCGAAGCTGGCCACTTCCTGACATAAAATAGAACATTGAGTTGCATGCAGGGAAAAATTGGACAATGTCAGAGAGGCAAGCAGGTTGTAGAACCTCTCTGTGGATTCTGTCTGTGAAGAAACCAGACAGCATAGAAACTAACAAGCTGCGCATATTAATTGAGTGATTCCCGGTGATTCCCGGGCACAATGGACACAATTAAGAATAACAAAGGCCAAGCTAGACTCTTCGGCGCCAGCAGGAGTCCCGGACAATAAGATACAAACAGCCCCAAGAACCGCCCAGTGATCGAGGAACAGCCCCGTTGTTGGGGAAATTCAAATCAATCGATTGGGAAGAGACCCAATCGATTGCAAGTTTATAGAGAGTCAGCCCAGATGGGCGCGAAACCCAAAACAGTATAAGACAGAGACCCCGACCCCAGCTCGCTCTCTTAGCCGGCCCTCCCAGCAGAACACCTTTGTAGCAGCTCTCCAGGACCGTGAACGTGAGAAGGAGAGGCCTGGCCAATTGCTACACCGACAAGTATGTGTCATATAAAGCACGCTGCGAGAGTAGACACTCCTGACCCCTTTAGTCCACACCTACTGGAAGCCTGCGGATCCAGGACAAAACAAGAGGCCATTGTTCCCTGATCTGGCAGTTCCCTTATTCCAGATAAGTATTGGCCTAGTAGTGGTAGGAACAGTTTAGTCTTAGTATTATATGCATGAGTAGCAAATAACTGTGTAATAATAAATGTGTCTTGTTTGAACTTACTAACTGGTGTATTGAGTCATTGATCTGAACTTGAACTTGAACTTCGTGGCGGTATCATAAAGATACCTGGTGACTCTAGAGCTTAGGAATAAAACAGAGCCAATTGAGTGTAAAGCACACTCACCCAGAACGAGCAACAGTGTCCTGAGATGCAGACACGTCAGCGGGTGACAGGGAGTGAACCCTTTGGACAAGGTTCAGGAGTTTGCATACTTGCACACCAAGCAGGGAGGCTTTGGAGGATCCCACTATTTCAAATGGCAGGTTAGCTTTTAGTGACCGGTGCGCCACTTCAAGTTGGCACAAGCCACTGGCAGCAATGGCATTACCATTATAGTCCAATAGCTGGCAAGCTGATGGTAGGTTGGTTGGCATGACACGGAGGCTTTCGAGGTTGGCTGAAGCGCCGGTGTCCAGGCGGAATCGGATTCGGGATCGGTTGACCATGAGGGTGGCACACCACTCGTCGTCCGGATCAATGCTGAATATCGGGAGAGGCTGGACTTTTGTCTTCGGGGCATCCTGTGTTTGGTAATGATACCGACCCAAAATGGAGCTTTAGGGTCCTCGGTGTCAAGGTCAGGCATCAGGTCAGAATCGGAGTCAGTGACCGTGGGCTGGATGGCGCGGACATCCCTGTGTGGCTGGTTGGAGCGACGAGAGGTAGTAGGTTGAGCAGACCTGCATAAAGCAGCATAGTGGCCAGGTTTGCCACATTGTAGGCAGCGTCGGGATTTTGCAGGACATTGCCGCTTTAAGTGGATGGAGCCATAATTGCCGCACGTCGTGACGTAGTGCGCGCCCGTGCAGTGCGATTTTTGGGGTCACTGTCCCCTCATTCAGTGCGCGCATGCGCGGGAGGCCGTGAAAAGCGCGTGAAATGGCCGCCCTCATCCAGGCTGAGGCCCTGGAGTTGCTTGATTGCTTGGACCCGTTCTGCCTCGTGGGGATCTTGCCGCGCCGTTTCAGCCGCTTGAATGTGCGAGTATCGGTTAGTGGCGTGTTCCTGCAGAACGCAGGTCTCGATGGCAATCGCAAGGGAGAGTTGTTTAACCTTGAGGAGCTGCTGGCGTAGGGGGTCCGACTGAACACCGAAAACGATCTGGTCGCGTATCATGGAGTCGGAGGTGGACCCGTAATTACAGGACTGCGCAAGGATGGTGGGTGAGAAAGGATTGGAAAAGGTTCATCCTTACCCTGCAAATGCTGTTGGAAGACATAGTGCTCAAACCTTTCATTTACCTCGATGTCACAGTGACTGACAAATTTGAAGAGGACCGTCTTGAATTTTGATTTGTCTTCACCTTCAGCAAAAGTGAGAGAGTTGAAGATATGAATGGCGTGGTCCCCGACCGTGGAGAGGAAGAGAGCGATCTTCCTGGCATCTGAAGCAGCTTCCAGGTCTGTGGCTTCGAGGTAAAGCTGAAATCGTTGTTTAAAGATTTTCCAGTTGGCACCGAGGTAGCCGGTGATGCAGAGCGGCGGTGAGGGGCGGACGCTGTCCATTTTGCAGGACGGCTGATTGCTGGTCGAAGGCAGGTCACTTGAAGATAGGTCTATTAAACTCTAACATCACGTACTGGTACCATGATGTGTTGGGTACTCTGGATCTGTGGACATTGCGTTTACCTTAGCAGTGACAGACAGGCTACCAACACTTGTAATAGTACAACTCTATTATATTAAGCTAGGAACTGTTGAACATACTTTCACTTTGGGTCGACACTATGCTAGATTAACTGAAGACCTATGCCTATCCTGACCAGTCTAAACTGTTAGCACATGGTAAAGATCTGTGCTACAAGCTGTGAGCACTGTCTGTCTCAGAGGCTGCATCCGCAATGAACGGGAAAGCTAGTGTCCTCTGGCTTTATAGTGAGCGTGCCCTAACTGGTGATTGGCTGCTGTGTTGTGTGTGGATTGGTCTTGCAGTGTGTCAGTCAGTGTGTGTCTGCACCATTATATACTGATGTGTATATTATGACACTGCTGTCACCCACAATGTCCACCATTGCAGATACACTCACCTCGGTTGGGCACACAAGTGATGAGGCTTCGGGCTCACTTACTGGTGCGCACCACACAGCCGGTCCGGTACAGCAGATGGAGGTAGGAATAGCTGAGGGTCTGGACGGTCAGAGGGCAGCCCAGGCCCAGCACACAGCTGCCGCCCAGACAGTTCCCGGGTCCCTGGACTTACTAGACCCACCCACAGACCTGATGTTTTTGGAAACCCTGGGAGTGGACAACGGGATGATGGCTGTCTTCTAGCATCTGGAGGAGTCCATCCGCATCCAGGAGCAGGGACTGGTGCCGGTCATGGCTGCCACCCAGGCCGACACTGCACGGGTGGCGTCCGCGGTGGAGGCAATGGGGAAAACGGTTTCGGCCATGGGTCACGTTCTGCAAGGCGTGGGGCATGATGTGCACACGCCATCCGTGGTCAGGACAGGGCTGCTCTCTCACAGGCAGACATGTGCCAGAGCCAGCTGGACATTGTCACCTTGCTCCGGGGTCTGGTCCAGTCTCAGCAGGCCATGGCCCAGTCTCAGCAGGCCATCACTGAGAGCCTTGGCCACGTGCTGGGTGGCGTAGCAGAATCGCAGCGGGAGGTTGCGCAATGCCTCACAGGGATGGCGCACTCCCTGAGCTCCATCACTGGGAACGTTCAGACCCTGGTTGATTCCACAGCGGGCCTCCAGGGCTGGCAGCACCAGGTGTCGGTGCCACGGTGCATGTCTTCGCGGGCACCACATCCCATAGAGAGGCCTGAGGGCCACGGGGCTCCCCATGGGAGGAGGAGGTTCTAGTAGCCGTCCCGGTTACTCCAGCAAGGGAGGTCCCGGAACACTTGGACACCCCCCGTTCCGTCCCTGGTGCATCTGGTGAACAGCGGGCAGAGCAGGGTGGCACCATGCTATCCTACACGCCCGTCGAGCAGCCTGGCCCATCCAAGCTGGGTCGCCCCAGGAAACGCACACCAAAGTGGACCAATGTCGCAGGGTCTCAGCAGTCCGCCTCCACTCCTACTGTACTGTCTGGGGAGAAACCAAGACGTAGTGGTAGGGCCCGTAAGGCCAAGAAGCTAGACACTTAGTAAGTTGGCACGGGTGCAGGGCACAGTTTAGTTGTGGGGGCTAGGGCACTTGTATTTGAATGTCACGATTAAATTCACTGTAACACCAAACCTAGTTGCCTCTGTGCTATGTCCGGTGCCTGAGGGGTCGTGATAGGGACTGAGTGATGCTTGGGGTCGCAGTTCCTTGAAATGGTGAGGCCGGGTGTGTGTTCTCCATCCCCACCCCCAACACCCCGTCGCTCTCTGCACACCGACGCCAGATGCCCCACATGGCCATGTGGTGGGTTGTCCATGACACATACAGGGACCACCGAGGTGGAGGGTGTAGCTGTGGCCATGAGTCAGACATTGTCTAGCAATCCGGAGCTCACAGATCATCGCAGAGCGGGTTGTCATCATTCAACATGGCTTGGATCACACCCGCTGACACAAGCAACTGTGTTAAAACATTCCCGATGTGCCGCAGGTGTAAGGTGCTGTGAAAGTGGCGGTGTGGGCAGTAGGCATGTGCGATGGTGTGGGAAGTGGGGGGTGCTGGGTGGTGCAGTTGTGCGTAATCCGTGGTGCAAGTGCCTTGCTCAGCGATGCCCTCCCCCTAGTTTGTGAAACGCACGGCGATCAACGCGTAGTGTGCTCGCTCTCCTAGCCGGTGTTGTCGTGCGGCCTCCTGGCCATATCCCACCCCCAGGTCGTGTCTGTGCAACCCCCCCCCCCCCCCCCCCCCCCCCCCCCCATCCTCCTCCTCCTCATGTTCAGAGACATCACCCTCATCGGCCTCCCCCATGCATCTTCCTCCAGGACCTCGCCCCTCTGCTGGGGAATGTTGTGCAAGACGCAGCAGACCACAACTATGTGCCCGACCCTGTCGCGGTTGTCATAATATCCACTCATGTATATCATGAGAAGCAGACAGGCAGTGATTGACACACAGGATAACCAATGAACACACACGACACAGAACAACCAATCACCAGACAGGACAACACCACTATAAAGCCCACAGGGCATTAAGGCTCTCTCTCACAGGACACAGCTAGGGAGATAGTCACAGTGGACAGGCCAATGAACATCATCACCATGTGATAGAGAGCTAGTCTGGTCAAGCCAGTAGGAGGTTATCAGTTTGGTTAATAGAGTGTCAACCCATAGCAGATTATGTACAGCAATCAACAGGTTCAATAAAACAGTGTTGGACCATCTCCTGTGTCGGAAGCCTGTTTTCGTTTTACTGCATCCAGTTGTAGTAAGAACATAAGAACATAAGAACTAGGAGCAGGAGTAGGCCATCTGGCCCCTCGAGCCTGCTCCGCCATTCAATTAGATCATGGCTGATCTTTTGTGGACTCAGTTGGGGGCAGCAGGGTAGCATGGTGGTTAGCATAAATGCTTCACAGCTCCAGGGTCCCAGGTTCGATTCCCGGCTGGGTCACTGTCTGTGTGGAGTCTGCACGTCCTCCCCCTGTGTGCGTGGGTTTCCTCCGGGTGCTCCGGTTTCCTCCCACAGTCCAAAGATGTGCGGGTTAGGTGGATTGGCCATGCTAAATTGCCCGTAGTGTCCTAATAAAAGTAAGGTTAAGGGGGGGTTGTTGGGTTACGGGTATAGGGTGGATACGTGGGTTTGAGTAGGGTGATCATGGCTCGGCACAACATTGAGGGCCGAAGGGCCTGTTCTGTGCTGTACTGTTCTATGTTCTAAGCTCCACTTTCCGGCCCGAAATCCCTTTATTCTTCAAAAAACTATCTATCTTTACCTTAAAAACATGTAATGAAGGAGCCTCAACTGCTTCACTGGGCAAGGAATTCCATAGATTCACAACCCTTTGGGTGAAGAAGTTCCTCCTAAACTCAGTCCTAAATCTACTTCCCCTTATTTTGCGGTTATGCCCCCTAGTTCTGCTGTCACCCGCCAGTGGAAACAACCTGCCCGCATCTATCCTATCTAATCCCTTCATAATTTTAAATGTTTCTATAAGATCCCCCCTCATCCTTCTAAATTCCAACGAGTACAGTCCCAGTCTACTCAACCTCTCCTCATAATCCAACCCCTTCAGCTCTGGGATTAACCTAGTGAATCTCCTCTGCACACCCTCCAGCGCCAGTACGTCCTTTCTCAAGTAAGGAGACCAAAACTGAACACAATACTCCAGGTGTGGCCGCACTAACACCTTATACAATTGCAACATAACCTCCCTAGTCTTAAACTCCATCCCTCTAGCAATGAAGGACAAAATTCCATTTGCCTTCTTAATCACCTGTTGCACTTGTAAACCAACCGTCTGTGACTCATGCACTAGCACACCCAAGTCTCTCTGAACAGCGGCATGCTTTACTATTTTATCGTTTAAATAATAATCCCGTTTGCTGTTATTCCTACCAAAATGGATAACCTCACATTTGTCAACATTGTATTCCATCTGCCAGACCCGAGCCCATTCACTTAACCTATCCAAATCCCTCTGCAGACTTCCAGTATCCTCTGCACTTTTCGCTTTACCACTCATCTTAGTGTCATCTGCAAACTTGGACACATTGCCCTTGGTCCCCAACTCCAAATCATCAATGTAAATTGTGAACAATTGTGGGCCCAACACGGATCCCTGAGGGACACCACTAGCTACTGATTGCCAACCAGAGAAACACCCATTAATCCCCACTCTTTGCTTTCTATTAATTAACCAATCCTCTATCCATGCTACTACTTTACCCTTAATGCCATGCATCTTTATCTTATGCAGCAACCTTTTGTGTGGCACCTTGTCAAAGGCTTTCTGGAAATCCAGATATACCACATCCATAGGCTCCCCGTTATCTACTGTTGATGTTAAACCAGCACAAATAACACATGGTACCAGAGAACTATTAACTCTAACGAACCTACCTCGAGTGAATCTGCAACGACCAGCACGCAGCCATCCAGCGGCATGGAAAAGTTCCAACCTCTTCCGCAACTCCGGACCTCCGGCAACCTCGGCACCAACTGAAAAGTCTTCAAACAGACGTTCCTACTGTATATCGAGGCCTCCGACCTCGAGGCAGCATCAGATGCCCGAAAGATCGTGCTGTTCCTGTCGTCTGCGGGGGATCATGACGTCCACGTCTATAACTCGCTCACGTTTGTCAATAGCGAAGACAAGACGAAGTTCAAGACGGTTCTGCTGAAATTCGGCAACCACTGCGACATTGAGGTGAATGAGAGCTTTGAACGGTACATCTTCCAACAAAGGCTTCAGGGTAATGATGAACCTTTTCAGTCCTTCTTGACTCATCTCTGCATCCTAGCGCAGTCATGTAATTATGACTCGACGGCTGATTCCATGATCCGGGATCAGATCGTCTTCGGGGTCCAGTCCGATTCCCTGCGGGAGCAGCTCCTCAAAATCAAACAGTTGACACCCCTACGCATGCGCGCCACGACCGGTTGGACAACGAGGCCGAAGACCCCGATGCGCATGTGCGAACGTTGGCCGACCACACTGCGCATGCGCGATGGTGCACAGAACGCGCAGACGTCAGCGTCATGACGTGTCCAAATTGTGGCTCTGCCCATTTAAATCGGCAATGTCCAGCCAAAGGAAGGCGATGTCTACAGTCTGGAAAGCCTGAGCATTACGCGGCCTTATGCAAGTCCGCTCCACCGACCAACAGCCAGCGATCCCAGCTGCAGCGCAGACGTGTCCGCTGCGTACAACAAGGCATGTAGGAGTCAGATCCCGACTGCCCAACGGACCCCGATGCTGACTGCCTCGAGTCTCCATACCGGGTGGGCATAATCACCACGCGCGAGCTGGCCTCCACCGTGCCTGCAAACCGCCTTTCAATCCTCATTGTGGATCCTGACGATGAGTGATGTGCTGTCGTCATGGTTAACCAGTCTCGCATCCGATTTAAATTGGACACTGGCGCATCTGCAAACCTCACATAACAGTTGGACCTCGACAGCATCTGAGACCAACCTAGCATTCTTCCACCAGCCTCCAGCTCCTTGACTACAATGGCAATGCCATAGCTGCCAGTGGATCGTGTCATCTAGGTGTATCTCACAAGGCAATCAAAGCGACGTTACGATTCGAGATTGTCCGGCCTGACAAGGCATCCCTGCTCAGTGCTCACGCATGCAAACTCCTAAATCTGGTCCAGCGCGTCCATACCATGTCCTCGTCACCGGCGACTGCCTCACCCAATGTAAATCTCCAGGCTGAGATAGATGACATTCTCACGTAATACCACAACGTGTTTGATGGAATGGGCACGCTCCCATATCGTTACAAGATATTACTCAAACCGAATACCATCCCAGTCATCCATGCACCACGCCGGGTGCCGGCTCCTCTCAAGGATTGTCCAAAAATGCAGCTACGAGAGCTCCAAGACCAGGTATCATCTCAAAGTTCACGGAACCGACAGACTTGGTCAGGAAGCCCTCTGGTGAACTCAGCATTTGCATTGATCCCAAAGACCTGAATCGCAACATCGTGCACGAACACTACCCAATCCCAAAGCGTGAAGAGTTAACCTATGAGATGGCTCATGCCAAATTCTTTACCAAGCTGGATGCCTCCTGTGGGTTCTGGCAGATACAGCTGGACGAGTCCAGTCGGAATCTGTGCACGTTTAACACTCCGTTGGGCAGGTATTGCTACAACCCCATGCCTTTTGGTATCATATCAGCTTCCGAAGTATTTCATCGCATAATGGAGCAAATGATGGAGGGCATCGAGGGGGTGCGAGTCTATGTGGACGACGTAATCATCTGGTCCACGATGCCCGAGGATCACATCGCTCGCCTCAGACAAGTTTTCCAGCGGATTCATGAAAACGGCCTCCAGCTCAACAGGGCCAAATGCTCATTTGGTAGGTCCGCTATCAAGTTTCTGGGTGACCACATTTCACAGCAGGGTGTGCAACCTGATGCTGACAAGGTGCTGGCAATAAATGCCATGAAGACCCCAGAGGACAAAAGGCGGTCCTCCGTTTCCTCGCGATGGTGAATTTTCTCGGGAAATTCATTCCCAACATGGCATCCCACACCACAGCCCTCCGGCATCTCGTAAAAAAGTCGACAGTATTCCAGTGGCTTCCCGCACATCAAGCGGAGTGGCTTGAGCTGAAGGCGAAGCTCACCACGGCCCCAGTACTGGCATTCTTTGACCCAACCAAGGATACCAAGATATCCACAGACGCAAGCCAGGACGGCATTGGGGCAGTGCTCCTCCAGCGAGACGACTCCTCGTCCTGGGCTCCAGTGGAATACCCCTCCATGGACCGAACAACGGTATGCCCAGATCGAAGAGGGGTGCTTGGGTCTCCAGACAGGAATAGTCAAGTTTCATGACTACGTATACGGCCTGCCAAAGTTCACGGTGGAAACAGACCACAGGCCTTTAGTCCACATAATCCAAAAGGATTTAAATGACATCACACCTCGGCTGCAGCGAATTCTTCTTCGTCTCTGCCGATATGACTTCAAACTCATCTACACACCGGGTAAGGAGCTGATCGTCGCGGATGCCCTACCCCGATCCGTCACCACGCCGTGTGAACAGGGCGACTTCATTTGCCACATTGAAGCACAGGTGCAGTTGTGTGCCAGCAACCTCCCAGCCACTGATGAACGAGTTATACAAATATGCAAAGAAACTGCCAAAGATCCCCTACTGCAGCGCGTGATGAAGCACCTCGCCCATGGCTGGCAAAAGGGGCAGTGCCCCCAGTTCTTCAACGTTCGTTAAGGACGTGTGATGTTGTACGAAGTAAATAATGGCATGATGGGAAAACTGGTCAACTGCTGGGTACAATGTAAGAAAAACTGACTTTGCATGACCTAAAGCCTGAATAAGATCAGAGAAGGTCAAGCTGTTCCGAAATGCCTGGGCTCTGTAAATTCTGATAAGACTAACTCGTCATAACACAAAGCAGTCTAAATACGACAAGATAGGGTCAGAACAAGTCACCTCCGATTCTGAAACATACGATCAAAAGACAAGATAATGGTATGAGACATAGAGTCCTGAAAGGTCAGCAAGGTGACGCCTGTTTTATGATATTGCTTATGTTTGTAATTCTGATCGAATTCCTGACCAAGCTGTAGTCACGTAATCCTGATTCTGATAATGTATAAATACTGAGCTGATTCTCTGTGAAAGCGCAGACTTGAGTAGGAATCAGCAGAGACACTCTCTGCTCTCCGACCTCAACTTTCAGCCATAAACTGCAGTCTGTTTGAAAATAAAATCTTGTTATGTTTTCTTAACGAGCGTTGTTGAATCTTTCTACCACAGTCCAGAAGCGGGAAAAATATTGACTTCTACATTTGGCGCTGCGAAGCAAAAACCAATACCCTGAAGTGAATTCCATGGGGGACTGAAGAAGTGATTGAGCCACGACCCGGATGGAAGAGACCGTCGCCGGCATAAGGTATGATTCACCTTGGTCTCCCTCTCTCTCTCGGATCTGTGGTGCGACCCCTCGTCCCTGACAGAGGAAACTAACAGGTGACGGTTCTCGAATCTAAATTTGACTGTGAGTAGAGTGTTTAGGGTCAGGGACCCGATTGTGATTAGCCTCAGGTCAGGGACTCCTTGATCTCGTGTTCAATCTGGATCAGGTTTATACAGGCTTAACTTTGGGTCTGGGACCCTGTGAATAAGTTTGTGTCAGGGACCCTGTGAATAAGTTTGTGTCAGGGACCCTATCAATAAGTTTGGGTCAGGGGCCCTGTGACTAAGTTTGGGTCAGGGGCCCTGTCAATAAGTTTGGGTCAGGGGCCCTGTGATTAAGTTCGAGTCTGGGACCCTGTGAATAAGTTCGAGTCAGGGACCCTATCAATAAGTTTGGGTCAGGGACCCTGTGAATAAGTTTGGGTCAGGGACCCTGTGAATAAGTTCGAGTCTGGGACCCTGTGAATAAGTTCGAGTCAGGGACCCTGTGAATAAGTTTGGGTCAGGGGCCCTGTCAATAAGTTTGGGTCAGGGACCCTATCAATAAGTTTGGGTCAGGGACCCTGTCAATAAGTTTGGGTCAGGGACCCTGTGAATAAGTTTGGGTCAGGGGCCCTGTGATTAAGTTTGGGTCAGGGGCCCTGTCAATAAGTTTGGGTCAGGGGCCCTGTCAATAAGTTTGGGTCAGGGGCCCTGTGACTAAGTTTAGGTCAGGGGCCCTGTGATTAAGTTTGGGTCAGGGACCCTGCAATTTGATTTGGTACCAGGGATTTTTTTTGGGATCATTTTTGTTGCCAGGGGCACATTTTACTGACATTATGGGACAGAGTTTAGACAAAACCGGGGGCAATTCCCCTCTATTTTTTATGTGTTCCGAAAACCCTTCTCAAGAACGTAATTTCCGGAGATTATCTGCAGCGCTGAACAATAAATTGGGTAACAGCTTTTGGCCACTAGGGGGAACTTGGAACTACGATAATTGCATTGTTGCTGAAAAAATTATTTGGCAGAGAAACGCCGGCTTCAAATGGAAATCTTTAATTTCACAGTGGAAAAAAGTCCACTAAACGCCACGAACAATCACTATTAATGAGTTGGAGAGATAACGCCCGCAGAAAAGGGTTTGATGAGTGTGTGGACGGTAAAGTAAAAATTGGGAGACTTTAAAATTGGAATGTGAACTTTGGGATATAAAGCATAAACAACACAGCGAAAAAAAAAACTCCAACCAATAGGCACATAGGGCTAGCCCATAAGATTAAATGAAAGGAGGATCCTCCCAGTTGCTCTGGCATGCCGATGTTTCCCTATTCAGGCGATACGGAAGAGGAGGAGGAGTTGACCCCTAGACCTTCCTTATGTACCGCACTCCCCGCTCCGTCAGTGCAACCGCCCCAAGTATAGCCTCCCCCTTGTGATGTTTTGCAAGATATTTTTTTAACTGTCACGGGAGAACAGCCCTAGCCACTTTACCTCCTTGCTGCCAGGCTCATACACACAGAGAACTGTCATCGTCCATTCTCCATACATTATAAACCACCCTTCTCTACGGAGGACATGATCATTTACTAAAAGGTGTTGATTAAAAGACCCACAAGGAGGGAATTGTGGAAGGGAAATTAATGAGTTACCAATTTAGAAGCATGCTGGGAATATTGACTATATTTTAACACTGCTTTTGAGCAAAATTTAGTAGGTCAGATAATGTAAACTAAATACTGCTTGGTATGTTGTACTTGCCTTATTATGATAAAAGTGGTTCTTCTGAAGGACAACAAAATGCGTGCTCGAATTGTTTTTAAACCAAGGGTAAAACATTCATATTTCCTCTTGCAAATGTTCCAAAGCTTTATCTCTTCAAAGTTGTTTAGTTCACACTATATCAGTTTAAAACAAAGAAAGTGCCTTCCACAGTGCCTTTAGAATAAAAGTAATTGAATATGAATAAGTTTTAGATTACGTGAAAAGACGTAAATGGCATCACGCCAAGTTCTCCGCCCCTTAGATTCTGCAGGAAACATTAACCATTTCAGCAGACAGTTGACTCTTTCTGAAGTTACAAACAAAAAATATACGTCTCTAAGAATAGCTAATGCCTATAAAATCAATCATTGGAAATTGACTTAAAATGTGTGCTATATAGCCCCCTCCCAGGAAGGATGTACTGCAACTAGCGACACCTGATAGAGTCCAGATGAGAGAATATAGTGACCCATTGCACAGCTTGGTGTGCTCATGAGGATGAGCACACATACAATTTATAAATACAATGTCACTTGCTTCAACTGCCAACGGCCAGGCCACTAGGCTAGGGATTGCCCATCACCCCGACGACAAGGTAGATTTCAACCCCATCGGCAGACACCCTTCACTGCCTCCAACCCCTACTGACTAGCCCAATCAAACTTTCCGGTCCTCTCAACAGACCACTCTGACGAGCCCACAGCTACGATTTACATAGAAGGCGTGCCCATCTCCTTTTTGATTGACACGGTTACCCGTGTCCTCGGTGTCAACCTGGCCGGACGTGATTTGCTGTGTCCCTTGCAGATGGAAATTGTTTGCCTTGATAACGGCATTACTATATCAGCTATCCCGCAGGCCCAGCTTCAAAATTTTCCCCCTATTCACTACTCCACAGTGGTGGTTGATTGATTTTGATCCCTCACACTTTTCACATCCCTTAGATATTCCCGGTCCACATGTCACAATCATACAGGATGCTCGCCTGATTCAGAGAGCTTTTACCAAGACGCCCTCGGTTCTCTACAAACCGTTTCCTTTGTTGGTCTCGCAAAGGGAAAAGAAGGGTCTGCCTTTCTTGTCGATTTACCCCACGGCCTCTGGCATCAGTCGAGACTTGTGTCACCCCACGTGACCCTTTCTGTCAACGAAGGCTACAGTGCCAAGTCCTTGGGATTTCTGGCAGCTGCACTACGAGGAAAAGCTGATCCTTTCCTTAATGGAAGTCAAACCCTACCCGCAGGCACTTTAGAATATTTTCAACGCCCATTTGTGCTCATTGGCACACTGCACCACCATCGTTCAGTCCAATCTACGACTTCTGAACTACCCGCAGATTTATAGGCGGCCTCCAAACACGAAGTTTGTCTCACTAATGTCCCTCCCGTTGTTATTACAGTTAAACCTCACATGCCCTTGCCCTCGATTTCACAGTACCCTTTGCGCCCCGAGGCTGAAGAAGGAGTCTCGGTCATGATTCAATCGTTCCTTCAACAGGGAATTTTGATACCATGCCAATCGCCCTGTAACACCCCGATTCTTCCAGTTCCTAAGATAGGAAGACCATCCGAATGGCGTTTGGTCCTAGACCTCCGACGTATTAATCAGATAGTGGAACCCTTACATCCTATTGTCCCAAACCCGGTGACAATCCTTAGTAATGTCCCACCGAGGGCAGCACGGTGGCCTAGTGGTTAGCACAACCGCCTCACGGCGCTGAGGTCCCAGGTTCGATCCCGGCTCTGGGTCACTGTCCGTGTGGAGTTTGCACATTCTCCCCGTGTCTGCGTGGGTTTCACCCCCACAACCCAAAAATGTGCAGAGTAGGTGGATTGGCCACGCTACATTGCCCCTTAATTGGAAAAAATAATTGGGTAATCTAAAATAAAAAAATAAATAAAAAAATAGTAATGTCCCACCGAAAGCGACTGTTTTCACCCTTGTTGATTTACAACATGCCTTTTTTGCGATACCACTCACTCCTGAATCGCAATACTTGTTTGCCTTTACATTTAAGGGCAACCAATACACTTGGACTAGGCTCCCACAGGGCTTCATTCATTCATTCTCCAACCCTTTTCTCACAGGCATTGCACTCCCAGTTAGCGACATTATCACCTCCTGGTGGCTCCACCATCATCCAATATGTTGATGACTTACTCCTTGCCAGCCCTGATTTCATCGCTAACCAGCGTGACACCGTTTACCTCCTCATCCGTCTCCACTCGTGGGGATATGTGATCCCGCCCGCTAAAGTTCATCAAGGCCAACGGCTGGTCAAATTTTTAGGGGTCCTAATAAGTGCAACTGATCGCTCTCTTACTCAGGAATGCATTACTCCTATACTGCAGACCCCATTTCCTACATCGCACAAGCAGGTGCGAGCCTTTTTAAGATTGGTGAACTTTTGCAGACAATGGATTACGATGTTACTGTCCATACTAAAGATTTAACTCCGTACTCCTCTCAAAATGCTCCTCCAAGTTTGAACTACCTGATTCAGCAAAGCAATCTTTCATTACTCTGAAAAATGCCCTGGCTACCGCCCCAGCGCTAGGACGACCTATGTATGACAGACCCTTTCAGCTGTACGTTAATGTTCTTGATAAATGTGCCACTGGTGTTCTTGCACAAGAATACGGTGACCGGCGTCGCCCGGTAGCCTACTATTCTACGAAATTAGAACCTGTAGCTTGCGGTCTACCTCCCTGCACCCAAATTCTTACGGCTGTCCTTTTGTTAGCACAGGCAGCCTCTAATCTGACCCTTCACCAGCCAGTACCAGTGCATACCTCGCACTCTATTGTGGCTCTCCTAACGTCTCAGCAAACCCACCATTTGACTCAAGCGCGCTTCAGCCGCTATGAGGTTTCATTATTGCAAAACCCCTACCTCTCTTTTCATTATTGTTCAACCTTAAATCCTGCTGTGTTCCTCAAACAGCCCCCCGATAACCTTGCAGACCCGCCACACGATTGTTTGCTTCGGAACCACTTCCTTACCGCGCCTCGCCCGGATTTAATCGACCGGCCTATTGATAATCCAGATCTAATTTTTTATGTTGATGGCAGTTCCTCCATTTCGCTCACTGGCATCCCACAGTCGGGACAGGCCGTGGTAACCGACACTGACGTGCAGGAAGCAGCAGCCTTCCAGACCCCTGTCTCTGCACAAAAAGCCGAGCTATTTGCCCTTACTCGAGCATGTATTTTGGCCACAGATAAAAGTATTAATGTTTACACTGATTTGGCTTTGGCGTGACCCACGATTTTGGCCGCCTCTGGCAACAATGAGGCTTCCTCACCTCTACCTCCCATTCAAAACGCAATTTGGGTTAAAAATCTCCTTGATGCTATTCAGCTTCCCCATCAATTGGCAATTATTATATGTGCTGTGCACACAAAGGGGGACACTCCTGTTCAATTAGGGAATGCCCGTGCTGATTCAGCTGCTAAAGCTGCAGCTTCATCAACCTCTTTAATTGTTCCCAGTGGGGCTAATCAGGCTCTAAACCAGGTACCTGCATTAGGAACGAAGGGCATGCCAGAGATAACTGAAGTTCAAAATTTACAGATTCTGAGCGAGCACTATGGAAGTCAATGAGGTGTTTGCATGAGACCCCTGACTTACTCCAGTTGGTCAAGTTTGGATTCAGAATTCTTTATTGCCGGTACTTGTTGATTATTTGCACTCTTGTACCCATCTTGGCAAGGAGGGAATGGTACAGCTACTCCTAAAAACTTGGTGGCACCCAGATTTGAATACAGCAGCGCAAACGCGGCTGGATCGATGCGTCATTTGCATGAAACATAAGAAGGGTAAAGGTATTAAATGCCCTCCAGGAACCACTCCCTGGCCAGATGGCCCTTTTGCTTGTATACAGCTTGATTTTATCTAATTGCCAAAAGCACAGTGCTATAAATATTGTTTAGTAATAGTCGATGTGTTTAGTAAATGGATTGAAGCCTTCCCCACCACTAATTGTACGGCACATACAGTAGTGAAGTTGTTGTTAACGGAAGTCATTCCTCGTTTTGGGGTACCCAAAATGGTGAGCTCAGACAATGGACCACATTTTGTAGCTCGGATCAATACTGAATTGTGCAAAGCACTCGTAATTAAACAGCAACTGCACTGCGCGTATCACACGCAGGCAGCAGGAATTGTGGAAAGAGCCAACGGGACTTTAAAAGAAAAATTATCTACATTGACTGAAGAAACTGGGTTAAATTGGCTAAAGGTATTACCCTTAGCGCTGTTTCACATGCGAGTGACTCCCCATTCGCGGACCGGACTGTCAGCTGCAGAGATAGTCTATGGTCGGCCAATGAGGACTCCCTGGGATGCCCATGAAAAACCCCTAGATGGAGTAGACCGCCATGTGATGGGGGAACAAATGCAGAACTATTTGAAGCAATTAACACTTTCTCTGAAGTTTCTCCACTCACAGGTAAAACAGGCACATCTCCCAGTAACGGTAGGGACAGCCGTTCCTCGATATCCAGTGATCAAACCTAGAGACCACGTGTTGGTGAAAAACTGGGACAGAAAGAAACTAGGACAGCGCTGGAGCGGACATAGAACATAGAACATAGAACATAGAACAGTACAGCACAGAACAGGCCCTTCGGCCCTCGATGTTGTGCCGAGCCATGATCACCCTACTGAAACCCACGTAACCCGTATACCCGTAACCCAACAATCCCCCCATTAACCTTACACTACGGGCAATTTTAGCATGGCCAATCCACCTAACCCGCACATCTTTGGACTGTGGGAGGAAACCGGAGCACCCGGAGGAAACCCACGCACACACGGGGAGGACGTGCAGACTCCACACAGACAGTGACCCAGCCGGGAATCGAACCTGGGACCCTGGAGCTGTGAAGCATTGATGCTAACCACCATGCTACCGTGAGGACCCTTCCTCGTACTGCTGACTACACCGACGTCCGTCAAGCTTGAAGGACATTCAAGTTGGATACATCTAACCAATTGCAAGAAGATAGTCTCCAACCCAGACGAGAACACAGGATGAAGATCTTCAGTATAATTTTTGGACTCTCTGGACTATTTAGCCTTAATGGCCACTCGGTAGTAAAAAATGAACTAAACGAGACCTGCCTCCCAATTCCTATTTATATATGTCATATCTTTATGCCGAAAAATTGAATGTAAGCAAGTGCTGGGTTTGTACCCACATCCCCGTCCATTCGAGGGAAGGAATACCTCTCCAATCCCTCCCCTTTCATACCGCAGAGACGTTTGAATGGATTTTACGACAAAATCAAACAGGGATCAGGGGAGATAGGGGGGATATGGAAATATGGAGATCTGCTGGCTATGACATGACTAAATTTTCAGATTCGTATCAACCTACCTATAATCATGCCTTGACTCCACCCTCCCTCACTGTCCACTCATATAATGTTCAAGGTTCCATATGTTTTAATAAATCAGGGAAAGGAAAGTTAATGGGGCAAAGTAGGTGCAACCTTACAGTTGACTGGCAAGGACCGGAACCAGGCATATCCAACAAGGGCATGTTTAACTGTGATTCTTCCAGGGTATGGAATATAACCTCTAACAGCTCATGGGGACAGACATCCCCAATCCCCTGGATGACATTAGTTGATGATTTTACGGCCTATAATCAAACCTATTTCATATGCAGCACTAAAGCATATCCGTGGCTCCCCATTGATTGACAGGAGATCCTGCTTTTTGGGATATATCGTACCCCAACTGTGTCACCTACCCACCCTTAAGCACTCCCCCTAGCGAGCAAAAAGGACTATTTCTAAAACGGAACAGTTCTTTATGATAGCCTTTCCCTTGTACGGAACGGGCAAGGCATCCAATGAACTGATCAACATGGCTTCAGCATTGGAACATCTGGTGAACGTAACGGCAGCAGAAGCCAGGGAAACTGGACAGGCACTGGCCAAGGTCTCAGCTGAGCTAGTGGCTGTCCGGACCGTGGCATTACAAAATCGACTGGCTTTGGATTATCCGTTAGCCTCGCAGGGAGGAACGTGCGCTATCGTAGGCCAGGAGTGCTGTACTTATATTCCGGATGGCTCTGAAAATATCACTAACCTGGCCGACCATAGTAAGAGTCAGGCGGATCAACTTCAAGAGATTGGCAGTGAATTTCATGACTATAACCCGCCGGGTTGGCTAGGATGGTTGGGTCATGGATTATTTGACTGGATCTTTAAGGCCTTCATTCTACTGCTACTAATGCTACTAGGGATAGGATTGCTTGGTTGCTTGTGTAAATGCATTTTCAATCGAGTCATGGATATACCTATTTAACTAGTTGTCATGATATGACAAAAGGAGGGAATGTGATGTTGTACAAAGTAAATAATGGCATGATGGGAAAACTGGTCAACTACTGGGTACAATGTAAGAAAAACTGACTTCGCATGACCTAGAGCGTGAATAAGATCAGAGAAGGTCAAGCTGTTACACAAAGAGCAGAGGTCCCAGAACAGATCCCTGCGGGACACGACTGGTCACTGACCTCCAGGCGGAATACTTTCCATCCACTACCACTCATTGTCTTCTTTCAGCCAGCCAATTCTATATCCAGACAACCAAATTTCCCTGTATCCCATGCCCCCGACTTTCTGAATGAGCCTACCATAGAGGCTTGTGAGGCATGACCTGCCCCTCACAAAGTCATGCTGACTATCTTTAATCAAACTATGTTTTTCTAAATAATCATAAATCCTATCTCTCTGAATCCTTTCCAATATTTTGCTCAGCACAGACGCAAGACCGACTGATCAGTAATTCCCAGGGACTTCCTTATTCCCTTTCTTGAACAGGGGAACAACATTCGCCTCCTTCCAATCATCCGGTACTAATCCATTAGAGAGTGAGGACGCAAAGATCACCGCAAATGGCGCAGCAATCTCCTCCCTCACTTCCCGTAGTAACCTTGGTTATATCCTGTCTGGCCCATGGGACTTATCCATCCTGATGCTTTTCAACATTTCCAGCACATCCTCCTTTTTAATATCAACCGTTTGAGCCTATTAACCTGTTTCAGCAGCAGGATCCCTCCCTCTAGTGAATACTGACGCAAAATATTCTTTTAGGACCTCCCCCTACCTTCTCAGACTCCAGGCACAAGTTCCCTGCACTATCCTTGATCAGCCCTACTCTCACTCTGATCATCCTCTTATTTCTCACATAAGTGTAGAAAGCCTTGAACCTTCATGAACACCGGAGATGAGCTTGTTGTAACACTTTGTTCTTTGTACACAAGAATCCTCAGATTTGAGGAGCAGGTTGTGATATCCATTGGCACAGTTGTGATTTTTGAGGGTTTTAAGAAATGTGTGATTCACAGTCACAGAAGCAGCCGAAACAGCATTAACAGCAAGACACAGAATGGGGTTTCTCAGGAAATACGTTTAATAAGAGCATTGGATAAATTAAAATGGGACATCTAAAGTAAAGGAACAGAAGCTGCCACTCTCCAAGGTTTGCAACAGCCAAAGTATAACTCAGAAGTTACAGGAACATGTTTGTGAATATGGTACTGATTGAAATTGCGAGGGAGATGGCTACTGATATTCACAAGTTTATTGCTGTTACAATTAATCATGAAGAACAAATTGGAGCCTTGACCATTTGCTCCACCTGCATGAGCTCAACACAAACATTAGATTAGATTTAGGAGTAGAAATGGGGTAATGAAGATTCACCTATCTCCAGATTCAGTCTATCTACAGTCTCCAGCAAAAAAGGAAAATGCCAACTTACCCTCAGCTCCAAGGCTCAGGTCATCCTCAAAACTGTTCCCAATGCTCAAACCAAAGGCGCCTATAAGAAAACCAGGGATAGACTTTCAATTCAAGGACAATTCCAGCTTGCATTTCTATACGTACACAGATACACAGGAAAATCTCCAAGTCTTTCCCCAAGAGTTTTATTAATGACATTTGCCAGGAAGATGAGTCAGGAAAATAGAAGCTTACTTTTATCATAGAATCATAGAATTTACAGTGCTGAAGGAGGCCATTTGACCCATCGAGTCTGCACCGGCCGTACAAAGAGCACCCTACTAAAGCCCATGTATCTACCCTATCCCCGTAACCCAGTAACCCCCACGTGACCTTTTTTGGACATTAAGGGCAATTTAGCATGGCCAATCCACCTAACCCGCACATCTTTGGACTGTGGGAGGAAACCGGAGCACCCGGAGGAAACCCACACAGACTCGGAGAGAACGTGCAGACTCCGCACAGACAGTAGTGCAGTAGTCAATCTGACCTCTGTCCTATATCTATTACCCCTCAATTTAAGGCTATGTCCCCTCATGCTAGCCACCTCCATCCGCGCGAGAAGGCTCTTGCTGTCCACCCTATCTAACCCTCTGATCATTTTGTATGCCTCTATTAAGTCACCTCTTAATCTTCTTCTCTCTAACGAAAACAACCTCAAGTCCATCAGCCTTTCCTCATAAGATTTTCCCTCCATACCAGGCAACATCCTGGTAAATCTCCTCTGCACCCGTTCCAAAGCTTCCACGTCCTTCCTATAATGAGGCGACCAGAACTGTACGCAATACTCCAAATGCGGCCGTACTAGAGTTTTGTACAACTGCAACATGACCTCATGGCTCCGGAACTCAATCCCTCTACCAATAAAGGCCAACACACCATAGGCCTTCTTCACAACCCTATCAACCTGGGTGGCAACTTTCAGGGATCTATGTACATGGACACCGAGATCCCTCTGCTCATCCACACTACCAAGAATTTTACCATTAGCCAAATATTCCGCATTCCTGTTATTCTTTCCAAAGTGAATCACCTCACACTTCTCCACATTAAACTCCATTTGCCACCTCTCAGCCCAGCTCTGCAGCTTATCTATGTCCCTCTGTAACCTGCAACATCCTTCCGCACTGTCTACAACTCCACCGACTTTAGTGTCGTCTGCAAATTTACTCACCCATCCTTCTGCGCCCTCCTCTAGGTCATTTATAAAAATGACAAACAGCCCCAGATGGCCCCAGAACAAATCCTTGTGGTACGCCACTCGTAACTGAACTCCATTCTGAACATTTCCCATCAACTACCACTCTCTGTCTTCTTTCAACTAGCCAATTTCTGATCCACATCTCTAAATCACCCTCAATCCCCAGCCTCCGTATTTTCTGCAATAGCCGACCGTGGGGAACCTTATCAAACGCTTTACTGAAATCCATATACACCACATCAACTGCTCTACCCTCGTCTACCTGTTCAGTCACCTTCTCAAAGAACTCGATAAGGTTTGTGAGGCATGACCTACCCTTCACAAAACCATGCTGACTATCCCTAATCATATTATTCCTATCTAGATGATTATAAATCGTATCTTTTATAATCCTCTCCAAGACTTTACCCACCACAGACGTTAGGCTCACCGGCCTATAGTTACCGGGGTTATCTCTACTCCCCTTCTTGAACAAAGGGACCACATTTGCTATCCTCCAGTCCTCTGGCACTATTCCTGTAGCCAATGATGACATAAAAATCAAAGCCAAAGGTTCAGCAATCTCTTCCCTGGCTTCCCAGAGAATCCTAGGATAAATCCCATCAGGCCCCGGGGACTTATCTATTTTCACCTTGTCCAGAATTACCAACACTTCTTCCCTACGCACCTCAATGCCATCTATTCTAATAGCCTGGGTCTCAGCATTCTCCTCCACAATATTATCTTTTTCTTGAGTGAATACTGACGAAAAGTATTCATTTAGTATCTCGTTTATGTCCTCAGCTTCCACACACAACTTCCCACCACTGTCCTTGACTGGCCCTACTCTTACCCTAGTCATTCTTTTATTCCTGACATACCTATAGAAAGCTTTTGGGTTTTCCTTGATCCTACCTGCCAAAGACTTCTCATGTCCCCTCCTTGCTCGTCTCAGCTCTCTCTTTAGATCCTTCCTCGCTTCCTTGTAACTATCAAGCGCCCCAACTGAAACTTCATGCCTCATCTTCACATAGGCCTCCTTCTTCCTCTTAACAAGAGATTCCACTTCTTTGGTAAACCACGGTTCCCTCGCTCGACCCCTTCCTCCCTGCCTGACTGGTACGTACTTATCAAGAACATGCAATAGCTGTTCCTTGAACAAGCTCCACATATCCAGTGTGCCCAACCCTTGCAGCCTACTTCTCCAACCTACACATCCTAGCACTTTTCCAGGAGACTCATCCGGAGTGAGACTCATACAGAGTGGGAGATTGAAACTTGGTAATTTGGTGCAGTGAGGTAATTCGGTGCAGAGTGTGAGGAGGTGCTTTTTTAACCCTGGTAAGTGACTGGTAAGTAGTCTCTCTTTTTCTTTTCATTGTCTAACTTATTTATTTTTTATTTTGAAATTCTAGTTGTTTAAGTTTACCAAGGGTTTAAGACATGGCAGGAGATCCCAGACCCGTGTCATGCTCCTCGTGTGCGATGTGGGAGCTCAGGGACACGTCCACTGTCCCTGGCTCCTTCACGTGCAAGAAGTGTGTTCAGTTGCAGCTCTTGTTAGACCGCTTGACGGCTCTGGAGCTGCGGATGGACTCACTTTGGAGCATCCGCGATGCTGAGGAGGTCGTGGATAGCACGTTTAGCGAGTTGGTCACACCGCAGGTGAAGGTTACTGAGGGAGATAGAAAATGGGTGACCAAAAAAAAGAGCAAGAGTAGGAAGGCAGTGCAGGTGTCCCCTGCGGTCATCTCCCTGCAAAACAGATATACCGCTTTGGATACTGTTGAGGGAGATGGCTCACCAGGGGAAGGCAGCAGCAGCCAGGTTCATGGCACCGTGGCTGGCTCTGCTGCACAGCAGGGCAGGAAGAAAAATGGCAGGGCTATAGTGATAGGGGACTCGATCGTAAGGGGAATAGACAGGCGGTTCTGTGGACGCAATCGAGACTCCAGGATGGTATGTTGCCTCCCTGGTGCAAGGGTCAAGGATGTCTCAGAGTGGCTGCAGGACATTCTTGGGGGGGAGGGTGAACAGCCAGCTGTCGTGGTGCACATAGGCACCAACGATATAGGTAAAAAACGGGATGAGGTCCTACAAGCGGAATTCAGGGAGTTAGGAGTTAAACTAAAAAGTAGGACCTCAAAGGTAGTAATCTCAGGATTGCTACCAGTGCCACGAGCTAGTCAGAGTAGGAATGTCAGGATAGATAGGATGAATGCGTGGCTCGAGAGATGGTGCAAGAGGGAGGGATTCAAATTCCTGGGGCATTGGGACCGGTTCTGGGGGAGGTGGGACCAGTACAAACCGGACGGTCTGCACTTGGGCAGGACTGGAACCGATGTCCTAGGGGGGGTGTTTTCTAGAGCTGTTGGGGAGGGTTTAAACTAATGTGGCAGGGGGATGGGAACCAATGCAGGAAGTTGGAAGGTAGTAAAACAGGGACAGAAACAAAAGGAAGTAAGGGGAAAAGTGCAAGATTTTCTTCAGCCAGAGGGTGGTGAATCTGTGGAACTCTTTGCCACAGAAGGCTGTGGAGGCCAAATCACTGAATGTCTTTAAGACAGAGATAGATAGGTTCTTGATTAATAAGGAGATATGGGGTTATGGGGAGAAGGTAGGGGAATGTGGATGCGAAAATATCAGCCATGATTGAATGGCGGAGCAGACTCGATGGACCGAGTGGCCTAATTCTGCTCCTTTGTCTTATGGTGCCCCCTCAGTAGTGCGCAGCTCCAGAGCCCAGCGAGGCAGAACGCCTCCTCCTGATGTCAGCGCACTGACCCAGGAGCAGACCTTTTATTTTCAATCGCAGTGGTCTTCCTGCCTGGAGCGGTGGTGGAGAGCAGGCCATGCTTGACATCACTTGCTCCAGGTGCAAGGGAGGATCCTCCATTTTTCAGCTGCCAGCAGGGCTGGTGTGAACTCCAGGCCTCAGGTGAACAACCCATGAAGAAGAAGTTGAAAACAGGAACAAAGCAGCATAAAGATGATCACTTGAGATGTGAGTTATTAATTGTGCCACTGCAAATCAGGATTCCAAGTTCATGTGTGTTTTATGCAGGGAAGTACTGGCAAATGAAAGTTTAAAACCCTCAAAACTTTAAAGACATTTAAGGCGAGTTTGAGGACAAACCTCTATTTTTTTCAACGGATGCAGGGAGATCTTAAAACATCAGCTGAAGTCATTATCAGAAATGATTGAATATCAAAGCAAGTGAGATTGTGAGGACTAAGCAGGCTCGCCTTTCACAATCAAGGCAAGTGAAAATGATGGTGTACGGACAAGTTCAGACTGTCTGGGCCGCCAAGATTGGCCAACTTGGCGAAGGTTCACAGGTGTGAGGCGCGAAGGTCGGCCAGCTTGGGTGGCGAAGGACAAAAGAGGTTGAAAAACACTGGTCTAGCTGACGGAACGGATTGTGGCCAGAAACCCCTCTCTGATAAATGGGCAGCATATTGTAGCCAAAATAAAAAGCCCTGGACTGTATTCTACAATTTAAAAAGATTCCTTTTATACATATACAAAAAATACGTTTTTAGGGGTGGCACGGTGGCACAGTAGTTCAATTCCGGCCTTGGTTGACTGTGTGCACTTTCTCCCCGTGTTTGCATGGGTTTCCTCTGGCTGCTCCAGTTTCCTCCAAAGATTTGCAGGTTAGGTGGACTGGATATGCTAAATTGTCCCTTAGTGTCCAGGGATGCACTGGTTAGGTTATGGGGATAGGGAGGGGGAGTGGGAGTTTGAACTTCCAATGGGCAATTTTCCTGTTCCCCAGGATCCCCAGATTCCCCAGCCGCAAGTGATGTAGATTGCAATAGGTGGAGTGCAGCTCCCTCAGCTCAATAACTCACAGTTGTCATAGAATCCCCACTACACAGAAGGAGGTCATTCAACCCATCAAGTCTACACCGGCCCTCCAAAAGAGCACTCTACCCAGACCCACTCCCACCACTATCCCAATAACCCCATAATCCCACCTAACTTTTTGACACCTTGGGGGAATTTAGCATGGTCAATCCACCTATGCTACATATCTATGGACTGTGGAAGGAAACCGGAGCACCCGGAATAAACCCACGCAGACATGGGGAGAATGTGCAGACTCCACACAGACAGTCACCTAACTTTGGAATTGAACCGGGGTCCCTTTTGCTGTGAGTCAACAATGCTAACCACAGTGCCACTGTGTTACCCAGGAATGGTATAAATGTGAATGTTTATTTACAGGTCTTCGGACACTCACCAAAACAGGTAAAGGAAACAAAAACTCTTCCTTAAGCCACACTTTACACACAGTTCCAGACATAACAAACTCTTCGGTCCCAAGGCAACCTCCTCTGATTCATCCAGTGAACTTCTCCTCTCACAGGACTCAGTACTCTGCATGTATAGTCTTATCAGGCTGCACTGCTGATTCTCATTACACTGATTCCTCATAAGTCTGTCATATGACTTCCTGTGGCCATCTTGGTCGGGGAAACTCTGTCCAGAAATTGGAGAATAATATGGAGGGAAATACCACCTTCCAGCATACAGCACCTGGTGGCACCACACTTACTTACCTGGGCAGTTATCCAGGAAATTCTTGACAGGAAAAAGCCTAGTCGCGTCTCTGGGTAGCTACACAAATGACCCCTACCACGTCTCCTGAACCGCACCCCCCCCCCCCCCCGACTACATAATCTTCCCCCCTCAACCTGATCTAACTATTCCCCCATCACCTAACTACTCCTCTGACCCCTGACTCCTCCGACCCAACCAGACTCTCCCCCACCAGCTGAGGAAATAGTCTCTGAACGTCCACTCTATCTATCCCCCTCATCATCTTATAAACCTTTATTAAGTCACCTCTCATCCTCCTCCGCTCCAAAGAGAAAAGCCCTAGCTCCCTCAACCTTTCCTCATAAGACCTATCCTGTAAACCAGGCAGCATCCTGGTAAATCTCCTTTGCACCCTTTCCAATGCTTCCACATCCTTCCTATAGTGAGGTGACCAGAACTGTACACAATACTCCAAATGTGGTCTCACCAGAATCATGTACAGTTGCAGCATAACCCCACGGCTCATAAACTCAAGCCCCCTGTTAATAAACGCTAACACACTATAGGCCTTCTTCACGGCTCTATCCACTTGAGTGGCAGCCTTCAGAGATCTGTGGACATGAACCCCAAGATGTCTCTGTTCCTCCACATTCCTCAGAACCCTGCTGTTGACTATGATTTAGTGGCCATTACTGAAACATGGTTAAAGGATGGTCACGACTGGAAGTTAAATATCCGAGGGTATCAAACTATTCGGAAGGACAGAGTGGATGGTAAGGGAGGTGGTGTTGCTCTGTTATTTAAGGATGACATCCGGGCAATAGTAAGGGATGACATCGGTGCTATGGAGGATAAGGTTGAATCCATTTGGGTGGAAATCAGGAATAGTAAGGCGAAAAAGTCACTGATAGGAGTAGTCTATCGGCCACCAAATAGTAAAGAGATGGTGGGGCAGGCAATAAACAAAGAAATAACTGATGCATGTAGAAATGGTACAGCAGTTATCATGGGGGATTTTAATCTACATATCGATTGGTTTAACCAGGTCGGTCAAGGCAACCGTGAGGAGGAGTTTATAGAATGTATACGCGATAGTTTCCTAGAACAGTATGTAATGGAACCTATGAGGGAACAAGTGGTCCTAGATCTTGTCCTGTGTAATGAGACAGGATTGATTCATGATCTCATAGTTAGGGATCCTCTCGGAAGGAGCGATCACAATATGGTGGAATTTAAAATACAGATGGAGGGTGAGAAAGTAAAATCAAATACTAGCGTTTTGTGTTTAAACAAAGGAGATTACAAGGGGATGAGAGAAGAACTAGCTAAGGTAGACTGGGAGCTAAGACTTTATGGTGGAACAGTTGAGGAACAGTGGAGAACCTTCCAAGCGATTTTTCACAGTGATCAGCAAAGGTTTATACCAACAAAAAGGAAGGACGGAAGAAAGAGGGAAAATCGACCGTGGATATCTAAGGAAATAAGGGAGAGTATCAAATTGAAGGAAAAAGCATATAAAGTGGCAAAGATTGCTGGGAGATTAGAGGACTGGGAAATCTTTAGGGGGCAACAGAAAGCTACTAAAAAAGCTATAAAGAAGAGTAAGATAGAGTATGAGAGTAAACTTGCTCAGAATATAAAAACAGACAGTAAACGTTTTTACAAATATATAAGACAAAAAAGAGTGGCTAGGGTAAATATTGGTCCTTTAGAGGATGAGAAGGGAGTTTTAATAATGGGAAATGAGGAAATGGCTGAGGAACTGAACAGGTTTTTTGGGTCGGTCTTCACAGTGGAAGACACAAATAACATGCCAGCGACTGATAGAAATGAGGCTATGACAGGTGAGGACCTTGAGAGGATTGTTATCACTAAGGAGGGAGTGATGGGCAAGCTAATGGGGCTAAAGGTAGACAAGTCTCCTGGCCCTGATGGAATGCATCCCAGAGTGCTAAAAGAGATGGCTAGGGAAATTGCAGATGCACTAGTGATAATTTACCGAAATTCACTAGACTCTGGGGTGGTCCCGGTGGATTGGAAATTAGCAAACGTGACGCCACTGTTTAAAAAAGGAGGTAGGCAGAAAGCAGGAAATTATAGGCCAGTGAGCTTAACTTCGGTAATAGGGAAGATGCTGGAATCTATCATCAAGGAAGAAATTGCGAGGCATCTGGATAGAAATTGTCCCATTGGGCAGACGCAGCATGGGTTCGTAAAAGGCAGGTCATGCCTAACTAATTTAGTGGAATTTTTTGAGGACATTACCAGTGCAGTAGATAACGGGGAGCCGATGGATGTGGTATATCTGGATTTCCAGAAAGCCTTTGACAAGGTGCCACACAAAAGGTTGCTGCATAAGATAAAGATGCATGGCATTAAGGGTAAAGTAGTAGCATGGATAGAGGATTGGTTAATTAATAGAAAGCAAAGAGTTGGGATAAATGGGTGTTTCTCTGGTTGGCAATCCATAGCTAGTGGTGTCCCTCAGGGTTCCGTGTTGGGCCCACAATTGTTCACAATTTACATAGATGATTTGGAGTTGGGGACCAAGGGCAATGTGTCCAAGTTTGCAGATGACACTAAGATGAGTGGTAAAGCGAAAAGTGCAGACGATACTGGAAGTCTGCAGAGGAATTTGGATAGGTTAAATGAATGGGCTCGGGTCTGGCAGATGGAATACAATGTTGACAAATGTGAGGTTATCCATTTTGGTTGGAATAACAGCAAACGGGATTATTATTTAAACAATAAAATATTAAAGCATGCCGCTGTTCAGAGAGACTTGGGTGTGCTAGTGCATAAGTCACAGAAGGTTGGTTTACAAGTGCAACAGGTGATTAAGAAGGCAAATGGAATTTTGTCCTTCATTGCTAGAGGGATGGAGTTTAAGACTAGGGAGGTTATGTTGCAATTGTATAAGGTGTTAGTGCGGCCACACCTGGAGTATTGTGTTCAGTTTTGGTCTCCTTACTTGAGAAAGGACGTACTGGCGCTGGAGGGTGTGCAGAGGAGATTCACTAGGTTAATCCCAGAGCTGAAGGGGTTGGATTATGAGGAGAGGTTGAGTAGACTGGGACTGTAGTCGTTGGAATTTAGAAGGATGAGGGGGGATCTTATAGAAACATTTAAAATTATGAAGGGAATAGATAGGATAGATGAGGGCAGGTTGTTTCCACTGGCGGGTGAAAGCAGAACTAGGGGACATAGCCTCAAAATAAGGGGAAGTAGATTTAGGACTGAGTTTAAGAGGAACTTCTTCACCCAAAGGGTTGTGAATCTATGGAATTCCTTGCCCAGTGAAGCAGTTGAGGCTCCTTCATTACATGTTTTTAAGGTAAAGATAGATAGTTTTTTGAAGAATAAAGGGATTAAGGGTTATAGTGTTCGGGCCGGAAAGTGGAGCTGAGTCCACAAAAGATCAGCCATGATCTAATTGAATGGCGGAGCAGGCTCGAGGGGCCAGATGGCCTACTCCTGCTCCTAGTTCTTATGTTCTTGTGTTCTTATGTCTAATGGCATCATAATTGCCCTTCCATCAGCTGCTGTTTTAAAATTTTTGTACTGTACATAAGTTCTTTTTGACATTCGCCAGCAGCATGAGAGTAGCTTCAATAGTGTTAGTTAGTAATCAACGGTACGGATAAGTTAAATGTTTAACAGTGAAATGTTTTATAGTGACTCGTTAGAGATTCTGTGTATTTTAAACGCAGGTAGCTAGACCTGATTGAAACCCGTGCTCGTTTGCATTTTAATGGCCCGTTCCCCAGAACAATAGGACTCCAATCAAGAAACCGGTACAGCCACAGACTGATTGGCGCCACTCCCTTTACACAGAGAGCCCAACTGCCAAGGTCAATGCCCGCTAAGGACCCGCCCAGCCACCAAGGCACCCACCCCTTTATTGGCCAAAATCAAAGGCAGTGATCAGGGCCCTGTTGAACTATTGGGGCCAAGATCAAGAATCGCTCCAAAGAACGCAAAATCCCAGAGGGATAAAAGGGGACACAGTCATGTGTTCTGCCTCTTTTGGGATCAGCCTGTGCCCACACCAATCGCAGCATAACAACCAGCCAGCCAAGTTCAAGACCAACGGTCGCTACCTGACGGATGAGCCCCAGCAGAGACAGAGCCACTTCTTTGAACCAGCCATGTGAAATCAAGATAAAGGCCTTATCCATTTGCACAGTGCCGGTCGCCCTGAAGTTAAGTATAGGTTATTGTAGCTGATAGGTGTAGTTTAACTCATAGTAGATAATGTGTTTGCATGTCGAAGTAATCATTTGGGGCAGCATGGTAGCATTGTGGATAGCACAATTGCTTCACAGCTCCAGGGTCCCAGGTTCGATTCCGGCTTGGGTCACTGTCTGTGCGGAGTCTACACATCCTCCCCGTGTGTGCGTGGGTTTCCTCCGGGTGCTCCGGTTTCCTCCCACAGTCCAAAGATGTGCAGGTTAGGTGGATTGGCCATGATAAATTGCCCTTAGTGTCCAAAATTGCCCTTCGTGTTGGGTGGGGTTACTGGGTTATGAGGATAGGGTGGAGGTGTGGGCTTGGGTACGGTGCTCTTTCCAGGAGCCGGTGCAGACTCGATGGGCTGAATGGCCTCCTTCTGTACTGTAAATTCTATGAAATAATCCTTGTGTGTTTAAATAAACCATCTTTTGAACTGACTAACTGGTTGTGTGGTCATTTGGCCGATATGAGGCTTGTGGTTCGCCGAGATAAATAGAAATACACGCAGCATTGGTGGCGCTGTTGGGATATAACATCATATTATAAATAGAGCCTCATTATCATAAAGGGCAACAGTATTCACAAAGGAGAGGGACACAGTTGATTTGTGGTGTCTCAGAGGTAAATCAATTTATTGATTTATTTTTAATTTAATTGGTCTAGTACAGTAGTTATAATTTGCTCTCCATAGCCAGTTTTTAGAAGAGGTGAGTTCCTGTTTAATTTATTTTTCTTCAAGATGGTTCTGTCTCTGCTGTTTTTTTCTCACTTTGTTCTTCATTGTGTTGACAGGATTTTGGCTGCCTCCTGTTGCACCGTCGGCAATGTTTTTTTCAATTTGTTAACTCTGCAAGGACCTTTCAAAGAAAAGCTTTCAACCATAATATGAACTTTTAAATTGGGGGAATGTACTGGAAGGTAACTTTTACACTGTGTCTTCAGTTTTATAGATTTCCTTTTTTCCATTCGAGCTTGGTCACCATCTGTTATGGTACCAGCTGTGGAACCTACTGCAGGTTTCTTGCCACCCTCAGGAAAGCTGATAGCTGCTGATTTTAAAAGGCAGTCTTAATCTTTTTTCTGATTTATTTTTGTGAAAACTATAGAAAGAATTTGATTGCATTGGAGGGGGTGCAGAGGGGATTCACCAGAATGTTGCCTGGGATGTAACATTTAAGTTATGAAAAGAACATATTCTCCCCGTGTCTGCGTGGGTTTCGCCCCCACAATCCAAAAATGTGTAGAGTAGGTGGATTGGCCACGCTAAATTGCCCCTTAATTGGAAAAAATAATTGGGTAATCTAAATTTAAAAAAAAAAAGTTATGAAAAGAGGTTGTATAGGCTTGGGTTGTTCTCGCAGGAGCAGAGAAGACTGAGAGATGATTAGATTGAGGTATACAGGATTATGAGGTATATGGACAGGCAGGGCCGGCCCAAGGCACCGGCAACTCGGGCAGTCGCCAGAGACTCGGGTCCCGCGCATGCGCAGTTGGGCCGGTGCCAACCAGCGCATGCTGGTGGCCCCCCTCCGGCCGCCCCCCCCTCCGTCCACCCTCCATCCGCACCCCCCCTCAGCCCCGCCCCCGCGCCTCGGCCCCCCCCCGCCTCGCCCCCCCTGCCTCGCCCCCCCCCCCGCCTCGGCCCCCCCCCCTCAGCCCCCCCCGCCTCGGCCCCCCCGCCTCGTGCCCCCCCGCCTCGGGCCCGCCCCCCCCGCCTCGGCCCCCCCGCCTCGGGCCCCCCCGACTTGGCCCCGCCCCCCTGCCTCAGCCCCGCCCCCCCTGCCTCGGGCCCCCCCGCCTCGGGCCCGCCCCCCCCCGCCTCGCCCCCCCCCCTTGGCCCCCCCCTCGCCCCCCCCCCTCGGCCCCCCCCGCCCCCCCCTCTCTCGTATCCAGAGGGTGGTGACTGTCTGGAATGCACTTCATTGGGGGTGGTAGAGACAGGTTGCCTGTTATCCTTTAAAAAGTACCTGAATGAGCACTTGGCACGTCATAACATTGAAGGCTTTGGGCCAAATGCAGGCAAATGGGATTAGGTCGGCAGGTCAGGTGTTTTAATGCATCAGTGCAGATGCAAACGCTGAAAGGATCTCTTCTGCACTGTATTATTCTGTGATTCTGATTCAGTAATCTGACTAGATCCTATGGCACTCAGGTTCCTATTTTCATCGGCACAGTGGATACTTTGTCTGCCTTTCAGCCTTTTCTTCCCTTTTATGAAATTTGCCCAGCCTTTTGTGATCTGGCACCTATCCCTTGGCTTTGTGCTCGCTCAGGTCTGGCAATAGATCCCATGTCGTGGTTGAATCCTTCAGCCTTCAGGTCTGCAACAGAGTCTCTTTTTTCCAACCGAGTCTTCAATTTAGGTACACTTCACTCAAGGTCAAATTTTAGTTTCTTTACTTTTTAATTCCTTCAAGATTTCTAGGTCCATCCTTCACTGTTCCCATATGGTAAGTTTATATGGTGTCGGGAGGCTCACATCATTCAATATAAATCATGGTTGGGAATCTATTGGAGAAAATGCTGAAGGAGAGAAACTGTCCCCATTTGGAGAGGCAAGGTTTGATTAGGGATAGTCAGCATGGCTTTGTCAGAGGGAGGTCATGCCTGACAAATGTAATTGAATTTTTTGAGCATGTGACCAGGCGTGTAGTGAGGATAGTGCAGTGATGAAGTTTAAATAAATTTCAGCAAAATCTTTGACAAAGTCCCACATGGGAGACTTATAAAGAAGGCAAATGTACATGGGATACATGCGATACATGGTAACATGATAATGTAGATTCATAATTGGCTGAGCGGTAGGAGACAGAGGGTGATGATAAACAGCTGCTTAAGTGACGGAAACCAGTGCCCAATGGCATACCACAGGGATCTGTGCTGGGTCCCCTATTGTTTGTCATTTATATAAACAACATAGATGACTAGGCGAGGGGCAGGATCTGTAAGTTTGCGGATGACACAAAGATTGGCCGGGTGGTTAACAGTGAGGTTGAGTGTCTTGGATTACAGGAAGATATCGATGGGATGGTCAAATGGGAAGATAAGTGACAGATGGAATTTAATCCTGAAAAGTGTGAGCAATTTGGAAGGAGTAATTTGACAAGAAAATAGCCAATGAATGGCCTGACCCTGGGAAGTTCAGAGGAACAAAGGGACCTTAGAGTCTTTGTCCATAGATCTCTGAAGACAGAAGAGCAGGTCAATAAGGTGGTGAAAAGGACACTTTTATCAATCGAGGCATAGCTTACAAAAACAGGGAGGTCATGTTGGAGTTGTATAGAACTTTGGCAAGGCCACAACTGACATATTGTGTGCAGTTCTGGTCACCACATTATAGGAAGGATGTGATTGCACTGGAGGAGATTCAGCAGGATGTCGCCTGGGATGGAACATTTAAGTTATGAAGAGAGGTTGGTTGGACTTGGGTTGTTTTTGTTGGAACAGAGGGGTGACATGATCGAGATGTACAAGATTATGAGGAGCACGGACAGGGTGGATAGGGAGGAGCTGTTCCCCTGAGATGATGGGTCAGTCACGGGGAGACACAAGTTCAATTTGAGGGGCCTGAGGTTTAGGCGGGATTTGAGGAAAAGCTTTTTTACCCAGAGGGTGGTGCCAGTCCTGAATGCCATGCCTGGGAGGGTGGAAGAGGAGAGTTAACTCACATCCTTCAGAAAGTACCTGGCTGAGCACTTGGCATGTCATAACATTCAAGGTTATGAGCCAAGTCTTGGCAAATGGGATTAGTTGGTAGGTTTTTCATGTGTTGTTGTAGATTTGATTGGCCTAGGGGTCACTTCTGTCCTGTATTTTTCTGCATTTCCGTGATTTATTGGTAACTCATAACTATATATATCTTCATGGTATGGCCTCAATGCTGGTTCCATGCTGGCGTCTTCCAGACTCTCTCATCATATGACTCTGTACATCATACCGTGCGTGGTGCTATGCTCCAATTCCACATTAAACCTTGCTCTGCCGGCCACCCTTATTGATGGGCAACCCGAGTGACCCTCCCTCATCTCATTGGGCCGCAACATTGAAATCCGACTTGTTCTCGAACCATGAACCCATGAATAAGATTAAATATATTTAATACATATTGAATATTTCATAATGAGTTATAGAAAGTGCTTAATCATTTATATATTACTACAACAGTCATCAACTCCAAATGGTCAAAACAAAACCCTTAGAATGCAGAAGGAGCGCATGGCTCTCACAGTCAATGTTTTGAGCAATCAGCACACACCTCACTTTACTTGCCTCGCTTTACGTACTAATCACTTCAGTCAAACTGGCAGGAAAACAAATGCATGGACGGAAATCAGCAGAATGTGGCAACTCTGCGCATGGGCAACAGTCAATACAATATCCTGTCTGCCACACTCAGAATCCAGATGGACGATTTGTTGCCTCTGAGCAGCAGGTTGCCCACCACTGTTTTACACATTCTTACCTGGTCTGGCCTACATGTGACTTTTTACTGCCCTCTGGAATGGCTTCACAAGCCACTCCGCTCATGGACAATTAGAATGGGAAACAAAAGCTGGCCTTACCAGTGATGCCCACATCCTATGAAATAATTTTTTATAAACTAACATAGATACTAGTGAACAGCCCGACATTATGGATTAGCTCACATGGGACAAATTATACCATTTAATTCGGGTGGGTTGGTTTCCTCCTGTAGGCTCGTCTGACGGGACCTGTAAAAAAAATTGGTGAAAGTCACTTCTAAGGGTAATTGCAACTGAAGTTGGCCAGCTGACATCAATTGAGGGGAAACATTTAGAAACAATGATCCTGGACAAATTAATTTGAATTTGGAAAAATCTAGGTTTAAAAGAACAAAGAACATAGAACAAAGAACAATACAGCACAAGGAACAGGCTCATCGGCCCTCCAAGCCTGTATCAGTCATGATACCACCCTCGGCCAAAACACTCAGCACTTCCTGCCGTATCCCTCTATCCTCATCCTATCCATGTATTTGTCAAGATGCCTTTGAACGCCCTCAATGTATCTGCTTCCCCAACTTTCCCTGCAACGCACTCACCACCCTCTGTGTGAAAAACCTACCCCGCACATCTCCTCTAAACTTTGCCCCATGGATCTTCAACCTATGCCCCCTGGTGACTGACTCCTCCACCCTGGGAAAGTGTGCCTGCCCATCCACTCTATCAATGCCCCTCATAATCTTGTAGACCTCTATTATGTCACCCCTCAACCTCTGTTGTTCTAATGAAAACAGTCCGAGTCCAGCTAGCTAACCTTCTCCAGACCAGGCAACATCCTGGTAAACCTCCACTGCAAGTTCGCCAAAGCATCCACATCTTTCTGGCAGTGTGGCGACCAGAATTGTGCACAATATTCTAAGTGCGGCCTTACCAAGGCCCAAAAGACCTCCTCCTGCTCCTATCTTCGGTGTATACAACTGCAGCCTGACTTGCCAGTTTTTGTACTTGATGCCCGTCCAATGAAGGCATGCATTCCGTATGCTTTCCTGACCACTTTGTCCACTTGTGTTGTCACTTTCAAAGATCTGTGGACCTGCACACCCAGATCCTCTGACTTCCTATATTCCAAAGAGTTTTGCCATTTGCGGTATATTTCCCCTCTATATTATACCTACCAAAATGTATCACCTCACATTTGTCTGGATTAAACTCCATTTGCCATTTTTCTGCCAAGTCTCCAACCTATCTATGTCCTGCTGTATCCTCTGACAATCTTCAACACTATGTGCCACTCCACTAACCTTGGTGTCATCCGCAAACTTAATAATCAGACCAGCTACATTTTCTTCCAAATCGTTTATGTATGTTGCAAACAACAGAGGCCCAGCACAGATCTCTGTGGAACGCCACTAGTCGCAAACTTCCATTCAGAAAAACTTCTACTGCAACCCTTTTCCTTCTGTGACCGAGCCAGTTCTGTATCCATCTCGCCACCTGTGGTGATATGATCTGCATACTTGTCTGCCATTGGGCCAGAACGTCGGCTTACCATTGGCCCTGGTCGGTCATGTGCCTCTCGACCAATTGGCCGAGAGACTGAGTTAACCACGCCTCTATTAACGAGGTATAAATGGTCAGACGCCTGACGATCGTCCCTTTCCATTGTAGACGATCGCAGAGCTATGTTCTAGTCAATTAAATCCGTTTTTACAAATATATAAGACAGAAAAGAGTGGCTAGGGTAAATATTGGTCCTTTAGAGGATGAGAAGGGAGTTTTAATAATGGGAAATGAGGAAATGGCTGAGGAACTGAACAGGTTTTTTGGGTCGGTCTTCACAGTGGAAGACACAAATAACATGCCAGCGACTGATAGAAATGAGGCTATGACAGGTGAGGACCTTGAGAGGATTGTTATCACTAAGGAGGGAGTGATGGGCAAGCTAATGGGGCTAAAGGTAGACAAGTCTCCTGGCCCTGATGGAATGCATCCCAGAGTGCTAAAAGAGATGGCTAGGGAAATTGCAGATGCACTAGTGATAATTTACCGAAATTCACTAGACTCTGGGGTGGTCCCGGTGGATTGAAAATTAGCAAACGTGACACCACTGTTTAAAAAAGGAGGTAGGCAGAAAGCAGGAAATTATAGGCCAGTGAGTTTAACTTCGGTAATAGGGAAGATGCTGGAATCTATCATCAAGGAAGAAATTGCGAGGCATCTGGATAGAAATTGTCCCATTGGGCAGACGCAGCATGGGTTCGTTAAAGGCAGGTCATGCCTAACTAATTTAGTGGAATTTTTTGAGGACATTACCAGTGCAGTAGATAACGGGGAGCCGATGGATGTGGTATATCTGGATTTCCAGAAAGCCTTTGACAAGGTGCCACACAAAAGGTTGCTGCATAAGATAAAGATGCATGGCATTAAGGGTAAAGTAGTAGCATGGATAGAGGATTGGTTAATTAATAGAAAGCAAAGAGTTGGGATAAATGGGTGTTTCTCTGGTTGGCAATCAGTAGCTAGTGGTGTCCCTCAGGGATCAGTGTTGGGCCCACAATTGTTCACAATTTACATTGATGATTTGGAGTTGGGAACCAAGGGCAATGTGTCCAAGTTTGCAGATGACACTAAGATGAGTGGTAAAGCGAAAAGTGCAGAGGATACTGGAAGTCTGCAGAGGGATTTGGATAGGTTAAGTGAATGGGCTCGGGTCTGGCAGATGGAATACAATGTTGACAAATGTGAGGTTATCCATTTTGGTAGGAATAACAGCAAACGGGATTATTATTTAAACGATAAAATATTAAAGCATGCCGCTGTTCAGAGAGACTTGGGTGTGCTAGTGCATGAGTCACAGAAGGTTGGTTTACAAGTGCAACAGGTGATTAAGAAGGCAAATGGAATTTTGTCCTTCATTGCTAGAGGGATGGAGTTTAAGACTAGGGAGGTTATGTTGCAATTGTATAAGGTGTTAGTGCGGCCACACCTGGAGTATTGTGTTCAGTTTTGGTCTCCTTACTTGAGAAAGGATGTACTGGCGCTGGAGGGTGTGCAGAGGAGATTCACTAGGTTAATCCCAGAGCTGAAGGGGTTGGATTATGAGGAGAGGTTGAGTAGACTGGGACTGTACTCGTTGGAATTTAGAAGGATGAGGGGGGCTCTTATAGAAACATAGAAAATTATGAAGGGAATAGATAGGATAGATGCGGGCAGGTTGTTTCCACTGGCGGGTGACAGCAGAACTAGGGGGCATAGCCTCAAAATAAGGGGAAGTAGATTTAGGACTGAGTTTAGGAGGAACTTCTTCACCCAAAGGGTTGTGAATCTATGGAATTCCTTGCCCAATGAAGCAGTTGAGGCTCCTTCATTACATGTTTTTAAGGTAAAGATAGATAGTTTTTTGAAGAATAAAGGGATTAAGGGTTATGGTGTTCGGGCCGGAAAGTGGAGCTGAGTCCACAAAAGATCAGCCATGATCTAATTGAATGGCGGAGCAGGCTCGAGGGGCCAGATGGCCTACTCCTGCTCCTAGTTCTTATGTTCTTATGTTCTTATGTTCTAAAGCCAGACTTTGGTAAATCACTCGCCTCGCGTTCAATTGATGGTACATCAATTTAATTGACTACGACTTTGAAGATGGAGTTCCGCATCAAGCCCGAATGCCTCCGCATCAGCCCGCAAACTCCGAACTCTGCAGAACTTTTCCAACTCTGGCTGACTTGCCTCGAAGGGTTCCTAGCATCTACAACCACCCCCCCCCCCCCCCCCCCCCACCGGGGCACAGAAGCTGCACGTCCTCCACTCCAGCGTGGGTATCGACGCTTACGCAATAATCAAAGAGGAAACGGATTATGATGACGCTATACAAAAGCTAAAAGGACAATTCATCAAACCGGTCAACAGGGTATTCGCTCGACATCTGCTGGCCACCAGAAAGCAGGTCCCCGGTGAGTCTCTAAGCCAATACGCCCGGGCCCTCTATGCCCTGGGGAGAGGTTGCTCCTGTGTAGCGGTCTCGGCTACAGAGCACATGGAGCTACTCATCAGAGACGCTTACGTGGCTGGGATGCTGTCTCCTGTGATCCGCCAGCGGATGCTGGAAAGAGACGAACTCAGTTTAACGGAGACGCTGACTCTCTCCGCCTCCCTGGAGGTCGCAGATCTAAGTGCTCGCACCTATGACCCTGGCCAGGCCTCCTGGTACGCTTCCCACCCGCCACCCGCTGCTCCCGACCTCCCTCAGGCTTGTGCCGCGCGACGCCCCGATAAATCCGCGGGGCCCCGCTGCTACTTTTGCGGGTACGCTAAACACCCTTGCTCGCGCTGCCCAGCCCACTCCGCCCTCTGTAAGAGCTGCGGGAAGAAGGGCCACTACTCCACGGTCTGCCAGGCCAAAACGCTGTCTGCAGCGCTTCTGGAAGCTGCACAGCACTCCCCCCCTCGCCCTCAGGCCTCTGCGAATGGCCTGTGTGCCTCTCTCTCTCCCCCAGGGCCCCCCCAGCCGCTCCCGACGCGAGCCCCGCCGGCCGACAAGCGCACCTCCCCGGCCCCTCCAGGTCTCTGCCTGCCCGCCGCGCGAATCTGCTCCCCCCGCCCCCGGGCCCCAGCGCCCGACCGGCTCGCCTCTCCGGGCCCCCCCGGTCCCTGCCTGCCCGCCTCGCGAATCTGCTCCCCCCGCCCCCGGCCTCCCGCACCCGGCCTGCGCGCCTTACCTCCTTCGCTCGCAGCTGATGCACCCGACTCGCCTCCTGCACCCGGCCTGCGCGCCTTACCCTTGCAGCTGATGCACCCGGCTCGCCTCCTGCACCCGGCCTGCACGCCTCACCTCATCCGCTCGCAGCGCCGGCAATGCTAGCCCCGCCCCCAGCGTCCACGAGGGCTTCCTGGGCGCCGCCATCTTGGGGCCCCGACCCCACATGCGGATCCTGGGCGCCGCCATCTTGGGGCGCAGACCTCACATATGGATCCTGGTTACCGACTTCTGGGTCTGCCACGCAAGGTCCCTCCAGCATCGACTCGGACGGCGACGATGGATTTTCTCCATGGCTCGCGGCCGTTCAACTCGACCAGTCTCGTCCACGCACGCTCGCCAAAACGACAACGCTGATCCACCTCAACGGCCACGAGACGGACTGCCTGCTGGACTCCGGGAGCACGGAAAGCTTTGTTCACCCTGACACGGTAAGACGCTGCGCGCTCCCTGTCCATCCCGTAACACACAAAATCGGTTTAGTCTCAGGTTCGCACTCCGTCCACATCACCGGGTGCTGCATCGCGGACCTCACGTCCAAGGGAAGGTTTTTAAAAATTATAAATTCCTTGTCCTCCCTGACCTTTGCGCACCGGCACTCCTAGGACTGGACTTCCAGTGCAACCTGCAGAGCTTGACTTTTCAATTCGGCGGCCCTATATCCCCCTCACTGTCTGCAGCCTCGCGTCCCTCAAAGTGGACCCCCCCTCCCTGTTTGCTAACCTCACCCCCGATTGCAAACCCGTCGCCACACGGAGCAGACGGTACAGCGCCCAGGACCGGTCCTTCATCAGGTCCGAGGTCCAGAGGTTGCTGACAGAAGGGGTCATCGAGGCCAGCAACAGCCCCTGGCGAGCCCAAGTGCTGGTGGTCCCGACGGGGGAGAAAAACCGGATGGTCATCGATTATAGCCAAACCATCAATCGGTTTACGCAACTGGACGCGTATCCTCTCCCCCGTATTTCTACCATGGTAAACGAGATCGCGACATACAAGGTCTTCTCCACTGTGGACCTTAAGTCCACTTACCACCAGCTCCCCATCCACGCGAGTGACCGACTGTACACCGCGTTCGAGGCTGATGGGCGCCTCCACCACTTCCTTAGGGTTCCGTTTGGTGTCACAAATGGGGTCTCGGTCTTCCAACGGGAGATGGACCGAATGGTCGACAAGTACGGATTACGGGCTACCTTCCCGTATCTTGATAATGTCACCATCTGCGGCTACGACCAGCAGGACCATGACGCCAACCTCCAGAAATTCCCCCAAACCGCAAAACTCCTTAACCTCACGTACAATAAGGATAAATGCGTGTTTAGCACCGACCGCCTAGCCATCCTCGGCTACGTAGTGCGTAACGGAGTGATAGGCCCCGACCCCGAACGCATGCGCCCCCTGATGGAACTCCCTCTCCCCACTACCCCCAAATCCCTCAAACGCTGCCTGGGGTTCTTCGCATACTACGCCCAATGGGTTCCCAATTACGCTGACAGGGCCCGTCCCCTCATGCAAACCACGACCTTCCCGCCGTCGACGGAGGCCTGCCAGGCCTTTAGCCGCATCAAAGCGGACATCGCAAAGGCCACGATGCGCGCAATCGACGAGGCCCTCCACTTCCAGGTCGAGAGCGACGCATCAGAGGTGGCTCTGCGGCCACCCTGAACCAAGCGGGCAGACCCGTGGCCTTCTTCTCCAGAACTCTCTAGGCTTCCGAACTCCGCCACCCCTCTGTGGAAAAGGAAGCCCAGGCCATAGTCGAAGCCGTGCGACATTGGAGGCACTATTTGGCCAGCAGGAGGTTTACCCTCCTCACAGACCAACGGTCAGTGGCCTTTATGTTTGATAATGCACAAAGGGGCAAGATCAAAAATGACAAGATTTTACGGTGGCGAATCGAGTTGTCCACGTACAACTATGATATCTTGTATCATCCTGGGAAGCTCAATGAGCCTCCTGATGCCCTGTCCCGCGGTACCTGCGCCAGCACGCAGACAGACCGCCTCCGCTCCCTCCACGCAGACCTCTGCCATCCAGGGATGACCCGTTTCTACTATTTCATTAAGGCCCGCAACCTGTCCTACTCCATCGAGGAAGTCAGGTCAGTAACCCGTGACTGCCACATCTGCGCCGAGTGCAAACCGCACTTCTATTGCCCCGAGCGCGCACACCTGATCAAAGCATCCCGCCTCTTCGAACGTCTTAGCATTGACTTCAAGGGGCCCCTTCCCTCTAACAACCGCAACATTTACTTCCTGGTGGTTATCGACGAATACTCCCACTTCCCCTTCGCCATTCCCTGTCCCGACATGACCACATCGACCGTCATTAAGGCCCTACTCTCCATCTTCTCACTGTTCGGCTATCCCGCGTACATCCACAGCGATCGGGGGTCCTCATTTATGAGCGACGAGCTGCGTCAATTCCTGCTCGACAGAGGCATCGCCTCTAGCAGGACGACCAGCTATAACCCTCGGGGTAACGGACAGGTCGAGCGGGAGAATGGTACCATCTGGAAGACCATACTACTGGGCCTCCGGTCCAGAAATCTCCCTATTTCCCGATGGCAAGGGGTGATCCCCGATGCCCTACACTCTATCCGCTCACTCCTCTGTACCGCAACTAATCAGACGCCTCATGGACGTCTTCTGGTTTTCCCCAGGAAGTCATCCTCCGGATCCCCTCTCCCGACTTGGCTGGTCACCCCCGGGCCCATCTTGCTCCAGAAGCATGTGCGGGTGCACAAGTCCGACCCGTTGGTGGAGCATGTCCAGTTACTCCACGCTAACCCGTAGTACGCGTATGTGGAGTACCCCGACGGTCGGCAGGACACGGTCTCCCTCCGGGACCTGGCACCCGCCGGCGTGCGGCCCCCCCCACCACAGACCCCCCCTCCCCTTTTTCACGCCAGCACCCCACTCAGCTTCCCCATCCCTCATCCATGGCGTCTCCGCGGCCAGCTCAGGTGACGGAGACTACTCGAAGTCCATCGCTCCCGGACTCCAGGACATCAGCAGGACCATCGGCCGATCCGACGTCAACTCCTCCACTGCGGCGTTCTGCCAGGACGTCAAGGACCACCAAAAGACTGATCAAATCCTTCTAGAGTTCTACAGCCCCATGGACCTTTTTTTTGTAAATATCGTTATGTCTGGGCCAGTGGGAAGCCCCCAAATTCGATAAGGGTAAGGAGAGAAAATTTATTCTCCCGACCGCTACTCATATCACCAGTTCTCCCCCCCCCCCCCCCCCACCCCCCCACCCTGGGTCTCGTTCACACCCCCCCCCCCGCCTTCCTTCTCCGCAAGGGGTGAATGTGGTGATATGATCTGCATACTTGTCTGCCATTGGGCCAGAACGTCGGCTTACCATTGGCCCTGGTCGGTCATGTGCCTCTCGACCGATTGGCCGAGAGGCTGAGTTAACCACGCCTCTATTAACGAGGTATAAATGGTCAGACGCCTGACGATCGTCCCTTTCCATTGTAGACGATCGCAGAGCTGTGTTCTAGTCAATTAAAGCCAGACATTGGTAAATCACTCGCCTCGCGTACAATTGATGGTACATCACCGCCTCATCTCTGATGTTATGTGCCTTCACCTTTGGGAGCAGCACGGTAGCATTGTGGATAGCACAATCGCTTCACAGCTCCAGGGTCCCAGGTTCGATTCCGGCTTGGGTCACTGTCTGTGTGGAGTCTGCACATCCTCCCCGTGTGTGCGTGGGTTTCCTCCAGGTGCTCCGGTTTCCTCCCACAGTCCAAAGATGTGCAGGTTAGGTGGATTGACCATGATAAATTACCCTTAGTGTCCAAAATTGCCCTTAGTGTTGGGTGGGGTTACTGGGTTATGGGGATAGGGTGTTAACCTTGGGTAGGGTGCTCTTTCCAGGAGCCGGTGCAGACTCGATGGGCCGAATGGCCTCCTTCTGCACTGTAAATTCTATGGCTATGAAACTCTATGACATTTTGCACCAATCTGCTATGAGGTACCTTAGTCAAGCGCTTTACTGAACTCCATGTAAACAACACGCACTGCCCTTCCCTCAATGATCATCTTTGTCACCTCCTCAAAAAACTCATTCAAGTTAGTGAGGCACAGATTTATTAAAGGAAAATGAGCCATTAGATTCATTATGATACAGAAGATTATTCAGCCCATTGAGATCTTAGAGTTTGATAAATCTGATCTTGTTTTTGATGAGGTCATGGAAAGGGTTAATGAGAACAATGTGGTTCAGAGACTTTCAAACACATTGACAAATTGTAATATGAGAAAAATTTAAAGTTCATGGAATTAAAGAGACAGTGGCAGAATTGATATAAAATTGGCAAAAGAATATGACGCAGAAAGTTAAGATGAATGCAAAAACGTATTGTTGCTCCTGGAAATTTGAAATAAAAAACAAAAATGCAGCAAATGCTCAGAAGGTCAGGCTGTGAAAAAAAAGTTAATGTTTCAGGTCGTAACCCTTCAAGAGTTGTGGTGAATGTCTGTTTTACGGCTTGGAGGAAAGTTCATGGTGCTGATACCCTGGGTCAGTATTAGGCCCAATGCTTTTTTAGATATATATTAATTATGTATTATATTAATAATGTGGAGTTGGGTACATAAGGTGTAATTTCAAAATATCTGGATGACACAAAACAAAGATGTGCAACAAGCATTGAGGAAAATAGTTGTGCACGTCAGAAAGGTATGGGTGCAGGTAATGTACAGATAGAATCATAGAATTTACAGTGTAGAAGAAGGCTATTCGGCCCATCCCATCGAGTCTGCACCAGCCCTTGGAAAGAGCACCCTTACTTCAGCCATTGCCGCCTCCCTATCCCTGTAACCCAGTCACTCCACCTAACCTTTTACGCTAAGGGGCAATTTAGCATGGCCAATCCACCTAACCTGCACATCTTTAAACTGTGGGAGGAAACCGAAGCACCTGGAGGAATCCCACGCAGACAGCAGGAGAACATGCAGACTCCGCACAGACGGTGACCCAAGCCGGGAATCGAACCTGGGACCCTGGAGTTGTTAAGCAACTGTGCTAACCATTATGCCATCATGCCGCATGGCACGGTATAATCACTGTGTAATAAAGATGTAATTTTAACTGATTTAATGGGAGACAGATTGGGACCAGAACCCAACTATTTGCATTTGATAAAACTGTGAGGAAAGGTTACAGCACCACAGAAGTGATGACACTGGCCAGTAGAGAGTGTTTAAGTTAAAAGCAAGCTTTAATTTGAACACAGAATTAAGCACATCAGCAACAAGGAAATAGCTTTACAATTGCAACATCTTGCTTCCTGAAACGTGCCTCAACATTCCAATGAATCAACCTATATATTTCAAATACCACTTATGTATAAAGTTAATACCCAGATTTAACTTGGTGTAGAGCCCCGAGGACCAGGATGGAAACCTTCTGCTTAGCTTCATAGAACATAGAACACAGAAAAATATAGCACAGAACAGGCCCTTCGGCCCACGATGTTGTGCCGAACTTTTGTCCTAGATTATGAACAAATCAATCTACACCCCAGCATTCTACCGTAATCCATGTACCTATCCAATAGCCGCTTGAAGGTCCCTAATGTTTCCGACTCAACTACTTCCACAGGTAGTGCATTCCATGTCCCCACTACTCTCTGGGTAAAGAACCTACCTCTGACATCCCCCCTATATCTTCCACCATTTATCTTAAATTTTTGTCCACTTGTAATGGTTTGTTCCACCCGGGGGAAAAGTCTCTGACTGTCTACTGCATCTATTCCCCTGATCATCTTATAAACCTCTATCATGTCACCCCAGGCAACATCCTGGTAAATCTCCTTTGTACCTTTTCCAAAGCTTTCACATCCTTCCTAAATGAGGCGACCAGGACTGCACACAGTACTCCAAATATGGCCTTGGTAAGGATTTGTACAGCTGCATCATCACCTCACGCCTCTTAAACTCAATCCCTCTGTTAATGAACGCAAGCACACCATCGGCCTTCTGCATAGCTCTATTCACTTGAGTGGCAACTTTCAAAGATCTATGAACATAGACCCCAAGATCTCTCTGCTCCTCCACATTGCCAAGAACCCTACCGTTAACCCTGTATTCCGCATTCATATTTGTCCTTCCAAAATGGACAACCTCACACTTTCAGGGTTAAACTCCATCTGCCACTTCTCAGCCCAGTTCTGCATCCAACCTATGTCTCTTTACAGCCGACAACAGCCCTCCTCACTATACACAACTCCAAAAATCTTCGTAACGTCTGCAAATTTACTGACCCACCCTTCAACTCCCTCATTAATGAAAATCACAAACAGCAGAGGACCCAGAACTGATCCTTGCGGTATGCCACTGGTAACTGGGTTCCAGGCTGAATATTTGCCATCAACAACCACTTTCTGACTTCTATTGGTTAGCCAGTTCGTTATCCAACCGGCCAAATTCCCCACTATCCCATGCCTCCTTACTTTCTGCACAAGCCTACCATGGGGAACCTTATCAAATGCATTACTAAAATCCATGTACACTACATCCACTGCTTTACCATCATCCACGTGCTTGGTCACCTCCTCAAAGAATTCAATAAGACTTGTGAGGCAAGACCTACCCCTCACAAATCCGTGCTGACTATCCCTAATCAAGCAGTGTCTTTCCAGAAATCCTATCCCTCTGTACCCTTTCCATTACTTTGCCCACCACCAAAGTAAGTCTAACTGGCCTGTAATTCCCAGGGTTATCCCTATTCCTTTTTTTGAACAGGGGCACGACATTTGCCACTCTCCAATCCCCTGGTACCACCCCTGTTGAGAGTGAGAATGAAAAGATTATTGCCAACGACTCCACAATTTTATCTCTTGCTTCCCATAGAATCCTTGGATATATCCCGTCAGGCCTGGGGGACTTGTCTATCCTCAAGTTTTTCAAAATGCCCAACATATCTTCCTTCCTAACAAGTATCTCCTCGAGCTTACCAGTCTGTTTTACACTGTCCTCTTCAACAATATGGCCCCTCTCATTCGTAAATACTGAAGAAAAGTATTCGTTCATGACCTCTCCTATCTCTTCAGACTCAATACACAAACTCCCGCTACTGTCCTTGATCGGACCTACCCTTACTCTAGTCATTTTCATATTTATCACATATGTGTAAAAAGCCTTGGGGTTTTCCTTGATTCCACCCGCCAAAGATTTTTCAGCCCCTCTCTTAGCTCTCCTAATCCCTTTCTTCAGTTCCCTCCTGGCTATCTTGTATCCCTCCAGCACCCTGTCTGAACATTATTTCCTCAGCCTTACACAAGTCTCCATCTTCCTCTTAACAAGACATTCAACCTCTCTTGTCGACCATGGTTCCCTCACTCGACCATCTCTTCCCTGCCTGGACAGGGACATACATATCAAGGAAACGTAGTATCTGTTCCTTGAACAAGTTCCACATTTCAATTGTGTCCTTCCCTGACAGCCTATGTTCCCAACTTAGTTCTTGTCTGACAGCATCGTATTTACCCTTACCCCAATTGGAAACCTTGCCCTGTTGCACGCACCTATCCCTCTCCATTACGAAAGTGAAAGTCACAGAATTGTGGTCACTATCTCCAAAATGCTCCCCCACTAACAAATCTATCTTGCCCTGGTTCATTACCAAGTACCAAATCCAATATGGCCTCCCCTCTGGTCGGACAATATACAAACTGTGTTAGAAAAGCTTCCTGGACACAATGCACAAACACCACCCCATCCAAACTATGTGATCTAAAGAGTTTCCACTCAATATTTGGGAAGTTGAAGTCACCCATGACTACCACCCTGTGACTTCTGCACCTTTCCAAAATCTGTTTCACAATCTGTTCCTCCACATCTCTGCTGCTATTGGGGGGCCTATAGAAACTTTCCCTGCAAAATTACGGATTCCCTCACTTTCAATCACAGCTCTAACAGACACATTTTAACCCGGGTTTTAATAATATTACTGAAAAAATACAAACTATGAAGTATGACAATTAGTTATATTCATCGCACAGTGGCATCGTGGCATTGTTGCTTGACTAGTAATCCAGAGCCCCAGGATATTCCTTTGAGGACTTGGGTTTGAACCCACTATGCAGACGGTGAAATTTGAATTCAATAAGATTCTGGAATTAAAAGCCTAATAATTTTTATTTATTTATTTAAAATCTTTTTAAAAATAAAGTTACAGTACCCAATTTATTTTTTCCAATAAAGGGGCAATTTTAGCATGGCCAATCCACCTAGCCTGCGCATCTTTTGGGTTGTGGGGACGAAACCCACGCAAACATGGGGAGAATGTGCAAACTCCACACGGAACAGTGACTCAGAGCTGGGTCGAACCTGGGACCTCGGGGCCATGAGGCTGCAGGGCTAATCCACTGCGCCACCATGATGCACTTTAAAAGCCTAATAATGATCGATTGTTGTAAAAACCCATCTGGTTCATTAATGCTATTCTTCCTTTGTCTGACTCCAGACCCACAGAAATGTGGTTAACATTTAGTTGCCCTCAGGGATGGGTAATAAATGCTGGCTTATCCAGCGATACCCACATCTCATGCACAAATAAAGAAAATTCAACACAGATTTAACAAGTGTGAAATAATTCATTTGTGTAGTCAGAATGAAGAAAATCAATATAAACCCAATTATACAATTTTAGAGTTACAAAGAACAAAGAGCAAAGAGCAAAGAACAATACTGCACAGGAACAGGCCCTTGGGCCCTCCAAGCCTGCGCCAATTCGTGTCCTATCTAGACCAACCGTCTGAATCCTTCTATACGCCATCTGTTCAGCAGGCACGACCCAGATAAGTCTTAAAAGTCGTTAACTATCTGTCTCAATCACCTCACTTGGTTTTTCCCTCATTCATTAGTGGGATGCCAACTATGCTCATCCCTAATCGCACTTGAGAATAAGGTGGTGAGCTGCCTTCTTGAATGGCTGCAGTCAATGAGGTGTAGGTACACCCAGAGTGCTGTATGGGAGGGAATTAGAACCATAGAATTCCTGCAGTGCAGAAGGAAGCCATTTGACCCAACAAGTCTGCACTGACCCTCTGAAAGAAACCCTAACTAAGCTCACTTCCTGCCCTGACACGATAACATAGAACATAGAACATTACAGCGCAGTACGGGCCCTTCGGCATTCGATGCTGCGCCGACCTGTGAAACCATCTGAAGCCTATCTGACCTACACTATTCCATTTTCATCCATATGTCTATCCAGTGACCACTTAAATGCCCTTAAAGTTGGCGAGTCCACTACTGTTGCAGGCAGGGCGTTCCACACCCCTACTACTCTCTGAGTAAAGAAACTGCCTCTGACATCTGTCCTATATCTACCACCCCTCAATTTAAAGCTATGTCCCCTCGTGTTGGTCATCACCATCCGAGGAAAGAGACTCTCACTGTCCACCCTATCTAACCCTCCAACTATCTTATATGTCTCTATTAAGTCACCTCTCAGCCTTCTCCTCTCTAACGAAAACAACCTCAAGTCCCTGAGCCTTTCCTCATAAGACCTTCCCTCCATATCAGGCAACATCCTAGTAAATATCCTCTGAACCCTTTCCAAAGCTTCCACATGTTTTCGTTAGAGAGGAGAAGGCTGAGAGGTGACTTAATAGAGACATATAAGATAGTCAGAGGGTTAGATAGGGTGGACAGTGAGAGTCTTTTTCCTCGGATGGTGATGACCAACACGAGGGGACATAGCTTTAAATTGAGGGGTGAGAGATATAGGACAGATGTCAGAGGCAGTTTCTTTACTCAGAGAGTAGTAGGGGTGTGGAACGCCCTGCCTGCAAAAGTAGTAGACTCGCCAACTTTAAGGGCATTTAAGTGGTCACTGGATAGACATATGGATGAAAATGGAATAGTGTAGGTCAGATAGGCTTCAGATGGTTTCACAGGTCGGCGCAACATCGAGGGCCGAAGGGCCCGTACTGCGCTGTAGTGTTCTATGTTCTATGTTCTATCCTTCCTATAATGTGGTGACCAGAACTGCACGCAGTACTCCAGGAGCGGCTGCACCAGAGTTATGTACAGCTGCAGCATGACCTTGTGGCTCCGAAACTCAATCCCCCTACTGATAAAGGCTAGCACACCATATGCCTTCTTAACAGCCCTATTAACCTGGGTGGCAACTTTCAGGGATTTATGTACCTGGATGCCGAGATCTCTCTGTTCATCTACACTACCAAGAATCTTGCCATTAGCCCAGTACTCTGCATTCCTGTTACTCCTTCCGAAGTGAACCACCTCACACTTTTCTGCATTAAACTCCATCTGCCACCTCTCAGCCCAGCTCTGCAGCTTATCTATGTCCCTCTGTATCCTATAACATCCTTCAGCACTATCCACAACTCCACCGACCTTCGTGTCATCTGCAAATTTACTACCCCATCCTTCTTCACCCTCTTCCAGGTCATTTATAAAAATGACAAACAGCAGTGGCCCCAAAACAGATCCTTGCGGTACACCACTAGTAACTGAACTCCAGGATGAACATTTGCCATCAACCACCACCCTCTGTCTTCTTTCAGCTAGCCAATTACTGATCCAAACCACTAAATCACCTTCAATCCCATACTTCCTTATTTTCTGCAATAGCCTACCGTGGGGAACCTTATCAAACGCTTTACTGAAATCCATATACACCACATCAACCGCTTTACCCTCATCCACCTGGTTGGTCACCTTCTCAAAAAACTCAATAAGGTTTGTGAGGCATGACCTACCCTTCACAAAACCGTGTTGACTATCGCTAATCAACTTGTTCTTTTCAAGATGATTATACATCCTATCTCTTATAACCTTTTCCAACATTTTACCCACAACCGAAGTAAGGCTCACAGGTCTATAATTACCAGGGTTGTCTCTACTCCCCTTCTTGAACAAGGGGACAACATTTGCTATCCTCCAGTCTTCCGGCATTATTCCTGTCGACAAAGACGACATAAAGATCAAGGACAAAGGCTCTGCAATCTCCTCCCTGGCTTCCCAGAGAATCCTAGGATAAATCCCATCTGGCCCAGGGGACTTATCTATTTTTACATTTTCCAAAATTGCTAACACCTCCTCCTTGTGAACCTCAATTCCATCTAGCCTGGTCGACTGAACCTGAGTATTCTCCAAAACAACATTGTCTTTTTTCAGTGTAAACACTGATGAAAAATGTCCATTTAATGCTTCCCCTATCTCCTCTGATTCCACACACAACTTTCCACTACTCTCCTTGATTGGTCCTATTCTTACTCTAGTTATTCTTTTGTTCCTGATATACCTATAGAAAGCCTTAGGGTTTTCCTTGATCCTATCCGCCAATGACTTTTCGTGTCCTCTCCTCGCTCTTCTTAACTCTCCCTTTAGGTCCTTCCTGGCTAACTTGTAACTCTCAAGTGCCCTAACTGAGCCTTCATGTCTCATCCTAACATAAGCCTTCTTCTACCTCTTGACAAGTGCTTCAACTTCCTTAGTAAACCACGGTTCCCTTGCTCGACAACTTCCTCCCTGCCTGACAGGTACATTCTTATCAAGGACACGCAGTAGCTGCTCCTTGAAAAAGCTCCACATTTTGATTGTACTCATCCCCTGCAGTTTCCTTCCCCATCCTATACATCCTAAATCTTGCCGAATAGCATCATAATTGCCTTTCCCCCAGCTATAATTCTTGCCTTGCGGTATATACCTATCCCTGCCCATCGCTAAAGTAAACATAACCGAATTGTGATCACTATCACCAAAGTACTCACCTACATCTAAATCTAACACTTGGCCGGGTTCATTACCCAGTACCAAATCCAATGTGGCCTCGCCCCTTGTTGGCCTGTCTACATACTGTGTCAGAAAACCCTCCTGCACACATTGCACAAAAACTAACCCATCTATAGTACTCGAACTATAGTATTTCCAGTCAATATTTGGAAAGTTAAAGTCCCCCATAACAACTACCCTGTTACTCTCGCTCCTGTCGAGAATCATCTTTGCAATCCTTTCCTCTACATCTCTGGAACTATTCGGAGGTCTATAGACAACTCCCAACAGGGTGACCTCTCCTCTCCTGTTCCTAACCTCGGCCCATACTACCTCAGTAGACGAGTCCTCAAACGTCCTTTCTACCCGTGTAATACTTTCCTTGATTAACAATGCCAACCCCCCCCCCCCTCTTTTACCATCTTCTCTGTTCTTACAGAAACATCTAAATCCTGGAACCTGCAACAACCATTCCTGTCCCTGCTCTACCCATGTCTCCGAAATCGCCACAAAATCGAGATCCCAGGTACCAACCCATGCTGCAAGCTCACCCACCTTATTCCGGATGCTCCTGCCGTTGAAGTAGACACACTTCAAACCAGCGTCTTGCTTGCCGGTGCCCTCTTTCGAACTTTTAACCCTATCCCTGACCTCACTACTCTCGACATCCTGTACACTGGGACTACAATTTAGGTTCCCATCCCCCTGCTGAATTAGTTTAAACCCCCCCGGTAACCTATGATCCTACTTAATCTGCACATCCCCGGACACTAAGGGGCTTTCCATGGCCAATCCATCTAACCTCACAGCTTTTGACTGTGGGAGGAAACTGTAGCACCCGGAGGAAACCCATGCAAACACAGGGAGAAGGTGCAAACTTCACACAGTCAACCAAGGCTGGAATTGAACCCAGATCCCTGGTGCTGTGAGACAGCAGTGCTAATCATTGTGTTCGTTTGCCGTCCTAAAACAAATTCCAGGATTTTGACTCAGTGACAGTGAAGGAATGGTGATACATTTCCAAGTCAGGATGGTGAGTGACTTGGAGGGGAGCCTCCAGGTGGTGGTGTTCCAATATGACTATTGCATCTGTCCTTGTAGATGATAGTGGTCATAGGTTAGGAAGGTGCTGCCTTGAACTGTCTGGCAGAAAGGACAGGAAGATACAACATAGACTTAATGATACTGGTTCTAAAGTGGGCGTAAGGTCAATGTGCAGAGATCGTTGAAGGGGCAGGGTATATTTAGAGGAAAATTAGCAAAGTATATGCGATCTTTAGCTTCATAAATCAAGGTAGTTGAGTACAAAAGTGGAGAAATTATATTGAACTTTACACAACTCTGTTTAGATTCAGAACAAGTCCAGTTATGGTCATTACACATTAGGAAGGAGGTGAGGGCCGTTGAGAGAATACAAAAGGAGATTTACCAGAATAGTTCCAGAAATGAGAGATTTTAGTTACAAAGTTGGATTGGAAAAACAGGGTATGTTCTCCCTGGAGACCTAATGGGATATTCGATAGACAATGATCGTTTTAGATAAGATCGACAGAGAAAAGCTGATGATAAAAAGACGAGGAGATACAGATTTAAGGAAGAAATGCAAGGAAGAAATTTGGTGGAAATTCTACCGTGAGCAGGAAGGTTTTGGAAATTGCTGACCACAATGTGCTGGAAGCAGAGATGATCAATGATTTTAAAAGGAAATTGAATGAACATTTACAAGGTTAAAGGGATAGAGTAGGAGAGTGAGACAGCCCTGAGGAAAGTTGCTTGTATTTGATGGGCTGAATTGTCTCCTTTTGTACTGTTATGACTCTGACTCTAATAATAATAATCTTTAATAATAATCTTTATTGTCACAAGTAGGCATACATTAACACTGCAATGAAGTTACTGCGAAAACTGAACTGCTTATCTGGAATTATTAAAATTTAGTGAGCCTACAATCCACATTCCAGCGCCTGTTCGGGTACACAGAGGGAGAATTCAGAATGTCCAAATTACCTAATAGCTCGTCTTTTGGGACTTGTGCGAGGGAACCGGAGCACCCGGAGGAAACCTACACAGACATGGGGAGAATGTGCAGACTCCACACAGGCAGTGGCCCAAGCCGGGAATCGAACCTCGGACCCTGGAGCGGTGAAGCAACAGTGCTAACCACTGTGCTACGCTGCTGCTAATAGAAGTGTTCAAAATAATGAGGGGTTTTGATGGAGTAAATATGGAGAAACAGTTTCATAATCAGGAAGGAAATGTATTCTAAGTGTTCATTTAAGAACCAAAGATGAGATGAGAATTAATTAATTTATTGTTAATGTGTCGTGGAATGCTGAGCCTGAAAAGGTGATGGAACCAGCACGGTAGCGCAGTGATTAGTACTGTTGCTTCAGAGCTCCAGGGTCTCAGGTTCGATTTCCGGCTTGGGTCACTGTCTGTGCGGAGTCTGCACATTCTTCCTGTGTCTGCGTTTCCTCCGGGTGCTCCGGTTTCCTCCCACAGTCCAAAGATGCGCAGGTTAGGCGGATTGGCCATGCTAAATTGCCCTTAGTGTCCAAAAAGGTTAGGTGGAGTTACTGGGTTATGGGGATAGGATGGAGGTAGGGTGCACTTTCCGGGATTCGATGCAGACTCAATGGGCCGAATGGCCTCCATTTCACTGCAAATTCTATAATTCTAAGCTCATTCCTCAAAAGCAGTTGTTAGAATCATAGACAGTTACAGCAGGGAGCCAGCTGTACTGTGCAAACTCTCTGAGAGGGCTGTTGTTCCTAGTGCCATATCCCTGCTTTTTGTCCACCATCTTTCACGACCCTCATCCTCAGGAGCCTGTCCAACTCCCTTTCAGATAATTTAGGGAATGACCTTCAACCACTTGTTTAAGCAGAAGGTTTAAGATCCTGACAAATCTGAAAAAATCATTCCTGACTTCCCCATCAAGAATTTTTCCACAGAGCTTTCAATCTATTACCTATGATTATTGACTGACTCACCAGAGGCATCAACCTTTCTCTATTCCACCAATATCTCTTGAAAACCTATTTGAAGGGGTCAGATTTACATGGTTACAGGGAAACGAGAGAATGAGGATTAGTTGGATGTTCTGTCAAAGAGCAGGGACAATGAGCTTCTTTCAGTAATGAAAGAACAAAGAACAAAAAACAAGGAAAAGTACAGTAAGAAGTCTTACAACGCCAGGTTAAAGTCCAACAGATTTGTTTCAAATCACTAGCTTTCGGAGCGCAGCTCCTTCCTCACCTGAAGAAGGAGCAGTGTTCCGAAAGCTAGTGATTTGAAACAAACCTGTTGGACTTTAACCTGGCGTTGTAAGACTTCTTACTGTGCTCACCCCAGTCCAACGTGGCATCTCCACATCACGAAAAGTACAGCACAGGAACAGGCCCTTCGACCCTCCAAACCTGCACCGATCATGCTGCCCGACTAAACTAAAATCTTCTACACTTCCGTGGTCTGTACCCCTCTATCCCCATCCTATTCATGTATTTATCAAGATGCCCTTTAAACGTCACTATTGTCCCTGCTTCCACCACCTCCTCCGGCAGTGAGTTCCAGACACCCACTACCCTCTGTGTAAGAAATGTGCCTCGTACATCTGCTCTAAATCTTGCCCTTCGCACCTTAAACCTATGCCCCCTAGTAATTGACCCATCTGCCCTGAGAAAAAGTCTCTGACTATCCACTCTGTCTATGCGTCTCATAATTTTGTTGACTTCTATCAGGTCGCCCCTCAACCTCCTTTGTTCCAGTGAGAACAAACCAAGTTTATTCAACCTCTCCTCATAGCTAATGCCCTCCATACCAGGCAACATGATGGTAAATCTGTTCTGCACCCTCTCTAAAGCCTCCACATCCTTCTGGTAGTGTGGCTACCAGAATTGAACTCTATACTCCAAGTGTGGCCTAACTAAGGTTCTATGCAGCTGCAACATGACGTGCCAATTTTTATACTCAATGCCCCGGCCAATGAAGGCAAGCATGCCGTATGCCTTCTTGACTACCTTCTCCACCTGTGTTGCCCCTTTCAGTGACTTGTGGATCTGCACACCTAGATCTCTCTGACTGCACACCTAGATCTCTCTGACTGCACACCTAGATCTCTCTGACTGTACACCTAGATTTCTCTGACAAGACAAGAGTTACTTCCGTACAGCTCCTGAAAAGTTCTAACATGCCCTGAGATGTTAACTTGCTTTTTCCCAGCGCAGGTGCCAGAGTATGATCTGCTTTTATTTCGGATTTCAGAATGGAAAAAGCTTCAGGTTCGGTCATCATCTTACCCACAATCCTCCAGCCAACTCTTTATTTTGTCAACTGAATCCCCTGTGAAAACAAACAGGAAATAAACAGTCAGCAAGTGTCAAAGGGACACTGTCACATAACTCCTCCTCACTGCTCCTGTGCTGTTCCTCGTGTCTTAATAAAGCTCGTAGTCTCAAAGGTGGAAAAGATGATTTATTGTGAATTCGTTCTGTCTTCAGAGCTTAACTTACGGCTACCTCAAATGCTGCCTGCCTGTGTCTGTGTCTTGCTACCAGTTCTCCCTTCCGTGAAGTGTCTCCTCACTTCCTGTCCCTGTGTATTTATAGCTCTGCCGTGCTCCCTCTAGTGCTTGCTCAGTTGTATTGCATCTATACTGATACGCAATCACCACATCCTCCCTTTTTCTTTACATAGTTTCTGTACATCGTTAAAGAAAATTGTACAAAACAGTTAGATTACTTATGATATTTGCACCTATACAAGTGATGGTGCTATTGCATATTTTACAAAGCCAATTTATATTTATGAGTCCTATCTTAATAAAAACATTTATGAGTACAAACTTGATAAATTTGTTCACTGAGTGTTTTTCTTTTTTTGTTGTTGACGGGGTGATATTGATATTGCAACTCCGTTGTGAATGTTATCGGTGTTCTTGTTATTTTAAGTAACCAATACGTCATCCTGAGGTGTTTGCATAGTCGAACCACTGATGTTGACTGACATGGCCTTTTTTCTGTGCTTGTGGTATCAATTTAGTATGTCATCTGCCTTGAAAGCTGGTGTGCTTGCTTGTTCTGGAGCAGATGTGAGTTTGTGCGATTCGTTGTCATCCGTGGCATGTTTGTAGTCTTGTCATTGTTTTGCATGGTCGAACCACTGATGTTGACTGACATGGACTTTTTTCTGTGCTTATGGTCCTTCATGTGCAGAGTTGTACCATTTTGTACAAGTCGTTGTTTCATTGCTGTTGTTTCTGTTTCTGCAGTGCTTCTTGTGATTTTTGTTGTTCTTATCACGCTTCATGTTGCTTTTGTTTTTGCTGTTGTTGTTCTCGTTTATGCAGTGCTTCTTGCGATTTTTGTTGTTCTTATTGCGCTTCATGTTGCTTTTGTTCTTGCTGTTCTCATTTCTGTTGTGCTTCTTGTGGCTTTTGTTTTTCTTGTTATGCTCAATGAATGTCCCGTGTGGATAATTTGAGTCATTGTCACAGTTATTGGTGTGAATGTCCTTTGTGGAATCTGTTACATTAAACGTTTCATTTAGAGAATGGTGAGAATGATCTGATGTTGCATTGATGCTGGTGACATCAGTCATTTGTGGTGGATTTGATTCCTCGTCTTGGCGCTCCTCTTCCGGAGTCAAAATCTTCATGATTTCAATTGACGTGGTCTCTCTGGACTCTTGGCGCTCCTCTTCTGGAGTCAAAATCTTCATGGTTTCTATTGACGTGGTCTCACTGGACTCTTGGTGCTCCTCTTCCGGAGTCAAAATCTGCATGGTTTCTATTGGCGTGGTCTCTCTGGACTCTTGGGTGGCCCTACTCTGTGCTTCTGTACAGACAAGCTGAGAACTGTCAGTCTCGCTGTGATCCTGTACCTCCTGTATGTCGAGTGTGATCACCTTGTCACTGTTTTCGCATGCAGTGGGTAGATGTACATGGTCTTCTTCTTGATTATGTGAGCATTGATAGGCTTTCATAGTCTGCTTGCGGTTGCTCAGATACGGCGGGTTGACCTTCATGGTCTTGTTCATGCATGGTGTTCGCCAACGAGTGTTTGCTTGCTTCCCTTTTGGAGTCTTTCATCACTCTGACTGTGGAACCTGTCATCGCTCTCTGTGTGGAGTCTTTCTGTGCTCTCTGTGTGGCGTCGTCTTCGTTTTGGGTATTGCTGTCATCCAATGTATCGACGCTCTGCCATGGCACCATGGTGTTGGATTCATCTACCACGAGTAGATTCGTGTTGAGCTTTGCAACCGTGTCGCTGATGCAAGGATCAGCATATCCGAATAACTCAGCCATGTCTGAGTAGTATTGTTCGAAAACCAAATCATCTTTTTTTGCTTCGGATTTGGTATCGTTGTCTTCATCATCTTTTGCATATCCAAATAACTCAGCCATGTCTGAGTAGTATTGTTTGAAAAACAAATCATCTTTTTTAGTTTTGGAATTTTTTTTGTTCTCTTCACTTTGGGTGGTGCAGACTGCTTTTTCCAGGGTGTGTGAGAGTTATTTTCAACAGCTGGTTTAAATTCAGGCGTTTTTCTGTCTACTAAGGCAAGAAAATTTGGTTTTACAATTTTCGGGCATTTCCGTTTTAAGTGGGCGTGGTCCGGATCCTCAGACGTCATGACGCTCATGACTTCATGCGTAGGAATCAATCGCGCATGTGCAAATTGATCTTCCTTTACTGTGCGGTTTTGTGTCCACTGCGCATACGCGGCTTGTTCATGTGCATATCGATCCGCGACCAAAACGTTTAAACTGTGCATGCGCATCTTGCACATTGTAGGCTCACTAAATTTTACAAATTCCAGTAAAGCAGTTCAGTTTTCATGACGTTAACAATTTATTCTGAAGACAATGAATGAAATGGCGTACATTCCGCAAAGGAAAGAATCATTAAGGGACACACGGTCAGTAAGGGACACATCAGTAACAGACCCACGATTAAACTACTGTGGCGGGGAGGTGGGAACTGGAACAGCAGGCCAGTAAGTGTAGAGACTTGGGAAAAAAGTGAGACTGAGATAAACATATCGCAGAGTAAGAGCTGGCAGAAGGAAGCCGCAGGGCACAGCGTAGGGCTGGAATGCGTTTGCTTCCATGCAAGAAGTATAACAGGTAAGACAGATGACCTGAGAGCCTGGGTTACTGCATGGAACTATGATGTATTTGCAATTACTTAGACATGATTAAATGAGGGACAGACTGGCAGCTTAACATTCTGGGATTTTGTTGTTTGAGATGGGACAGAAGGGGAAACAAAAGAGGTGGGGGAGTTGTATTGCTGATTACAGCTGCGTTGAGGGAGGACACATTGGAGGGATTTTGTAGTAAGGCATTATGGGTGGAACTCAGGAATAAGAAGGGTGAAATCACAAAGTTAGGAGTGTATTATAGGCCTCCCAACAGCTCTCAGAAGACAGAGGAGCAGTTGTGATAAAAGCAGGGCGATTTTAACTGCCCCCATATTGACTAGGAATCCCTTCCAGCCAGGTGCTCGGATGGAGATCAATTTGTTAGATGTGTCGAGGAGGGCTTTTTGATGCAGTATGTTGCCAATCCAACCAGGGAGGGGGCCAAACTATAGACTAGGTATTGGGGAATGCTCCAGGCCAGGTGATTGATGTTTCAGTGAGGGAGAATTTTGGGCTTCGTAACCATAATTCCATAAGATTTTGGATAGTCATGGAGAAGGACAAGAATGGCCTGCAGAAAAAAATAAATAAAAAAGATTTCCAAATTAGCCAATACTCTGGGCGTGAGGTTTGCTCGAGCTCTTCAGGAGGGTTTAAACTAGTTTGGCAGGGGGATGGGAACCAGAGCTACGGATGACAGGATATGGGGTGCAATTCTCCCAAAGGGAGCCAAACAGCCGACGCCAGAGTGAAACCCGGAGTGTTTCACTCCGGCATCGGAGTCCGCTCCTTGCCCCCTATTCTCTCCCCCCCCCCCCCCCCCCCCCCCCGGCCAGGGGGCTAGGAGCGGCGGTGCGTGAATCTTGGGCGCCAGGCCTTGACGCTTGCATCAAAGCGGCACGCCGGGAATGATGCGGCCGGTGGCGCCTAAGTGACGTCAGCTGCGCATGCGCGGTTGCCGTCTTCCCCTCCGCTGCCCGCAAGACATGGCAGCTTGATCTTGCGGGGTTGCGGAGGGAAAAGAGTGCGTCTTTTAGAGATGCCGGCCCGACGATCGGTGGGCACCGATCGCGGGCTAGACACCTCCTGAACACGCCCGTGGTGCTCGATCCTCCCTCCGCCCCCCACAGGCCCCACACACAGATGTCTCGGTGGGAGAGCATTTCGGTGACAGTGACCACAATCCCTTGACCTTTACCACAGTCATGGAGAGGGATAGGAACACAAGTATAGGATGGTATTTAATTGGGGGAGGGGAAATTATACTGCTATTAGACAGGAGCTGAGGAGCATACATTGGGAACAGATGTTCTCAGGGAAATGCACAACAGTAATGTGCGGTGTTGTTTAAGGAGCACTTGCTGTGAGTCCTGGATAGTTTTGTCCCACTGAGACAACGAAGGAATGGTGAGGTGAAGGAGCTTGGATGACAAGAGAAGTGGAGCTTCTAGTCAAGAGGAAGAAGGAAGTTTATGTAAGGTTGAGGAAGCAAGGATCTGGCACGGCTCGAAAGGGTTACAAGTTAGCCAGGATGGAACTCAAAAATGGACTTAGGAGACCTAGAAGGGGGCATGAAAAAGCCCTGGTGGGAAGGAATAGGGGAAACTCCAAGGCGTTCTACACATATGTGAGAAATAAGAGAATGGTCAGAGTGAGAGTAGGGCCGATCAGGGATAGTGGAGGGAACTTGTGCCTGGAATCTGAGGAGGTAGCTGAGGCCCTAAATTAATATGTTGCTTCAGTACTCATGAGAGAGATGGACTTTGTTACTCGTGAGAACAGCGTGATCCAGATAGATAGGCTCGAACAGGTTGATATTAAGAAGGAGGATGTGCTGGGAATTTTGAAAAGCATCAGGATAGATAAGTCCCCTGGGCCAGACAGGATATATCCAAGGTTGTCAGGGCAAGGGAGGAGATTGCTGCGCTATTGGCGATGATCTTTGCGTCCTCACTCTCCACTGAGTAGGACCAGATGATTGGAGGAAGCCAAAATGTTGTTCCCCTGTTCAAGAAAGGGAATACGGAAATCCCTGGGAATTACACTAAAGAGATATCAGAAGCAATGGCCACTAAAGTGTTCAATGAACCCACAGGAACCCACGGTCATAGCAACCAACAGAACAGAGCAATGCCCCATATGGGAGGAAGAGTTGAGGAAATATTTAAAGAGGAAAGGATAGCCCCTTTGGTCCAATTTTTGTGCAAATGGTGAGTCAGGTCCAGGCAGCATAGGGCAAACCTGGTGGGACAATCTAAGTGAGGTCCATGTGGTAGTCACCACTGTTGTATTGTATGTATGAGGTATATTATGGTACAGGTATGGGGGTAGATCCTGTCATAATTTACACATAAGTATATGATGGAGCAGAGACACACACTGACTGACACACTGCAAGACGAATCAACACACACAACACGACAGCCAATCACCAGATAGGGCATGGTCACTATAAAGCCAGAGAGCACTAGTTTTCCCGCTCATTCAGGATGCAGCCTCTGAGACAGACAGAGCCCGCAGTCAGTAGCGCAAGCATCTACCATGTGCTAGCAGTATAGGCTGGTCGGGTTTTGCATAGGTCTTCAGTCAATCTAACATAGTGTCGATCCACAGTGCAAGTATGTTTAATAGGTCATAAGAACATAAGAACATAAGAACTAGGAGCAGGAACAGGCCATCTGGCCCCTTGAGCCTGCTCCACCATTCAATGAGATCATGGCTGATCTTTTGTGGACTCAGCTCCACTTTCCGGCCCGAACACCAGAACCCTTAATCCCTTTATTCTTCAAAAAACTATCTATCTTTTCCTTAAAAACATTTAATGAAGGAGCCTCAACTGCTTCACTGGGCAAGGAATTCCATAGATTCACAACCCTTTGGGTGAAGAAGTTCCTCCCAAACTCAGTCCTAAATCTGCTTCCCCTTATTTTGAGGCTATGCCTCCTGGTTCTGCTTTCACCCGCCAGTGGAAACAACCTGCCCGCATCTATCCTATCTATTCCCTTCATAATTTTATATGTTTCTATAAGATATCCCCTCATCCTTCTAAATTCCAACGAGTATAGTCCCAGGCTACTCAACCTCTCCTCGTAATCCAACCCTAGTGAATCTCCTCTGCACACCCTCCAGTGCCAGTACGTCCTTTCTCAAGTAAGGAGACCAAAACTGAACACAATACTCCAGGTGTAGCCTCACTAACACCTTATACAATTGCAGCATAATCTCCCTAGTCTTAAACTCCATCCCTCTAGCAATGAAGGACAAAATTCCATTTGCCTTCTTAATCACCTGTTGCACTTGTAAACCAACCTTCTGTGACTCATGCACTAGCACACCAGGTCTTTCTGCACAGCAGCATGCTTTAATATTTTATCATTTAAAAAATAATCCCATTTGCTGTTATTCCTACCAAAATGGATAACCTCACATTTGTCAACATTGTAAGGTTATCCATTTTGGTTATTAAGGTTATATTAAGGTTATTCATAGTTAAATAAAATCGAGTTGTACTTCTACAAGTGTTGGTAGCCTGTCTATGTTACTGCTAGGGTAAACACAGTCTTCACAGATCCAGAGTACCCAACACATCAGATCCCTGCCTGCTGGCTCCACCCAGTAGGCAGGGTATAAATGTGTGGGCTCTCCGAGCTGCAGCCATTTCGGCAGCAGCTGTGGGAGGCTACACATCTGTTGGAAATAAAGCCTCGATTACACTCTACTCTCGTCTCATCTTAATTGATAGTGCATCAGTCCATAAAAAAAATGTAACAAAGGTTCGAAAGCTGATCGTAATAGTGTCCTGTTTGGCACAGTTGGGAGGAAACCGGAGCACTCGGAGGAGACCCACGCCACTCCACACAGACAGTGACCCAAGCCGGGAATTGAATCTGGGACCCTGGTGCTGTGAAGCAACAGTGCTAACCACTGTGCTACTGTGCCGCCCATGTATTCACCACAACACCATATTTCCACAATATAATCTGCGCCTGTAACTCCCCAATCTTATCTACTGTACTTTCCGCATTCATATACATGCACAGTAACCCTGATTTTGATGTCATTACTTTCTCCCTTACACCGACTTCATTAACTTATTATTCTCTATACTTGTATTTTCTGTCCCTCCCAGTGTTTTATACATCCTAGTATTCCTCTCTAATGTTTCCTCTTGGCTCCCACACCCCTGCTGAGTTAGTTTAAAAGCTTCCCGACAGCACCAGCAAAACACTTGCAAGAAACTAAGCTCCAGCTCTGTTTAGATACATCCAGTCCGACTTGTACAGGTGCCATCTCCCATTACTACTTTTGATCCGACTTGTTAAATTTCTACCTAACTCCCGAAATTCTGATTGCAGGACCACAGCCCCTTCCTTCCTAAGTTATTGGTACTAATGTGGACCACAACCTCTGGCTTTTTAGGGATGACCTGTTAGAGATCTACAAGATTTTGATGGGCATGGATAGAGTGGATGGGCAGGCACTCTTTCCCAGAGTGGAGGGTTCAATCACCAGGGTGTTATATCCCTTGTCTTCTTCTTCAAGTAGCCAAAGATATCGTGTTGACAAAGAACATAAAACTATGGGCGGGATTTTCTGACCCCGCACCGGGTCGGAGTATCACCGGGGGGTCGCATGAATTGCGCCACACCGCCCCGATGCCGGGACGCGTTACTCCGCAGAGCGTAGAATCGGTGCCATTGGGGCCAGAGTGGTCTATGCAGTGCCGGTCAGGGGCCGCTCTGTGGCCCCCCGCGATTCTCCGGCCTGGATGGGCCGAGCGGCCGTAAACAAAAATCTGAGTCCTGCTGTGCCGTTCTAACCTGCTCTGAGCCGGCAGGACCTCGGCGATGAAGGGTTGGGTGGCGGCCAGTGGGGGGGGGGGGGGCGGGGGGGGGGGGGGGGCTGGGGGAGAGAGCCTCTGATGTGGCCTGGCTCACGATTGGGGCCCACCGATTGGAGGGCCGGCCTCTCTGGCTGGGGGCCTCCTTTCTTACGCGCCATGTTGAAGGGGGCTGGCGCGTTGAAGGAGTCCACTATACATGCGCGCGTTGGCGCAGGTGCCACTGTGCATGTGCATTGTTCGCGCCGGGATCAGCAGCTGGGGCGGCATGACCCGCTCCAGTGCCTTGCTGGCCCCCTGTAGGGGCCAGAATTAGTCCTGGTGGTGGCCCGTTCATGCCGTCGTAAAACGCGAAGGTGTTTACGTGGACGGCATGGATGAGACAATCCCGCCCTACATGTTTAAATCAAAACTAATTTATTTTACACGACTTAACTTGATTAGGTTCGCACACTCTACTGAGTAACAGTTAAAAAAACAATAGTACTGAATCTGTGATACCATAATTAATAATCTCTCTAATATATAATTAGGGACTGGTCTAGTACAGGGCTAAATCGCTGGCTATTAAAGCAGAGCAAGGCAGGCCAGCAGCACGGTTCAATTCCCGTACCAGCCTCCCCGAACATGTGCTGGAATGTGGCGACTAAGGGCTTTTCACAGTAACTTCATTGAAGCCTACTTGTGACAATAAGCGTTTTTCATTTCCATTTCATTTCACATAAACTATACTCTAACTCAACTTCACGCTATCCTTCCGCATCGAATTATCCAACAGCCTCCCCTGCATGCCTGGAGACGCAGCCTTTTATAAGATCACTTAGCGATGCCACTAGTGTTGATATACATGAACATCATCTAGTTAACCCTTTACTATACTTGGACTAGACATATCAATACACAGGAAGGATAGGTTTAAGGTCCGTGGGGCAAAGTTTAGAGGAGATGTGCGAGGCAGTATTTTTACGCAGAGGATGGTGAGTGCCTGGAATGCGTTGTCAGGGGAGATTGTGAAAGCGGATACAATAACGGTGTTCAAAAGGCACCTTGACAAACATATGGAAGTGCTGAGGGTTTTGGCAAAGGTTGGTATCATGACCGGTACAGGCTTGGAGGGCCAAAGGGCCTGTTTCTGTGCTGTATTGTTCTTTGTTCTTTTCGCCCTCCCCTAGAGGAATGTCCTGCAGCTGCACTGTGACATCCTTGGTCCTCGCACCGGGGGGGGCAACATACCATCCTGGAGTCAGGTGTACAGCCACAGAAACACCCGCCTATTCCCCTCACACATGAATCCCCGATCACTATTGCGCTTCTCTTCTTCTTCCTCCCTCCTGTACAGCTGAGTTACTTGTGGTGCCACAAACCTGGCTCTGACTGCACTCCTCTGGGGAACCAGTGTCATCACAAACTTCCAAAACAGAAAGTCAATTTGTGAGCCGGACCCCAGCGAATTCCTGCACTATTTGCCAAGTTCTCGTGGACTACCTGGTGGTCACCCACTCCCTCTCTGCCTCCTTGCCCTTAAGCTGCTGTGTGACCACCTTTCTGAATGTGTTATCCACGTAGCTCTCAGCATCGTGGATGCACCACAGTGACTCCGGGCACCGCTCGAGCTCTGAAAGCCGGAGCTCAGGTTTCTGCAGCTGGCAGCACTTCCTGAACATATGGTCGCCCAGGACACCGGTAAGGTTCATGACTATGTGCATATCACAGGACACAGTCGACTCAACTGAGCTGCCCTGCCATATCTTAACTTTACTTCTCTTGTGTTAACACTATTCTGTTTCAATTGCTAATATTACCTCACTATGTAGGCCCTAACTTTTCCTTATTCCAGATGCTAGCGTTTTAACATACTACCCCTTAAACTGAGCATTTAGCAGCCAATCCACTTACCAGTTTCCTGTGATGTCACAGTTGTCTTTTTCTTCCCTCCCCCACTGCTTCCTCACAGAAACTGAAATAACTCACCAAATAACTCACCACATAACTCACCTGTGTCCCGCAGCAGGCGAAGAGCAGTTTCTGAAGGGCAAAAAAGTTAGAAAGCAGAAGTGCTCACCTTTCCCCCATGTACCGAAACCCTACTTTGATCTAAATTCCCAAATACACACACTCAGATAGTATCGCATACGGATGCTCGTGTGCCATGAGGGGGGATTAACTAACACAGGAGGACACAACAAAGTACAGGAAACTATTGATGAACACAGAGTGGGCATGGAATTTGAAGTAAACTTTTATATGGATCAATGTGATACATTGTGGTGGGGAAAAATAAGAAGGCCACAAATTCCTTGGAAAATAGGTGTTTAAATGAAATGGAAGAACAGAGAAACCTGGGGGAGCAGAGAGATCTTTATTAGCTGACAAGTTGTGTCAGTTAATGAAGGAGCGGGGTTCATTTTTAGGGGAGTGTAGAACATTGGGTGGACCACACTTGAAGCACTGTCTGTCCATTGCAGAAGGCGTAAAAATAATTTACTGAAGAGTTAGAAGTCCTGAGAAATTATGCCCATCAGGAAAGATTGAATAGGCTGAGGTTATTATGATCTCCAGAAAAGACAATACCGAGGGGTGAATGGGGTGGGACTGGGGGAGGGATGAATTTCAATAAGAAAGATTCTGTTCAGCTGACATCAATCTGATGGAAGACTGGAGAAATCTGCAAATACCAGAAGATAGTATTTGAGAAAATCACAGAACAAGAATATTCCTTAAAGTAAAGGTCAGTCAAGAGTGATCCCTGCTCCACTACAGGATCCAAGGACCTTAACCTGTTCCACAGCAACTTTCACCAGAAAGACTCTTACCTGAATGACAGGTTGTGTCTGTGAGATGCTCATCGACAGTGTGCCACTGATCTCTGCTCCTGGCCCAGGCTCTGCGCTTTCTGGTGGTACTGTTCTCCCAGCAAGATAGACTTTGAGGAGATGAAAGCTCCATCCTGTCACTCACTGCAGAACATTAAATAAACGGTTTTGGAAAATCAATCAATTAGTTCCCATTTCCATAGCACCTTTCACACCTGCAGAACACCCACATTTAAAATGTAGAAGACCATATGACCGTAAGATCAGAAGTGGGCCATTTGGCTCTGTCATCCAATAAAATCTTGACTGATCTGATGTGATAATCCTCGACTCCACTTTCCAACCTTATCCCTATAACCCTTGATTCCCTTACTGATTAAAAATCTGTCTGTCCAGCCTTGAACATACTTAACAGCCCAGCCTCTACAGCTCTCTGCAGTAAGAAATTCCACAGATTCACTATCCTCTGCGAGAATAAATTCCTCCTCATCTCTGTCTTAGATGGTTGACCACTTCCGCTGAGATTATATCCTCTGGTCTCTCCCACAAGGAAAACAACCTCTTGAATGTCTACATTGACAACCCCCCTGAGAATCCTATGAGCAGATTTTCCCACCCTTTCCCACCCTTGCACCTGGCGCCAAACCTGTTGTCCTGGCTGAATATTGGGAGAGCCAAAATTGAGATTCGTGCCAGGTGTGAAGAATTTTGCTCATCACCTGTCCTGCTACCGATGGCAAGTTCCGGATTGTCCAAAAATGGTGAGAAGCTCATTAAACTTAATTTACATCCATTACACTCGCATCGGCAAGATTGAGGTCAAATGCAGCAGCCTCCCGGGAGTCACATCCTTGTGGACACGGCACCCTGTGGCTGTGATGGTCACTACAGCCCTGAATTTCTATGCCACCTGGTCATTCCAGAGCTTGAACAGGAACCCGTGTGGCATTTCACATTCATCAACCCACAGGCGCATCCAGAAGATGACGGATGATTTCTTGCCTGAGCATCCAACTATATCACATTTGACCTGGACCAGGTCACCAAGATGCTTGGGATGCAGGATTGGTCACCATCGTCAAGATACCTTAGTTCCAGGGGACCATTGATGGCATGCAAGTCACCCTGCGAGCACTGGGGCATCAGGGAAAGGGTTCCACTTCCTGAATGTTCAGATCATCTGCAACCATCTCCAGCTGCCACAGGCATCGCTGGGGGATTGGGGGGGGGGGGGGGGGGGGGGGAAGGGTTTCAAACGAACTGGAGGCTGACATTGTCTCCTTGGTGGAAGGCCCTGGGATGGGCTCCAGCATTTTTGCCTCTCTGATGGTGTCCGTAGGGCTTTGGATGACTTAATGAGCTGGAGGGGCAGATGGAGTGCACTCCAGGAGCCTCTGAGTCAGCTGTTATTGCCAGTCCTGGAGGCTCCCCATGGTGTCGACACCCTCAGCAATGGTCTTCAGTGACTGGGCCATGCTCTGCAGTGTCTCGGCAATGTCCACCTGCATCTGGGGGATGTCGACATAATGTTGAGGCCCTCAGCCATGATCATCACAGACTCAGCCATGCCTTGGACACCACCACTCAAGGTTTGGGCGTTGTGCTCCAGGTTTTCCATTGCAGTTACAATCCTAGTATTGCTGACACCATCTCCTGCATCTAAAAGCTTTGGGACTACTCCAATCAGCTTTGCAGCCACTAGAATGTAATGAAATCCTCTCCTGAATGTTACCACTGTGTCCTATCATCTGCATCTTCTAGGAGAACCTTGTCCAGAGGCTCGGTATCTGGTTGGGACTCAGCTGAGTCCTGGGATCCAGCAGAGCTCCAACTGCATCTCCCTTGGATGTTCCTACCTCCACCCCGTGTGCATCAGCAGCTATGTGGTGTTCACCAGATAGCGTCCCCGATGTCTGTCTACTAATGTCGCCCACTGAGGTGTGTGTCTCTGCGCTGGTGAAGGTGGGGTGATAGCTGTGACACCTCGCCGTTGGTTTTCTCAGAGCTCTCCTCTGAGGTGACCTTTTGGGTGGCAGGGTGGGTATGACTCCGGATGGCCCAGCCCCATCACAACTCCGGGGGCTAGTGCCTGGTCAATTCCAGCCCCACGTGCACCGGAGTCACAACATAAATGAATTAACCAATAGTTCTTATAAAGATACCCAAAGCCAGGTGGCACGGTGGTGCAATAGTTAGCACTGCTGCCTCATGCCGCTGAAGACCCGGGTTCGATCCCGGCTCCGGGTTACTGTCCATGTAGAGTTTGCACATTCTCCCCGTGTTTACGTGGGTATCACCCCCACAACCCAAAGATGTGTAGGGTAGGTGGATTGGCCATGCTAACTTGCCCCTTATGTGGAAAAGAAAATGAATTGAGTACTCTAACGTTTAAAAATAATAAATAAAATAATAAATAAAAACGCCCAAAGTCTTTGGTCTTGGCTGCCAATAATCGCAGTCACCCTGTTTGCAAATGTAAACACAATTACTGTTTATTTATAACAAGAACTGTAATGAAATATGCAGCAAACAAATCATAAGTGAAAGGAAGAAAGAGTCTTTGTGAGTTGATAGTTTGAGCACATTTTTCTTCACAGCAAGCATGCAGAGCTTTGGTTCACAGCCTGTAATGATCTTCTTTGACAATTCATTCATTCATTCAGGTTCTTTGTAGTTTAGAAATGCAGTACACTTAGCTTTCTGGGGAGGCACATTGGGCTGGATTTATCGTTTTTGAGCCTAGGTGCGGAGGATCTGTGGGTTTTATGTAAAAAAAATCGCTGGCGACCCCTCACCAGTCGCAGGATCGCATAAAACTCCCGGCTCCCACGGGCAGCAGGGTGGCACAGTGGCACCGAGGTCCCAGGTTCGATCCCAGCTCTGGGTCACTGTCCGTGTGGAGTTTGCACATACTCCCCGTTTTTATTATGGGAGCTGGGAGTTTTAAAAAAATAAATTTAGAGTACCCAATTCATTTTTCCAATTAAGGGGCAATATGGCGTGGCGAATCCACCTAGTCTGCACATCTTTTGTGGGGGCGAAACCCCCATCATTGGTAACATCTTCCCTGCATCTACCCTGTCTAGTCCTGTTAGAATTTTATAAGTCTCTATGAGATCCCCCCTCATTCTTCTGAACTCCAGCGAGAACAATCCTAACGTTGTCAATCTCTTCTCATATACCAAGTCCAGGTTTGAGCCTGCTTTCATCCTGTGCCTTAGCAAGTTACAGGTGGTTGGCCTCCACCCCTTACTTGGGGAGCTCGCACTTCATGAGTTCCAAGGGGAGATCAATGGTTGTTTCCCCATTTCCTCATGGGTGTTATGACACCCCCCCCCCCCCCCCCCCCCCCCCCCCCGCAGTGTCCGAATGTTCCCCATTATCTGCCACTGGCTGAGGCCTTCTGCACCGCTGTGCATCCACATGTGGAGGGTCTGGATCAGTACAGCGTAACTTGTCAGCAAGACATTGTTGCCGAAGTGGAACTGTAGGGACCTTGGTGTTGGACACACTGTCGTCTGCCTGTGCGGAAACGTCTGTGTCCATATCGGAACATGAGTCACAAAACTCTGACTGGGCCTGGCATGACAACTCAGATAGCCAGGCCTTCAACCCGAGGGACGGCTCATACTGCGGCGACAGTGTACCATTGTCGGCAGAACATCACAACAGACAACATCACGCTTGGTCAAATGATCTATGTGCTTCTTAAGGGTCTTTCCATGGATGTGGACCCTATATAAGACCAGGTCAGTCCAGTCCAGCACCACGGAGCCATAATGCACCGTAACCAAAATTCTTGCATAAACAGTGTCCCTTAACGCTAACCCTATCCCTAACCCTAACATTCATCCCGACATCCCGGAACTGCGGTTAGATGGATGCTAAATTGCCCCTTAATTCCAATGGTTAGGTAGAGTTATGGGGATAGGGCAGGAGAGTGGGCCAAGATAGGGTTCTCCTTCAGAGGGTCATTACAGACTCGATGAGCTGAATGGCCTCTTCTACACTGTAGGGATTCTATGATTCTATGACTTTTCTCGACTCGTAACACAGCTTAACCTTTTCATCAAGTTTTGGAAGGGTAAGACTGTTACTAAACGGCTTCAGGGAATACCGAAACAGACAGATATCGTGGCACACATTGGTACCAATGGTGGGGGCAGCACAGTGGCACAGTGGTTATCACTACTGCCTACAGCGCTGAGGACCCAGGTTCAAATCCCAACCCTGGGTCACTGTCCGTGTGGAGTTTGCACATTTTCCTCGGTATGTGGCGACTAGGGGCTTTTCACAGTAACTTCGTTTGAAGCCTACTTGTGACAATAAGCGATTTTCATTTAATTTAATTTCATTTTGTGTCTGTGTGGGTTCACCCCCACAACCCAAAGATGTGCAAGTTAGGTGGATTGGCCACACTAAATTGCCCCTTAATTGGGAAAAAAAATAATTGGGTACTCAAAATTTAGAAAAAGGGATGTGGTCCTGAAACCACAAAGTAGATTTTTAAAAAGGACCCAGAAGGTAGTAATCTCTGGATTCAAAGAACATAGAACATGCAGTGCAGAAGGAGGCCATTCAGCCCATTGAGTCTGCACCGACCCACTTAAGCCCTCACTTCCACCCTATCCCCAATAACCCATCCTAACCTTTTTTGGTCACTAACGGCAATTTATCATGGCCAATCCACCTAACCTGCACGTCTTTGGACTGTGGGAGGAAACCGGAGCACCCGGAGGAAACTGACGCAGACATGGGGAGAACGTGCAGACTCCGCACAGACAGTGACCCAAGTCGGGAATCAAACCTGGGACCCTGGAGCTGTGAAGCAACTGTGCTTTTTTTTAATAAATTTAGATTACCCAATTATGTTTTCCAATTAAGGGGCAATTTAGCGTGGCCAATCCACCTACTCTGCACATTTTTGGGTTGTGGGGGCGAAACCCACGCAGATACGGGGAGAATGTGCAAACTCCACACGGACAGTGACCCAGAGCCGGGATCGAACCTGGGACCTCAGTGCCGTGAGGTGGTTGTGCTAACCACTAGGCCACCGTGCTGCCCTTGTGAAGCAACTGTACTAACCACCGTGCTGCCCCTAATTATGAAGAGAAATTGGATAGACTTGGATTGTTTTCCTTGGAACAGAGGAGCCTGAGGGAGGACATGATTGAGATGTATACAATTATGAGGAGCATAGATAGATTTGACAGAAATCATGGTATTACTGAGACTTGGTTGAAGGATGGGCAAGACTGGCAACTAAATATCCCAGGATGTCGATGCTTCAGGAGGGATAGAAAGGGAGGTAAAAGGGGTGGAGGAGTTGCATTACTGGTCAGAGATGATATCACAGCTGTGATTAAGGAGGGCACAATGGAGAATTCGAGCAATGAGGCAATATGGACAAATATGTAGACAGATTATAGAACAATGTAGGAGCAATAGGGTGGTTGTGATGGGAGATTTTAACTTCCCCAACATTGAATGGGACACGTGTAGTGTTGGAGGCGTAGATGGAGCAGAATTTGTAAGGAGCATCCAGGAGAGTTTTTTACAGCAGTATGTAAATAGTCCAACTCGGGAAGGGGCCATACTGGACCTGATTTTGGGGAATGATCCCGGCCAGGTGGTTGACATTTCAGTCGGCGATTACTTTGGGAATAACGATCACAATTCCATAAGTTTTAGAATACTCATGGACAAAGACGAGAGTGGTCCTAAAGGAAGAATGCTAAATTGGGGAAAGGCCAACTATAACAAAATTCGGCAGGAGCTCGGGAATGTGGACTGGGAGCAACTGTTTAAAAGTAAATCCACATTTGAAATGTGGGAGTCTTTTAAGGAAAGGTTGATTAAAGTGCAGGACAGACATGTTTCTGTGAAAATGAGAGATAGAAACGGCAAGATTAGGGAACAATGGATGACGGGTGGAATTGTGAAACTAGCTAAGATGAAAAAGGAAGCATATGTAAGATCGAGGCGACTCAAAACTGATGAAGCTTTGGAGGCATATCGGGAAAGTAGGACAAATCTCAAACGCGCAATAAAGAGGGCTAAAAGGGGTCATGAAATATCTTTGGCTAACAGGGTTAAGGAAAATCCCAAAGCCTTTTATTTGTGTATAAGGAGCAAGAGGGTAACTAGAGAAAGGATTGGCCCACTCAAAGACAAAAGAGGGAATTTATGCGTGGAGTCAGAGGAAATGAGTGAGCTTCTTAATGAGTACTTTGTATCGGTATTCACCAAGGAGAGCGACATGATGGATGTTGAGGCTAGGGATGGATGTTTAAATACTCTAGGTCATGTCGGCATAAGGAAGGGGGAGGTTTTGGGTATTCTAAAAGGCATTAAGGTGGACAAGTCCCCAGGACCGGATGGGATCTATCCCAGGTTACTGAGGGAAGCGAGGGACGAAATAGCTGGGGCCTTAACAGATATCTTTGCAGCATCCTTGAGCACGGGTGAGGTCCCGGAGGACTGGAGAACTGCTAATGTTGTCCCTTTGTTTAAGAAGGGTAGCAGGGATAATCCAGGGAATTATAGACCTGTGAGCTTGACGTCAGTGGTAGGCAAACTGTTGGAGAAGATACTGAGGGATAGGATGTATTCAGATTTAGAAGAAAATAGACTTATCAGTGATAGGCAGCATGGTTTTGTGCAGGGAAGGTCATGTCTTACAAACCTAATAGAATTCCTTGAGGAAGTGACAAAGTTAATTGATGAGGGAAGGGCTGTAGATGTCATATACATGGACTTCAGTAAAGCATTTGATAAAGTTTCCCATGGCAGGTTGATGGAAAAAGTGAAGTCGTATGGGGTTCAGGGTGTACTAGCTAGATGGATAAAGAACTGGCTGGGCAACAGGAAACAGAGAGTAGTGGTGGAAGGGAGTTTCTCAAAATGGAGAAAGGTGACTAGTGGTGTTCCACAGGGATCCGTGCTCGGACCACTGTTGTTTCTTATATACATAAATGATCTGGACGAAGGTATAAGTGATCTGGTGAGCAAGTTTGCAGATGATACTAAGATTGATGGAGTTGCAGATAGCGAGGCGGACAGTCAGAGAATCCAGCAAAATATCGATAGGTTGGAGAGTTGGGCAGAGACATGGCAGATGGAGTTCAATCCAGGCAAATGCATGGTGATGCATTTCGGAAGATCTAACTCAAGAGCAAACTATATGGTCAATGGAAGAGTTTTGGGGAAAATTGATGTCCAGAGAGATCTGGGAGTTCAGGTCCATTGTACCCTGAAGGTGGCAACGCAGGTTGATAGAGTGGTCAAGAAGGCACACAGCATGCTTGCCTTCATCAGACGGGGTATTGAGTACAAGAGTCAGCAGGTCATGCTACAGTTGTATCGGACTTTGGTTAGGCCACATTTGGAATACTGCGTGCAGTTCTGGTCGCCACATTACCAGAAGGATGTGGATGCTTTGCAGAAGGTGCAGAGGAGGTTCACCAGGATGTTACCTGGTCTGGAGGGTGCTAGCTATGAAGAAAGGTTGAGTAGATTAGGATTGTTTTCATTGGAAAGACGGAGGTTGAGGGGAGACCTGATTGAGGTCTACAAAATTATGAGAGGTATGGACACGGTGGATAGCAACAAGCTTTTTCCAAGAGTGTGGGTGTCAAGGGGTTACAAGGGGTCACGATTTCAAGGTGAGAGGAGGAAAGTTTAAGGGAGATATGTGTGGAAAGCTTTTTACGCAGAGGGTGGTGGGTGCCTGGAATGCTTTGCCAGCGGAGGTGGTAGAGGTGGGTACGATAGCATCATTTAAGATGCATCTGGACAGATATATGAATGGGTGGGGAACAGAGAGAAGTAGACCTTGGTAAATAGGCAACAGGTTTAGATAAAGGATCTGGATTGGCGCAGGCTGGGAGGGCCGAAAGGCCTGTTCCTGTGCTGTAATTTTCTTTGAAAGAAACCTTTCCCCTTTGTGGAGGGATCAATGACCAAGGGGTATATATTTAAGGGCAGGAGATTTAATAATAATGAAAATCTTTATTATCACAAGTAGACTTACATTAACACTGCAATGAAGTTATTGTGAAAAGCCCCTAGTTGCCACATTCCGGCGCCTGTTCAGGTACACAGAGGTTCTTCAGAATGTCCAATTCACCTAACAAGCACGCCTTTCGGGACTTGTGGGAGGAAACCAGAGCACCTGGAGGAAAACCAAGTAGACACGGGGAGAACGTGCAGACTCTGCACAGACAGTGACCCAAATGGGAATTGAACCCTGGTTCCTGACGCTGTGGAGCAACAGTGCTACCCACTCTGCTATCGTGCCTAAAAGGGGATGTGGGGAAGAGCCTTTTCACTCAAAGATGTGGCAGTTTGGAACTCGCTGCCTGAAAGGGTGGTGAAGGTAGAGACCCTCATAACATTTAAGAAGTATATGGATGTGTACTTGTGATCCCAAGGCCATGGGCCAAGTGCTGGAAAATGGGATTATGTGGTTGTTTTTGGCTAGCATAGACTTGATGGGCTGAAGGGCCTTTTCTGTGCTGCGTGATTCTATGACTCTATGACTCTAAAGAACAACGAAGAAAGCCTAATACAGCACAGGAACAGACCCTTTGGCCCTCCAAGTCTGTACTGGTCATGATACCAATCTTTGCCAAAACCCTCAGCACTTCCTTGTGCCGTATCCCTCTATGCCCATCCTATCCATGTATTTGTTGAGATGCCTTTTGAATGCCGTTAATGTATCTGCTTCCACAACCTCCCCTGGCAATGTGTTCCAGGCACTCACGACCCTCTGCGTGAAAAACATGACTCGCACATCTCCTCTAACCTTTGCCCCACAGACCTTAAACCTATGACCCCTGGTGACTGACCCCTCCACCTGGGAATAGAAAAGACAAGGTCGGCAGTAAAACAATGAGTGAGAAACAATGACCATGATTTACTGGCCAGAATCAGGACAGGCAAAGCCGGTAGATCCCAGTCGAGGCCTCTTCCCGAATTCCCAACGAGATCTTGTGAGATACTGTGCCCCACGATGGGCTGGATCCAAACTTGCAGTTAATTGAGTTTAAAAGCTCTGCCAATGCCAGATTGATCCAGCACTCGGGATCTACCAGCCTCGTGGAGATCCCATCCGGACGCTGTTTATCACTTGGCCCTACAAACAGGGAGCAGGCAGAATGGCCATTTAGGCAGGGTGGCATCCTGGCACTGCTGATGCCACTGAAATGCCTTGGCACTGCCAGCCATCTGGGTTCCAGGCTGGTGCCACGGTGCCCAAGTGGCTGCCATGCTGGCAGAGGCACTGCCTGGGTGCCAAGCTGGCAGGTGTGAAGGTGTCTGGTGGCATTTTGCCCACACCGGGAATCGGATCCAGGATGTCCTGCTTAAGTAAGGTATGGTGCCAGGGGCTCAACGACCCCCCCCCCCCCCCCCCAACAGGTGAGTTGGGTCATTGAGGGCGGGACCGGCGGTTGCATCGGTAGGTTGATAGATCGGGGGGAGCATTTTTAAAAGGTGCCCCAATCTCTTCTGACAAGCAGAGCTCCTCAGTGCAGGAAATGTGACTGAATGTGGCCTCAGTGGGATCTTCCCTGTTACTGTTAGTTAGCGGCTACAAGAGACGGGAATGACCCCTCTAATCCGCCCAGAACGGATTCTGTTTTGTTATTAGATTGCGCCCCATGCCTGTGATAGGGAAACTCAATTTGTTCGAATAGTGGGCCTAAGACTGGAGCCAATATATGGAGATGTTTATTTACTGCCAATGTTACCTGTTTCTGGCCCCTCAACCTCATTAGGAATTTAATGTACTTTGAGGCCCCAGACATAAAATAATTTCAACAATTGGTGACGCTTGTGAAAGAGCACTTCAACCCCAGACCCTCCATTATACTGTGGCTGTATAAACTTAATTCGGCCATCAGCGATTCAGTGGAGACAATTTTGGCTTTTGCTGCCAAACATTGGCAAATGATTGAACACGGTGAATTTGGCGAGGTGTTAAGCCAAAAGCTGCATGACCATCCGGTGTGTGGCATCAACAATATCAGTGTACAAAGAAAATTGTGAACCAAAATGAAAATATCCCTGGACAAAGTGACATAGATAGCTTGAGCCACTGATTGCGCTGAGAAGGGTGCTTCTGAGCTACAGTGTGCAGGAAAGCAAAGTCAATAAGCTTTGGAGTGGAATGGCTGGTAGGCAGCACCCCAAATGACAGGTGCAGAGGAGGCTGAACAGAGATCCCAGGAGCAGGATCATAGTCAGATGCATAGAACACAAAGGGGCTGTCAGCCCAGGAATTTTGATGAGTGTTACAGAGGGGGGAAGACCACACCCAAAAAATGTGCAATTGCCTAGGTTATGTGTGCTTCAAGTTCAACAGGAAGGGCACATTCAAACACATTGCCGCAACAGACACAATACACCCAGTTTAAATAAAACACATCACAACCCCCCACTATATACAGTAGAGAAAATTCCTGAAGAGGAATTGATATTTACAGGTTAAGCATGGTTAAAGTCTGCAAGACAACTCCCATAGAAATAGCCCTCATGGTCAATGGCAACCATAAAGCATGGAGGTTGACATAGGAATGTCAGCCACAGTCCTGGGTGAACAAACCTACAAGTACCTTCGAGGAGGGGTGCAACCCCTGAATCTAAGGAGCACATATGCTAAATTGGCAACTTATACAGGGAAACCTTAAAGATTGTAGATACCACGTGGCACCAGTGTCGTACCAACATCAGTTGCCTTAATTACCCATGATTGTTGTGGAAAGACAAAGATCAAGCCTCATAGCGCGAGATTGGCTTTGTCAGATAAAGCTAAACTGGGGTTCTCGAGTGGTACCACCCCCACCAAGAGAGCCAATGCTACAGGGGTTGCACAGTGCATACCCTAGCCAGATTAAGATGAAAATGTTGGTCAGGAGTTACACATGGTGGCCGGATATTGACAAAGCTATTGAGAACCTGGTTCGTCAATGTGACTTTTGCCGGTCACAGCAAATCTTGCCGCCTGCAGCTCATCTGCATCCATGGGAGTATCCTGGCCGCCCGTGGAAAAGCTTACGCATTGATTTTGCTGGTCCATTTCTGGGAAGAATGGTGGATGCCCACTCCAAGTGGCTGGATGTCCAGGAAATGGAGTCCACAATCTCAGCAGCAACTATTAAAACCCTGAGTTCACCGTTCATGACCTTCCAGAGGTATTGGTTATTGATAATGGCATGGCTTTCACTGGGAATGAGTTCCAGTCTTTCGCACAGACTAGTGGCATCCACCATATCCAAATGGCCCAGGCTCACCCAGTCTCAAATGGCCTGGCAGAAAGAGCGGTGCAAACTTTTCAATCTGCAATGATGTAACAACCAGATTGGCCATTGTGCCTCAAAATGGCTAATTTCCTCCTTTCGTACAATACCACCCCTCACATCATTACTGGTGTCACATCAGCAGAACTGTTAATGGGTTGTCTTCTTCATATTTGGTTAGCCATGTTGTTCTCCAATTTGGCAGGCTGGGTGGAGCTGGGGAAAGCCTCCCAAAATAAGTATCATGACTCAGTGAAAGGCAACAGATTGTTTAAAACTCATGAGCTTGTTATTGTCAGGAACCATAGAAGTATAGAATCACTGCAGTTCAGAAGGAGGCCATTCGGCCCATTGAGTTATCACTGACCCTCTGAAAGAGCACTTTATCTCAGCCTCGCCCTCGTCCTATCCCCACAACCCCACCTAACCTGCATATCCCTGGATACTATGGGGCAACTTATCATGACCGAACCACCTAATCTGCACACCTGAGGATAGTGGGAGGAAAGTGGAGCACCTGGAGAAAACCCACACAGATGGGGAGAAAGTGCAAACACAGACAGTAATCCAAGGTCAGAATTGAACACGGGTTCTTCGCGCTGTGATTTAGCAGCATTGCTAACCCCTGTGCCACCGTTCAGCCCCAATTTTGCATTTGGTCCATCGTGGTTACCTGGGAAAATTGTGGCAAAATCTGGTCCTGTCTCACACCTGGTGGGCTAGGAGCAGAGTGACCGTAGCCCCAATTACTGAACAGGTGGGACTGCCAATGCCCCTTAAATTAAGCCTGAAGCAAGAGGACCGGGGTTTCAGAAGGAGCCCCTCCCATTACTCCTGACGAGACTGGAGGGGCGGAGCCTCCAACGCACCTGTCGAGACTTCAAAGCAACCACCTGATGTTGACAAAGATACTGCTTCACTGGTGGAGGAACCAGTCAGGGAATTGAAGTCTTCCACCAGACCAAATAAATCCCCTGAAAGACTGACTTTGTGAAGAACTGTACTGTACTACTCCCCTTGGTGCTTCCATCCTGAACAGGACTGTTAATAACTTGTGATGTATATATGTGACAAAGGACTGAAGGGGGAAGGGGTATGATAGTGTGGTCCCTTTCAGGGGTGACCTTTTGTGGCACCTTATCGCAAGGAGAGCTTGAACCCTGACCAATCCAGGGAGCAGGAGTCTGGGCAGTGTGGACCCAGGAGTCAAGGAGTAAAGACCTGTATGATATGCCCTTCTGCCTGCAGTTAAATCTCGTGTTTCCAATAAACTTCTTCATTCTACAAGAAGTCTCCTCAATAATACTTTGCACCATTACTAAAGCCTTTCCCACTAATCAGCAATAAAGTAACTGAATATTCAATAATAATTGCAGTAGTTCTAAGAGTTTGATTCACTTGCTCTTTTGCCATTGGTTTCTTCCCATGCCTTCACTGTGCGTTTCAGTGAGCTTGCAGCATGGGTTGGTACCTGGGATCTCGATGTTGTGGCGATTTCGGAGACATGGGTAGAGCAGGGACAGGAATGGTTGTTGCAGGTTCCAGGATTTAGATGTTTCTGTAAGAACAGAGAAGATGGTAAAAGAGGGGGGGTGTGGCATTGTTAATCAAGGAAAGTATTACGCCGGTAGAAAGGACGTTTGAGGACTCGTCTACTGAGGTAGTATGGGCCGAGGTTAGGAACAGGAGAGGAGAGGTCACCCTGTTGGGAGTTGTCTATAGACCTCCGAATAGTTCCAGAGATGTAGAGGAAAGGATTGCAAAGATGATTCTCGACAGGAGCGAGAGTAACAGGGTAGTTGTTATGGGGGACTTTAACTTTCCAAATATTGACTGGAAATACGAAAGTTCGAGTACTATAGATGGGTCAGTTTTTGTGCAATGTGTGCAGGAGGGTTTTCTGACACAGTATGTAGACAGGCCAACAAGGGGCGAGGCCACATTGGATTTGGTACTGGGTAATGAACCCGACCAAGTGTTAGATTTAGATGTAGGTGAGCACTTTGGTGATAGTGATCACAATTCGGTTATGTTTACTTTAGCAATGGGCAGGGATAGGTATATACCGCAAGGCAAGAATTATATCCGGGGGAAAGGCAATTATGATGCTATTCGGCAAGATTTAGGATGTATAGGATGGGGAAGGAAACTGCAGGGGATGGGTACAATCGAAATGTGGAGCTTTTTCAAGGAGCAGCTACTGCGTGTCCTTGATAAGAATGTACCTGTCAGGCAGGGAGGAAGTTGTCGAGCAAGGGAACCGTGGTTTACTAAGGAATTTGAAGCACTTGTCAAGAGGTAGAAGAAGGCTTATGTTAGGATGAGACATGAAGGCTCAGTTAGGGCACTTGAGAGTTACAAGTTAGCCAGGAAGGACCTAAAGGGAGAGTTAAGAAGAGCGAGGAGAGGACACGAAAAGTCATTGGCGGATAGGATCAAGGAAAACCGTAAGGCTTTCTATAGGTATATCAGGAACAAAAGAATGACTAGAGTAAGATTAGGGCCATTCAAGGATAGTAGTGGAAAGTTGTGTGTGGAATCAGAGGAGATAGGGGAAGCGTTAAATGGATATATTTCGTCAGCGTTTACACTGGAGAAAGACAATGTTGTCGAGAAGAATACTCAGATTCAGTCGACCAGGCTAGATGGAATTGAGGTTCACAAGGAGGAGGTGTTAGCAATTTTGGAAAGTGTAAAAATAGATAGGTCCCCTGGGCCAGATGGGATTTATCCTAGGATTCTCAGGGAAGCCAGGGAGGAGATTGCAGAGCCTTTGTCCTTGATCTTTATGTCGTCTTTGTCGACAGGAATAGTGCCGGAAGACTGGAGGATAGCAAATGTTGTCCCCTTGTTCAAGAAGGGGAGTAGAGACAACCCTGGTAATTATAGACCTGTGAGCCTTACTTCGGTTGTGGGTAAAATGTTGGAAAAGGTTATAAGAGATAGGATGTATAATCATCTTGAAAAGAACAAGTTGATTAGCGATAGTCAACACGGTTTTGTGAAGGGTAGGTCATGCCTCACAAACCTTATTGAGTTTTTTGAGAAGGTGACCAAACAGGTGGATGAGGATAAAGCGGTTGATGTGGTGTATATGGATTTCAGTAAGGCGTTTGATAAGGTTCCCCACGGTAGGCTATTGCAGAAAATAAGGAAGTATGGGATTGAAGGTGATTTAGTGGTTTGGATCAGTAATTGGCTAGCTGAAAGAAGACAGAGGGTGGTGGTTGATGGCAAATGTTCATCCTGGAGTTCAGTTACTAATGGTGTACCGCAAGGATCTGTTTTGGGGCCACTGCTGTTTGTCATTTTTATAAATGACCTGGAAGAGGGTGTAGAAGGATGGGTTAGTAAATTTGCAGATGACACGAAGGTCGGTGGAGTTGTGGATAGTGCTGAAGGATGTTATAGGATACAGAGGGACGTAGATAAGCTGCAGAGCTGGGCTGAGAGGTGGCTGATGGAGTTTAATGCGGAAAAGTGTGAGGTGGTTCACTTTGGAAGGAGTAACAGGGCTAATGGCAGGATTCTTGGTAGTGTAGATGAACAGAGAGATCTCGGCATCCAGGTACATAAATCCCTGAAAATTGCCACCCAGGTTAATAGGGCTGTTAAGAAGGCATATGGTGTGCTAGCCTTTATCAGTAGGGGGATTGAGTTTCGGAGCCACAAGGTCATGCTGCAGCTGTACATAACTCTGGTGCGGCCGCTCCTGGAGTACTGCGTGCAGATCTGGTCACCACATTATAGGAAGGATGTGGAAGCTTTGGAAAGGGTTCAGAGGAGATTTACTAAGATGTTGCCTGGTATAGAGGGAAGGTCTTACGAGGAAAGGCTCAGGGACTTGAGGTTGTTTTCGTTAGAGAGGAGAAGGCTGAGAGGTGACTTAATAGAGACATATAAGATAGTCAGAGGGTTAGATAGGGTGGACAGTGAGAGTCTTTTTCCTCGGATGGTGATGACCAACACGAGGGGACATAGCTTTAAATTGAGGGGTGGTAGATACAGGACAGATGTCAGAGGCAGTTTCTTTAGGGCCCATACTGCACTGTAATGTTCCATGTTCTATGTTCTACATGAAATTAATGGATGTGACATTCAATTTAAAATGGGGTTCCTAATCCACTAACCTTAAACAAGGATAGCAGCAGATTGGATTCAACTTGGTGACTTTCCTCCAACATTTGCTGATTTCTGCCCCCAATTGCACCGACATTTCACCAAGTTAAAATTCCTCCAGATGATTCTATCAACCCATCGAGATTTTAAAAATTAGGACAAGAGACAAAAAAGTTTTCAAATAGATATTAAAAACAATTTGGTCAAATGGAACAGAAAGAATCAGAATAAGATCAGATGTTCTGAAAAAAGAGTTCGGGACCAACGAGATAAACTTTAAACAACATTTCTCAGTGACTCCTGTTACATGTTTATTTAACACATAGGATATGGAGGCCCCTTTACATTAGTTTATGCAGATGAAGGCCTTATGGCAATATATTGCATTTCACATCAATTGTTCCACTTACCCAATGTCTCCAATGGTCACACGAATCAATTGCACTTATTTAGTTCAATAATTGGAGCCACAGGCTGTCTGACATGATGTCCAGTGACTGGTTTACTCCAACAGACACTAACTTCAGCCCCGAGTCTCTCACAATGGAAGTAGGAAAGAGGAAGCTGAGTGAGTTCAACAGTCGAACCGCTGTTAAACCACTTCCTGTGCAGGAACCAGCGGCAGTTGACGCAGAGCACTCATATTCTCAATTCTTATCAGATGTGAATGCATTGGCATTTAATTGATCTGCAGAAGATTATTGTCTTTATGTGGTTGAGGAAATTGATTATGAATAATATCGTAATAAAAAATTGTATTTTGCTGTTACTGAGGTGGCGCTTCCCATCAGTCAGCATTTTAGTTTCAGTTACTCATCTCTTAAACGGACCAACCAGCAATTCCTGCCCTCTTCATCTGTGCTTCATCACAAAATTTACTGATACATAAAACGTCATTTTGCTCATCAAAACTGCTGGGGCGGGATTCTCCATTGGCTGATGGTGAAATCGGGAAACGCAATTGGGTGGTGAATGGGTTTGTTTTTGAAAACATACCACTATTCTTAGAATTCCCCCTATACCAAAAAAGGGCCAATATTCTAAATGGTGAACAGGGATTCTCACTCCCTGACTCCGATGCAGGCTTCAGTGGGTGCCATTCAGGTCAAACTATATTTTCAAGTTATCCCCCGGTATAACCCATACCTTCACCGAAGATTTTATCTACTTACCACTTAGTAGCATCGATGTCCTGGGTCCTGCATTGCTAAGTGAGTAACGTAGACTTTCAGAAATAAACCACTTTTTCAGGTCAAGTTAAGTTATTTTATTGTTATATTTTTTCTTTTTAAAAGCTGCAAACACTTTCTTTACAGAAAGGTAAAAAGATCTTGCTCTCTGGATCCTTCCTGTTGGTTGAAGGGACCTTCAGGCCAACCTTGACACTCAATCTTCTTGTTTAAATTCTGGTCTTCTTGGGATGTATTTGCTGGTTAGCTCTGTCGCTGCCTTGTCGATCCATGTACTGAGCTATAAGAGCTAACTCTGCTAGCTATCTCTAAGCTGACTCTGACTCCTGTTTAAATTATAGTCTTCCTTAGATGTATAACTGTTTAAACTCGGCTGCTTGCCTTGTCTTTCCCATGACCGAGTTCTCTCTCTCTCTCTGAGTTCTCCTCTCCTTCTCTCCTGTTGCTGTTGCTCTGTGCTCTGTCTTCTGTGCTCTGTGATTGTTGCTGCTGCTCCCTGGGTTTATATTCTCTTTCTAACAATTACCAAGTTTTTAGAACCTTATTGTAAATTAACTTACTTCCCTTTGATTGTCAAAAAGTATCTTCGATGCAAACACTTGAATACAACTAATCATTCACCCTGGGCATAACGTCACCTCAGATCTGATTACATTATCCTTTGTGATGTTCAAAGTTCCTTTGGTTTCAATAGGTGTTACTTCCATTTCTGTGCTTTCGAATCGCTTAATTTTCCAATTGTCCCCAGCTCATAACTTTGCCTTTGATTTTGACTTTAAATTATGTCTCCCGTAGACAGGTCGTCTCCAATTTTCTTTTAATTGACTTGATGTTCGTAGAATTTTACACTTTAGAATTGACACCAAATTCGACTGAGCATCTTCCATCCTTTCCAGCTGTTTACTAAGAGTTTATTTCAATTAAGGTGTGAGACTTTGCTTTTAGCTGTATGCTAAAATTTAACTGAAAGACCTACCTGTTTTAAACATTCGTCAATTGAAACTCTCATCCATGCCTCCCTGAGATAGTTACATTCCATGAAGATGTGAGCCATTGTTTTAGCTTACCACATGAAACCTGTGTGTTTGATAATTTGCATTTTACAATCCTGCTCTTTGCAGCTGCTATTAACCTTTTGTGGGATCTTTCCCTGTACCCTCTCAGACCAGATATTGCCAGACTTCCATGTTTCAAATGACACATTTTTCTGTATTTTCAAGAACACCCCGTCTTGACATTTGAAACATAACTATATAATTTGGTTAATTGTCCCCCCATCTAATTGTACTAACATATATCCCCGATCTTTGTCATTGTATGCATGTGTTGCAATTTTAAATTGTGCACCAAAATCAATTCGTAAATGTACCATATCTCAGACCAGTGTCGATAAGAGTCTTGTTTTTCTTCCTCAAGTCCAATTACCGTGAACCATAGCCATAGCCGCTCAGGAAGGTAACATAATTGCTTTCCGTTTCTCATTGGAATGGTAATTATGATATCATATACCACCCACTGATCCCCTTGCTTCATTAATTTAAAAGGTTCAATTGATCCTGCTTATATTCCTAACTTCCCCACATTAATGTCTAACATTGTCGTGAACCATGTATGTCTGCCAACCCCTGGTTTACATGAGAGAATATCTTTCTGACAAATTTCCTTCAAATCCCTTTCGTCTGTCATCATTTCCCTTACAACATGAAAGTGTATATTTTCCATTACAGCATTTGCAAAACCACATTGAACTGTCACTTTTCCAAATAAATTCTCCCTATTGTTAAATACACTGTAAAAAAATTAAGTCTTATCTTAACACATTATTCATTACCTTACCACACAAATAGACTGTGTGTTACAACTTTACATATTTTCAACTGTTATCACAATTTAAATACCAGAAATAAGGTACAATATCGAAACATCCCTTCTTGGCTTTGGGACCAATAGTCATTACATACTAAATATGACATATAAACAACATCAATATTATTTGTACTGTTCTATTTAGTTAAATCAAGAAAACACACTAAACTACGACTATTCCCTCTATTAAAACATTCACACAGTTTAGAAATGCGGATCAAGTTCTTTAACGGCACACCTACCCCCCTTATCATATATATATATAGCAGTCCCTATCAATTTACATGAAATTTCTTTCTTTAATAACAATTACAGCTCTTCAATGCAATATTGTTTTGCTGCATTGGTAACAATTTTCCCGCCGTGGTATTAAGCTACAAAAATTCTTAAACGATTGTCATTTATCATGTTGGGGTTCCTCGTCAGTCGCTGCTGTCTGCCGAGACCCTTAATAATTCCACCACGTAGTACATACCCCATGGAGACCACAGATCATCCATCAGCTAATGTCCAGTTAGAGATGTCTGACCGGAAGTTTCACTGTTCAGTAATAATTTGATATTTTGATTTGTTTCTAACCCGCAAAGTTTTCCTCCGGGTTCTGTCATTTAATTCCCTCAAATTTGTAGCCAATTGTATCATTAGTTTTCCCCCAAATCCTGTCTAAAAGATTCTTCTCTGGAGTGTAGTTCTCTTCCTTCTTGTAAACTGGTTTGTTATTTATTTTTTCCATCTGAAAAATCAAATGAACAGATCAAGGGTGGAGAGGGCCCTATTCTTTAATTTGTACTTTCTATTTTCATTTAGATTCCCCCAGAAGTGCCCTCTCCAGGACTTCCGGATTTCTTTTGCCACCATTTCTTTTTGAACTGGTTTATTTTCCTTATCATTAATGTACATCATGCAATTAAAGCCTGTTAAGCCTCACTCTGTGATTGCACCCCTGAGTGGGATTCGAAGAATCTCAAACTCCTCCTCTTTTGCTCACCCAGTGATCTAATCTGGTCAAAACCTTACCCTGATACATTCCTGATATTGCTACTGTATTTACTTTAACTACTTTATTTTGATTATAACCGGATTTTTATGAAAGTAAGATCCAAACATGACATTTGAACTTTATCATCTGTCCAATCAATGCTGCTAACAGGTTTTAATTCACTGTCTTTCCACCAATTGGGTGATGTGTTTTAATTGTGATACAATTTATTTTGCTCCAGACACCATGCTTCTCTAATTCAACTGTATGTGTACCTAGAATCTGAACAATCTCATCTTTACATTTTACAACTTCACGGATTATTTTTCCTGCAGTTTTAATTGGTAGCTTCACACAAATTTCCTCTGTATTATCAATTGGTTTTAATATTTTAATTTTTCTGCATCAATTTGTATTAAATCTTTTCCGGCAATCAGATACTAATTTCCTGATACTGCAATTAATTCTCCTAATCTAACTTCTGATCCAATATCTTTATTCTCTAAAGCTCCTTCTTCAATGTATTTAACATTCTAAACATCATTATTTCTGCTAGTGACTGTTTGTGTCCGGCGGGCACTAGGACCCTGCGGAGCCATGCAGTGTCAATTTCAACGCAGCAATTTCAAAGTCTGCAGCAGCTGACTGCTGCCCAGTAAAAACTTCTTTATCTGTTTATTCTGAGACCAATTTAGTTCTGAACATACTGATTTACTATCCCATAATATTGATCACATTTCTGCCTGCCATTTATAACTTCCAATTTATGTGAAAATCGGCTTTGTAAAACACAACATTTAAAAAAAAAATACAAACACCAAAGGAAATTCACAATTCCTTATTAGACA